>NC_133839.1:2267500-2570294 GCF_047830755.1 Zonotrichia albicollis | reverse complement strand
GTTCCCCTCTGGAGCTGCCTCCTTCAGGCAGCAAATTCCTCCCTTCTCCTCCCTCACACCCTCAGTTCACATTGTCTGGGTGCCTCTGGTCAGGTTTAATACTTTAAGAAAATAACTCTCCCCATGTTTCCAGTTCCCTCTCTGTAGTTGAGGGTCAGTGATCAATCCTCGGAGCCCACCAGCTCCATCCCAAGTTCTGCAGCTCTGCAGTGGCACTTTTAAACAACATCCATGCACACACTTCTCCTCCTGATAGGGGTAAAAAGCCTCCTATCATCAGTTGCCTGTCTTAGCTGAGGAATAAGAATTAATCTTCCTCAACTGCTGGAACTGATTCCAAAGCATCTGCACCATAAAACCTCAGAGAGTCCCCAGGAGGTTCTGTTACTGCCCAAGACTGAACCCCAGGGTTTCATAACCACAATGCAGGAACAGGAGCTGCAGCCTGGGAAGGGAGCTGTCAGCACCATGGGAGCAAATTGTCCATGTCAAGGACAGAACTTTGTCATTGGAGCAGCATTTCCACCTCAAATTTCAGCTTTTTATTCCTCAGATGTTGCATCACACACTGGAAGTTGGGCTATGAGGTGTCAGTTCTACCACTGCCCCACCAGGCAGCCCCCTCCACCCCTTGGAGCCAAACCTTGGTCCTGACCCAGGGGCCATCACCTTTATTAGGCCCTAAAACCCTCACTAAGCTCTGATAGTTTCTGTGCAGCCTTCCCTGTTTTCTCTCCTGTGTTTCTCTCTGCCTTTGTGGACCATGGAGCAGAAGATGACATTGCACAAGGGATCTCAGCTCTTCTCCACAGCAGCAGGGCTGAAAACAGAAACCCATGCTGCAAAACATTCCCATGCTGCCACTTGACCTTGGGAGAACTAAACACAGCCCCAAAAGGCAGAGGTGCTATTTCCACCCTCCTTTCCTTGCAGCACATTCCTCAGTCATTACCACTGTTACATTACCACATTACACTGATGAGAATTTAAATGCTCATTAATTCTGTCAGCTTGTCAATTTTTCCTTAACAAATTCAAGCAAGGGAAAGAACAGTGGCTTCATGACTCTTCTCAGGAAAAGAAGTTGATGAGAATTTCACAGGAGACAAGAAAGAAATTTCTTTTACCTGCAGTGACCTTCTTGCCAAGCACCACACCTGCAACATGCAGTGCAGAAGTGAAAGTTTCTCAGAGCTAAGAAGGCAAAATCCAATTAAGGAGGAGGCATTGAGCATCTAAGTAACAGGCTAAGCACCAAACCCTGCCTGTTACCAATTAGTATAAGAAAAGGACAGAATTAAGAGGCAGCTGCCCTCAACCAAGATGGGATGACAAGGGTTTTGCTTTAAGGCTCCTCTCCATGTTAGAACAACAAACCAAACAGAAAAACAAATCAACCCCCAAAACCTGCTGGTGTTTTCATTAATCATTTCTGACTCCACACATGAGCATACTGCAGATTCAGCTTCTGCACCCTGCCAGCTCGGCCAGCACTTCACTGCTGGCTGTGGAATTAAACTGCTGTGTCACCAGCCATGGAGCAGCAGCACCAGTCCCTGGGCCTGCTGAAGGCAGCCAGAGCTCCCCAGACAACCTGGGCAGGAATATCACATCTCACAGCACAGCTCTAACTTGCCTCAAAGTGTTTTACATGGGTACATCAGGCCATCAATCCCAAAGTTGATTCCTCTTTTAGCAGGCTGGAGCGGGGGAAGCAGCACAGGGTTTGTTCCCAGGCAAGAGCTCCTCACCTCCCAGCCACACTTGCAGGCTAAAAGCACCAACAGGCAGAAAAGGAACATGATCTTCTCAAGTTCTCAAAATCTGTTGCAAGTTTTTCCTTATGGTGTGTTGGGAGCTTTGCATCATTTCTTTTCTGCCCTGATTGCTCACAACACAAAGGGGCAAAACCCTCCCAAGTAATGCTGCCACACTGAGCTCAGCCTGCACACAGAAGCTCCTGGAGATGCATGTGAGCATCCACCACATCCCACCTGCTCCTTGCTTGCCCCCCTGCACCTGTACATCCCTTCCAGGCACTGCATGCAGCTCTGCCATCCTGCCTGTGCCAGGGCTTTGGCAGGACAAACAAATTCCTTGTGCCTTCCTGCAGAGCAGATCAGTGTCTGTGGCAGAGACAGGAGGAAGGATTGACAGCTTTTACTCAAAGTTGCCTGAGTGAGCAGGAGCTGCAGCCAAACCTCACAGCCACAGCAAATCTTCCGTGGTTTATTCTCCCTGCAACCCCAGAGTCAAATCCAGAGTGCAGAGAGCAAATGTGATCTCCTGAGAGCAGAACAATGGAGATCTGCCTCTCAGGGACTCCCCCAGCCTCCTCATCCCTGGGTAAAGGCACTGAATAGCAAGATAAAGCCAGGCTTTAAGGAGCTCCTCAGCAGCCCATGAGTGACCAGCTGCCTGTTTTTCCCTCTCTCAGAGCCTGGAGTGTGAGCACCCTGCACGTGGCACAGGCTGAGCAGCACAGACAGACACAGGAGACAACAGGAATGTTCATCAGACACAGAGATCCCATAACAAAAAGGGCAGAATTTGCTTCTCCTACACTGCTGCTTTTATCTTCCCTTTCCAGAGGGCCAGAGCTGGAAACAAAGGAAAGGCAGAAAGGACAAGTTGCTGAAATAAGCCAGCTGCCCAAAATGAAATGGTCTGAGCCACATCTGTAGAGTCAGCAAGAAAAAACTGTGTGCAAAAAAACCCCAGCTACTTGACACATCAAGTGCTGAGGTGAGATAATAAGTTTGAGGAGAAAACTAAACAGAAAGAAGAGAAATTACAAGATGCCCTGATGAAATATCTAAAAATATGCTTTGACAGCAGCTCCTCAGGAGAGGTTGAAATGCTCAGGGTGGGATGTGCAGGGACAGCAGTAAAAAATCCTTGTGGGTCCCTTCCAGCCCAGGATACCCCGTGATTCTGAACAGCTCAACACATTCTTCTCCCAAAGCCTTAAGGATTCCCAGATAGTTCTGTAATAATTATTTACTCCCTAGAAATTTTAGTTTTCAAACATCTTTGCTGAGACAACCACAGCAAACCAGAGAAGGGGTGGGCTGTACGTGGGAGGGCTAAAGGTCAGGACAATTATTTATGGAAGGTTTATGCCTTTGTTGCAGGGCTCGATGTGTCATTATTCTTGCAACTCCACTTCAGAGGTATTAATTTCCTAAGCCCAAATCCCCTTTCCTTCCCTCAAACTCCACAAGGTTTCTATCTAAAATTAAGTTAGCATTTAACAAAAGCAAAGCACTGTAATTTTAGAACCATATCACTTCAAGTTGTTTTATTTTTATGCTGGTAGGAGAAAGAAAACCTTTAGTTCCTATGAGCCTTTTGTCATGACAAACCACAACGATAATTACTGGGAAGCTGCTCTTGCTAAAACCTGTCACTGGGAAGCCAGACAAACATTCCCAAAATAACAACTAAATAATTGATATTACTGGAGTCACAGAACACAATGCCTTGAACAAATACCCAGCAGCCAGCCCCTGTCACTGTCACCTCTCCCTGCCTGTGTGACCTGCATGGTTCCTGCTCTGAGAGCAAGGTGGGAGGATATTCATGTAATTATTATCCAAAGGCCATCAACAGTCTGTGCAGAGACCCACAAAGACATTCTCAGTCTCACTGTGCTTTAACCACAGGATGATTTTAAGTACCTAATCTAATCTCTTGAAATTCCCTTGTTAGTAGAAATGGGCAATCTAAGAATTTATTTTGCCCTTCCAAAGGCAGAGGTTCAGAGTAATTCTGAATCTTTACATGGTTAAGAGCAATTTTGTCTTTTTCCCAGTCTTAATTATATTCTCACTTCGAAAAATCTTTATCTAACCACAATTTAGATGATTATTTAATGACTAGAACAGCATTCTGTACCTTCCCAGGGAAAACACATTGCTCACACCATCCCTGTGCCAGCCTGGAACCCCTGAACAAGCATCTCAGTCTGTGGCATAGAAAGTGTTTCAGAGAAGGAAGAAACATCCCATTTATTTAAATATCCCATTTATCCACTCTGCCCTCAATCCTCTTCAAGTCCTCCCCATTCAGGATGCAGAAATGAGCAGAGTGATGGCTGATGGCCCATGGCTCCTTGCTGAATGGGTGATGAGCATCCAGAGACCCCAAAGCCAACACAGCAGCAGAGCAGCTTTGCAGAGAGGGACAGCACAGGACCAACACAGTGACCCTGCTCCTCCTTACCTGGGATCCTGCACCCCTGCAGGTGGGAGCTTGCAAATTAAGTAGTAGAATAAAAAAAGAAACAAAAAAAAAATAGTTTGGCAAAAATTACAGCAATGTTAGAGAAGGAAGGAAGGGAAGGAGCAAAATGTGCTGCCAGCAGTACAGGAGTGCACATATTTAGCATGACACAGGCTCTGGTAGAGGCAGAGATATCAGCTGGGAACAAATAACAAAGCACAAACGCTCTCTATCAGTGGATGAGAAGCCTCCTGAGATACTGAGATAAAACAGAAGCTCCCCTCTGCTGTTCTGCTTTGTGTCTCCACAGGACAGATCTTGTCTCAGAAATGAAATCCTGAGAGCAGCCCAGGTGAGGGGCTGTGAAAGAGAGCAGGATGAAGGCACCTGTGAGGCACTGGAGGACGCAGCCCTGGCTGTGTCAGCCCCAGTGACTGCTCAGGAGGAGCTGGCACAAAGGAGCTCCAGCCTTCCCTGCAGCCAAGGCTCCCCTGAAGCACGCGCTGGCCCAACGACAGAAATGTGATATTTCTGTGCACTTCAACAGACAGACTGCGTGCAAATTAGGGGGTTTATTTTTCTGAGAGCTCTATTTCAAAGCACTCCTTTAAAGCAGGGCTTCAAGAACACAGGGATGGAGACAACGAAGGCGGCGCTCGCTTGAGACAAAGGGCGACTCGATTCTGTCTCAACAAAAAACTCTCCAAGTAAAAAAGGATTCCAAAGAAAATGCCAGCAGTAATTTATTTCTGAAGCTCACTGGGGTTTCAGATGGAATTCTAACAGAGTGCTCAGCACACACCCTGTCCTTGTGTCTGCAAAAACACACCCTTCCTGTAAGGTAAGGCTGTCAAAGTGTATGGGTACCTGGGGGTTTGGAGGATTATAAAGATGAGAACATTCTCCATTAGAGGACATAATTCTTCTCACTGTTCAAACTTTGAAGAGCTTTGAAATACTGTGAGCCATTTCCTAATACAAGAATCCATAAGGGAAAAAAATCCAAAGTGTAGGCCAAGAGAAAGAAACGTCATCTTTGGTGCCCTGGTCACCTCCCGGTATTAAACCATTATGAGAGGCCTCAAGAGGTCACACTCATGTTCCTTCTGCAGAAGTTCTGCACAAACCCCCACAGCAGGCTAAGTTTGTGTCATTCCTCAGTGTCTCCTCCCCCAAATGCTGCCTGCAGAGCAGTGCTGGTGTCCCAGGATCTGTTACCCTGAGGGATCTGCCCCAGCCCAGGGACAGCTCTCAGATCTGGAGGATGCACAGCACAGAAACAAACAGTGGTTTGGGTTGGGAGGGACCTTAGAGCCCCTCCTGTCCCACATCATGCCATGGGCAGGGGCTCCTTGCCCAGCCCAGGATGCCCAGAGCCCTGTCAGAGTGCCCAGAGCTCCTGCAGCCCTGCCAGGATGCCCAGGATGCCCAGAGCCCTGTGCAACCCTGCCAGGATGCCCAGAGCCCTCTGCAATCCTGCCAGGATGCCCAGAGCCTTGCAGCCCAGCCAGGATGCCCAGAGCCCTGTGCAACCCTGACAGGATGCCCAGAGCCCTCTGCAATCCTGCCAGGATGCCCAGAGCCCTCTGCAATCCTGCCAGGATGCCCTGCAGGATGCCCAGAGCCCCAGGACAATGGCCAGGACAATGCCCTACCTGGCGCCTCCACCGCCCAGCACCAGCGCGATGGCGTTGCCCGTCAGGACCCGGGCCAGGCGCGAGAAGTCGGAGTGACGGTCTGGAACCTTCTGGAACACACGTTCATACATCTCCACCTGCAGAGGAGAGCCAGGCACGGTCACTGCATGGGCAGGGCAGCCAGCAGCAGCCTGCTAAAAGATGCTGCAAAGATGAAATTGGAGCTTCTCTCTTGTGAGGGAATGCTGGTGGGGCTGGGGCTGCTCAGCATGGAGAAGACAATGCTGAGAGGGGACCTCAGCCCTGTGTGTCCCTGTGTTCAGGGACCAGGCCCAGCAATGGCACCAGAGGAACAGGCAGGAGGTGATGCCCAGGAGTTCCACCCGGACAGGAAGAAGAATTTCTTTCCTGTGCAGTGACCAAGCACAAGACAGAGAGCAGAGAGGCTCTGAGATCTCCCTCACTGGAGATTCTCCAGGTCTGTCTGGACACCATCCCAGTGCCTGCTGCAGCTGAGCAGGGAGGTGGGACTGGAGGAGCTCCAGTGGTCCTTTCCAGCCTGAAGCTGTCAGTGATTCTGTTACAGCTCTTCTTCAAAGGAACAGAGGGTTGTGAACCACCCAAACAGTTCTAGTGGCCAATGGCCTCTCTGAGTCTTTTGTAGTTGCTGGGGGTACTACAGAATTTCCTTTAGAACTTCTTTCTCACAGACATGTTTTATGAAAAATCCTTTCCTTAGAATTTTTCCTCCTGAGAAGCTGGGAGGCCTCAGGAACAAAATGTAAACAATGATTATCTGCTGCTGTGGAATGCAACAGGTGCATCTGGGATTGGTCTCATGTGGTTGTTTCTAATTAATGGCCAATCACAGTTTGGCTGTTTCAGACTCACTGGTCAGTAACAGGATTTTGTTATCATTCCATTCTTCTTGTTCTTCTTTGCTAGCCTTCTGATAAAATTCTTTCTTCTACTCTTTTACTATAGTTTTAATATATAATTTATTTTTAATATAATATATATATCATAAAATAATAAATCAGCCTTCTGAAACATGGAGTCACATTCTCATCTCTTCCCTGGTCCTGCAAACACCATCACACTTCTCTTCCTTGACAAGGATTTAAAGTTCTTGGGCAGCATCCCAGACTGCCTCTGCCTCATGTTTAGCACAGCTTTGGGAAGCATAAGGATGCCCCCAACAAGAAGGACTCTCCTATGGCCTGTACACACCTTTCCTTGGGACTCTGAAACAGTGATTACTCTTTCAGAATATCAAAAAGCCAAGTCTACATCCACAAGAAAACCTGGCCCCCTTATCTCTGTTCCCTAAATCCAACTGAGGCCAAACAGATTTGAAGAGTGTGGTCTCATATTTCAGTGGGACTCAGAGAAAGATCCTTTGTTAATAATAGAATGGGTTTGTTAATAACAGAATGGGTTTGTTAATAACAGAATGGGTTTTTCTTCCTCACAGGTCTCCAAAATCAGTTTTTACAATTACGGAGATGATGCCCAAATTATAATGAGAGCCAGAATGAGATTGCTAACTATGGCAGGCCAAGACTTTGTAATTATCTATTTACCTTTGAAAGAAGATTATCCTGATTGGGCTTTGAAAAATTCAGAGGATTTGCAGAATGTTAAATTTGTATGTGTAAGAATATGGTGGACTATGATTAGCCCAGATCCCCTTTGAGACACAGATGAGAAGACAGCCAGGGAGCAGGCACCAAAGCAGGAATGTCTTACCAGCTTGGGCAGGCTCCTTTTGGAGAAGACTCTGCGTGGGCAGTGGATGTGCAGGTGGGCAGAGCACCAGCTCCTCATGTTGAGCCACTCGACGGTGCGGGACGGGAGGGGCCCGTCCTCCTTGTGCAGCAGCACCAGCTGCTTCTGGGCCCTCACTGCCGTGTTCTCCAGCATCCTCTCCAGCTACAGGGACACCCAGGGGAAGGACAGTGAGTCCTGGCTGCTCCAGCCTCAGGGTGAAATTCATCCACACACACCCCACACCCCTGTTCCCACCTGAATCCCGCTCTGCAGTCACAGCCCCCAGACATGACTGATTTACACAACAACGCTGTTAACTCTGGGCTTACACAGCACACAGAGGCCTAAAATCTGCCAAGGATTCAAACCTGAATGTTTTTGATTTAAACCAGGCCATTAAAAGCACAGCACAGGCAGGAGCTGCTCCTGCAATGGGAGATGCTGCCCGAGTCAGACTCGAGCCCACAAATATTCGGTGTTTTTTTCTTTCCTTTCCCATCAGTCCACTTTTGTTCTTCTTTGCATTTCTGATTTTGATTTTTTTGTTGCTGTTGTTTTAAGCAACTGCTGGCAGCTTGTTCTGTCTGTGCTTCCTGCCTCCCACATCCATGCAGAAAGAGCCCACACAACAGGACACACACGAAAGCTGCACGTGGGACCAGCCCAGGCTCTCTGCAGGTCAGACTCAGCACTTCATCGTCCTAAAAAACCCCACCTGTGATTCCTTTTTAAAATTTCTTGAAGAATTTTTGTCTGGTCAGAAGACTTTGGTAAGAAAATATAAAACCATAAAAATAGATAGTAAGGGGAAAAAAATTACAGCTTAAGATCTGTAATAAAATATAATAAATAATTCATGCACTGCAATTTAGATCTACTTATTCCTAAGCACACACCATGAATTTTATCCAGGCAGAAAAGAATTTCTCCCTCTGTGTGGAAGCCCAAAGAAATTCTGGGCAGAAACACAAAGCTTCAATGCAATTTTTGATTTACCATTGGCCAAAATGACTCTTTTGAGGAAAAGAACTTTGCTGGAAGTACTCCTACATAAAACGTGCCATCTCAGAGGATTCTCATGCAATTCTTTTGCTATTCCTAACAGGCATGTCTCAGGAATATTTCATTATTTATGCCTCACTGGGTGTCAAACCCAGGAAGATAGATGATTGTGAATCAAGCTGCTTTGAGCTGGGCTGCTCCCAGTGCCAGGAGGGGAAGGAGCAGCTCCCAACCTCTCCCACAGTGGGCTCCTGGTCCCCCAGCCCCACGATGAGGATGCAGTCGGCCTGGCGGATGCAGCGCTGGGTCCAGGGGGTCAGGGTGCTGTCAGCCTGGTACAGCACAATCCTGTGGATGTCCTCCTGCTGGCCCAGCCAGCTGGTCAGTCTGTACTCGTGGATGCTGGGGACACACAAGGAAAACACAGAATTCAACAGCACAGCTCCCATGAGAAGAGAGGGAATCTTGCACAGGGAGAGAGTGGCATTTCCTGCTCAGCCAGGATCTGCTCCCAGCGCCTGCTGCCTCTGTTTGTCCTGGATTTACACCATTAGACAAACACCAAGGCAGGAGGATACAGTGATGCCTCACTTCCACAGCATCCCTAAGCATGAACACACTCAGAGAAATTCAGCTTTTCCAATTTCACAAGCGAGAAAGTAACTGTGGGAAAAACCCACCCACACCTGCACAAATACTCCTGAAACATTATTGTCTCCAAAACCTGAAGCAGAAGGCCCAGGGTATGTTAGAAGACAGGATTTTGCTCCCAAGCTCTGTGTATTTATAAGAAAAGCCCAGTGTCTCTGCATTTCCCTGAGCAGTGCTGAGGGCAGGTACCTGTCGAGAGCAGCAGAGCCCAGGCGCTGTTTGATGTTGTCACTGGTGAGCAGCAGGGCAGGACCTGGGGGAACAAGGAAATTCACTTGTAAGCACCTCAATGTGAGCTCCTGGAGAAAACTGCCCAGAGCAGCTGTGGCTCCCCCATCCCTGGAAGTGTCCAAGGCCAGGCTGGACAGGCTTGGAGCAACCTGGCATAGTGGAAGGTGTCCCTGGCCATGGCAGGGGGTGGAATGGGATGGATTTTAAGGTCCCTTCCAACCCAAACCATTCTCTGATTCCAAGAACTCGATTCCAAAAGTTTGCTTTGAAGGTAGTGATGGATCAGTGCATTGATCAGAGCTGGCACAAAGTCTTCACAAAAATTCTCACACTTTTCTAGGAATACATCTTCCAATTCTCCCTATTCCCAGAGCTCTGTTACTGCATTAGTCACAACCTGCAAGCTCTGTTATCCCATTCCTCAGGGTCACGTAGGATCACAGAACCATGGCATGGTTTGAGTTGGAAAGGACCTTAAAGTTCATCCCATTCCATGGGCAGGACACCTTCCAGAGACCGAGGCTGCTCCAAGCCCTGTCCAACCTGGTTCTGGTGACAGCTCCTACTGCAGCTGCATCTTCACCAGCTCAGCATTCAGAACAGCACAGACCTTTCCAGCCACAGGAAGGCCAGGATCCTGCTTCCAAAGAAAAAAGCTGTTCCTCCACCTTTCAAAATACAGAACTTGTTCATCCTGCATTGAACCACCTTCCCCAGGTGAATCCTCAAGCTCTCTGCAGCATTACTACTCCTTACCCAACATGCCAACAGGAACCCCAAAAACAAAAACTCCAGATCTGAAGGGCACAGTCAGACTCCACCACAGACACAGACACATCTGGCAACAGCCTTAGATCTGAGATGAATTTGGTGTACATAAAGCTTCTTGCAGGCACTTTAGTTTAATTTTCTTATTAGCAATTCTAATGCAGCAGCAATTCGTGCCATATGTGGTAGAAGTTGCAGAGTGACTGCAGCTAAATTTAAAAAAATGCAAAGAAAAGAAAACTTCAGGGAATAACTGCACACCTAGAGAAAATATTACCTGTCTCTTGCTGAGAGAGAAATTCACATTTACAAAACATGACAGAGCAGTTGCTTTTTATTCATGTTTTCATTGTGCAATCCCTCACTGTTTCATTAACAACAGAACTGAAATTTATGTACTAAATAACAAAACACTTCATTATGTGAGGAGTCTCAAGGTAAGGTTATAATGTGTTCAGTAAAAATCAAGGAACTGTGAACAACCAACATGGGAGAAGGTCACAAATTCACATCTCTGTGTTCAAAAAGCAAAACCCCCAGGTACAGATCTGGAACTGGGTGTCCTGACCTTCAGGGCCAACTCATCTCCCCTGTCCTAGGTAACAAATGTAAGATGTGGCTGGAGCTGTGTGTTCTGTCCCCATCTGTCAGAGCTGGGGCAATTCTCTGCTGTCCATGGGGCAGTTTTTTCTTTGTCTCTCCCACAGCCAACCCTCCCTCCAGGAGATCTCTGCTGTCCATGGCCACTGAGTGTCCCTGCAGGGCTGATCCCATCCCAGCATCCCATGGGGAGATGCTGCGCCCAGGGCAGGAGCCAAGCATTCCTACCTGGATCCAATCTGAGGTCTGGGACACCATACACAGCCTTTCAACTGAAGCCCCAGAGGAACAGCTGCCTTTTCCACTGGATTTTCAGAGGAAAACTCCCCCCTTGTGCAGGATCCGTGCTGCAGCAGAGCCACAGCTGGCACTGCAGGAGGGCTGAGCCCCCATGGATGGGGCTGGGACACCGCCCTGGCACACAGGGGGCAGGGACTGCTCTGACTCAGTGGATTTTTTTTTGTTGTTTTGTATTACTGCATTTGTATTTAAATTTTCCTAGTAAAGAACTGTTATTCCTACTCCTATATCTTTGTCTGAGAGCTCCTTAATTTCAAAGTTATAACAATTCAGAGGGAGGGGGTTTACATTTTCCATTTCAGGGGAGGCTCCTGCCTTTCTCAGTAGACACCTGTCTGTTCAAACCAAGACATCCCCCTCAGTCCTCAAATCCTTCTGCAAAGGCTTCACACTGCTTTAATTGACTTTACTCTTAAGGTTGAAGAAGTTCCCAGGTGCCATTTTCCATCTTGTACTTTCCAATACCCAAATAACATTTGCTCTTTGCTACACTGATTATCAAAGAAGAGCAAACAAAAATGGACAAAAATATCCCATAAGCAGAGACCAAAAGATAAAGCTGGTGAGAAAGCAGAGAGAGAGGAGGATGATTCAAAATGGAATTTGACTTCTCCATCCTCCCATGAAAGTTCTGGAAGTTGGTTCCTGTAAAAGAAACAAGTCCCAAGGAGAGGGAATGAGCAGATCTGGGTTTAGCCTGCCCTTCCCTCCTCCCTGTGCAGCTCCTTGAGCCATCCCACAGCACAGAACAGCCCCAGTGCTGGGTGTAGGGGGTTGTCACCACATCTTTAACACTGGCAAATCCTTTTATCTAACTCACTGTTCACCTGGTTCAGCCTTGGTATGGCTCTGAAATGGCACAAGGGGATAAGAGAGGTGTCCCAGAGGGAATATTGATGGCACTGCACAGGATAGAACTGCAAGGGACAGAGTGCAGGGCAATTTGCAAGCATTCAGCAGCACAGTGATCATCAATGTTCATTAACATGTCAGAGTTCTCAGTTAAATGGAAAAGACAGGTGGATTAAAATTGTATTCCAGGATATGTGGCTTACAAAGCTTTCTGGCAGTGGTGGAAGATTAGCAGGCAAAGACAAACAGCCTGGGATGCCAAGTGAGCTGAGGAATGCAATAAAAATGCCAAGTCAGAGAGCCAACACCAAGGGAACAGCGTGGGCACCTCTGCTGTTACCCCCTGCCCTGGGCACTGAGATCCAGCAGCACCAGTCCCTGGTGATGCTCTGGGGCCCAGGCTCCAGGGGAACGCCATCAAAGCCAGAGACTGCATCCAGAACAGCTCTCATCCAAGGGGAGAGGCAGAGTTTGTAGGGCTGGGTTGGATCTTTGTGCTCCTTCAGCCAGAGGCACCTTGGCTGTGGACAACATCAGAGAGACTTAAAAATCATATCCAGACCTCACTTGTGATGTGGGAAAGCAGCAGTTCACAGAACAGGACACAAACAAGGGTGCCCAGACAGAGCCTGGCTGTGCCAGCTCAGGAGGAGCCTGCCCAGCACCCCATCCCTCCACGTGCCAGGGACACGGGACAGAGATTCCCAGACCTTCACTCATCCCCAGCACGGAACACGGTGATGCTTCCAACAGAACCAACTTGTTTTGTCTCAGAAATACCAACCATCTGCTCTGCACTCCCAGTTTCTAGCAGGCTCCCAATTAATCAGCCATTAAAACCCCTCCATTAATGAGACCAAGAACACCAACATATGTGAGCTCAGAAAACAGAATCAACAAAAGTGGTATCTCAACTAAACTGCTGCAAGCAACCAAGGAATGAAAAAATACCAGTCCCATCCTGGAGGTTCAGGGCCAGGTTGGACAGGGCTTGGAACAAGCTGGGATAGTGGAAAGTGCCCATGGCAGTGGGTGAGATGGGCTTTAGGTCCCTTCCAACATAAACCATTCCATGATTCTGTGATGATTCAAATCCTGCAGGCAGGAGTGACCAGCCCAACGTGTCAGTGCATCCTCAAAGGGCTCTGTCACAGTCACACCCCTCTAAGCACCCCCTCTCCAAACCTGGCACCAGCCTCATGGGCAGCTTCCAGCTGGAGCTGGCATCAGGGACACATCCCTGCACTCCTCAGTGTTCTATTAATGGGATCAGAACAGCTCAAAGTGAAGTACAGGAGAGGTGATGTGAGGTAACATGAAATATTCCTGCAAGCCCTGTGTGTGTCTCTGACAGCAGCCAGCAGCAGATTGCTGGGGAGGAGAATCAGAGCAGGAAAAGCTGAGCGCCATTCCCTGAGCCTCCAGCTATCCACAGCTTTCTCAGCCTTTTGGATTTCTCAAGCCTGAGGTGGTGACTTTCAGTAGCCTGGGGGATTTTTCAGTCAGCCAAGAGCTCACAGGGATCCTGGAGCCCAGGTTTTCTGTGCTTCAGGTGAGAGAACTGCCTCACCCCAGGCCCAGGGATTGTGGTTTTCTGGGAAAACTTCCTGGAGCATCTGAAGCTGTACTCCAGGGCCATCTGTTTTTCAGTACAAAACTAAGAATTCCATGAAACAGGAGGGAAGGGAAGAAAAAGCTGGCAGATGCCAGAGGTCTGGTTCATTTTATCTGCTAACAAACAAGGGCATGAAGAGCAGGGCTGCAACAAAGCTTCCAACCTCCTGCCCCAGAGAAAGGGGAAAAAAAACCATCACACAAGACATAAAACCTCCCTTTCTTGCCAATGAGCAAGAGACTCACTTTGGTCATTTTTTCCATAAAACACCAAGGTATGCAGAAGCAGGAGTACAGGTGTCCTAGCTCTAAGTCTAATAAAACATGGTCCAAGAGTGGCCTGGAGAAATGAGTGGCCCAGAGGGCAGAGAGTGATTTCTGAGGCTCAGAAATGGTTTCAAATCCATCTCACCAGAAAAACACACCCACATCAAAAGACAAGACCAGTACAATACACAGTGTGGAAAAATTTCAGCAGAGCAAATTTACTTGCTTGGACTCCATTAAAAGAAAATTTACTTTTGGCCTAATAAAAGTCTACAAAATTGTGTGGCAAAGTCACATAACTGATAAATGAGTTGGATGTCAGAGGATCTTGTCCAGCAAAAAAATACTAAGTGGTGCCAGGGTTCAGGCACCACAGTGAACATTTCACATTTAAATCTAATCTGTGTGTAAAGACAGGCAAAACTGTAATTAAAAACTCCAATAAATTATTAGCAAAGATTTTTCAGTGAGCTGTCCAATACATTATACATTTTTAGAACTGAAAAGAAGGAAAATTTAAAGGGCAGAAAGGAATGAGAGAGACACATATGTTGGATTTGAATCCCTCCCTGCTTTAGTTTGAAATTCTATGAGATCAGAGGGCTCCCACATAGAACCAGAATTTGCACAGCCATGTGGTGTCTTTTAGCTGGTCTCAGGAAAGGAACAAAAAAATAGTCAGGCAAATACTTTTGAAAAATCTGAATACTGCAGAAGAACTTCTTATCAAAAGATGCTCTCAGCTCTACCCAGATGAAGAGGAAAATAATAAAAATAGACATCATGAACACTGACCAGAATTCATCAGCATGATGAATTGCACAGCAGCAAAACCTTCCCCCCTTCCTGGCACTCCAGTTCAGAGCTGGAAAATTCTGCTGCTGCTTTCTGCAAGTTGGATATTGCACAGCCTGCTTTCTTGGAGCCCCAGAGCCCCAGATGGGCTGGCACACTGGAGCCAGGGGACAGCAGGGCTGCAGCCCTGGGGTCTCTGAGCCCTGCAGGACCCTGGGTGTCACTGTGCCCTGCAGGACCCTGGGGGTCACTGTGCCAGGCAGGACTTTGGGGTCTCTGTGCCCTGCAGGACCCTGGGATCACTGTTCCCTGCAGGACTTTGGGGTCTCTGTGCCCTGCAGGACTTTGGGGTCTCTGTGCCCTGCAGGACCTTGGGGTCTCTGTGCCCTGCAGGACATTGGGGTCTCTGTGCCCTGCAGGACTTTGGGGTCTCTGTGCCCTGCAGGACCTGGAGGACTCTGTGCCCTGCAGGACTTTGGGGTCTCTGTGCCCTGCAGGACCTGGAGGACTCTGTGCCCTGCAGGACTTTGGGGTCTCTGTGCCCTGCAGGACTTTGGGGTCTCTGTGCCCTGCAGGACCTGGAGGACTCTGTGCCCTGCAGGACCCTGGGATCACTGTTCCCTGCAGGACTTTGGGGTCTCTGTGCCCTGCAGGACTTTGGGGTCTCTGTGCCCTGCAGGACCTTGGGGTCTCTGTGCCCTGCAGGACCTTGGGGTCTCTGTGCCCTGCAGGACCTTGGGGTCTCTGAGCCCTGCAGGACATTGGGGTCTCTGAGCCCTGCAGGACCTTGGGGTCTCTGTGCCCTGCAGGACTTTGGGGTCTCTGTGCCCTGCAGGACCTTTTGCTCTGCCCACAGAACCCAGAGCATTTTTCTTTCTATCTCTGTCTCAAGGTGAAGGCAGGTCCAGCTGTCGCTGCCAGGTCCTAAATAAACCTTTATATCCCCCAGCTTGTGCCAGCAGCAGAGCTGCCCCAGCCCTGCCCAGCACAGGGAGGAGCTGGAGCTGCTGCAGAGATCCAGGGGAGGCTCCAGGGGGATCAGAGGATGGAGCAGCTCTGCTGGGAGGAGAGGCTGGCACAGCTGGGATTGTGCACCTGGAGAGGAGAAGCTTTGGGGGGACCTCAGGGTGGCCTTGCAGGGCATGAAGGGGCTCCAGGAGAGCTGGAGAGGGACTGCGGACAGGGGATGGAGGGACAGGACCCAGGGAATGGCTCCCAGTGCCAGAGGGCAGGGATGGATGGGATATTGGGAATTGGGAATTGTTCCCTGTGAGGGTGGGCAGGCCCTGGCACAGGGTGCCCAGAGCAGCTGTGGCTGCCCCTGGATCCCTGGCAGTGCCCAAGGCCAGGCTGGGCAGGGCTGGAGCAGCCTGGGACAGTGGGAGGTGTCCCTGCCATGGCAGGGGTGGCACTGGGTGGGATTTAAGGGCCCTTCCAACTTGGACCATTCTGTGATTGGAAGCTCCATGTAAGCACAAACATCCCTTAGCATTTAACTGGGACACAATCCCACTGTCTGGAAACAATATGTGAATTATCATAAATCACAGAAACACCAAATGTCAAAGGAACCAGCACAAATGGTCTGGGGAAAGCTGTAGGTGGTCCCACACGCTGGTGCTCCCTGTGTGCAGAATGCACCCCTGAGGGAGAGCAGGCTGCTCACCTGAGCTGCTCTCATTACAAATCAAATAATTTAAAAAAAAGAAATTTGAAAAAAAAATTAAACCCAAAAAAGGAATTAAGCAATGAAACCACTTAGTCCTGTCTCATTACAGGCAAAAATAGATTTTTTTTTCTAGAGGAAGAAAGATTCTGAGTACATTTTCAGTTTTTGTGTACAGTAAATATTCACTATCAAACTGAGATTTTCTAGTTGTCATTACTTTTATATCCCTTTATTATTAAAGAAGTAGCTAAAAATTATCAAGACAAACTCCAAAATCTTGTTGAATAGATTCACCTGCAACCAGCTCCAACTCCAAGCACTGCCCACAGCCTTCTCATGCCAATTCCAGGAAAATGAAAACCACTTTTTAAGTGTTATATTGTGTTACAACCCAGCCTGCATTCCCACCAGGACTGGGGTCAGACTCCTGTAGTTCATGATTCTTGCCACGGTCTCAGTGTTCCTCCCTGCATCCTCCTCATTCCTTCTATCATCCTCTCCCACCTGCATCAGGGGAATTCAAGGCATCACTAAAATATCCTGCTAAATTCATATTAACAGGAAGGGGAAGAAATTTTCTGTAATCAATATATTAATTTGCAAAAGAAAGCTAAAACCAGCTGTTCTCCCCACATATTAAGGCTGCTCTCCAGTGCTCTGGAACAGATTTGAAGCCCAGAGCAATGAAATTATACAGATCAAATGTTAAGTATGGATTAAATGTTAAGTCAAGTATTGTAATCAGATGCTGCCATTTAACTTACAATTAGAAAAAAGGTTGGTTCAAGGAAAAAAAAACCCAAAAAAACAAAAAAATAAACCCCCAAAAAAACCGTGAATAGCAGCAAATGTTCAAAGCAATTTTCCAAACTGAGAGTTCCTTTCAGAGAAGATTTTCAATTAACCTTTGTCAAGCACATTAACATCTCTCATTTCCATAAAGCCAGGGCAGGTCTGATCCCAGCTCACACTCAAACCCCAGGAGAGCCCAGGTGGGAGCTCAGGGAAAGGCCCAGGGAAGGGCCCAGGTGGCAGCAGCTGCTCAGCAAGGCCCCAGTGCAAACCTTTCCACATGCAATCATGGAATGGTTTGGGCTGGAAAGGACCTTAAAACTCATCTCATCCCATCCTTTCCATGGGCAGGGACACCTTCCACCATCCCAGGCTGCTCCAAGCCCTGTCCAGCCTGGCCTTGGACACTGCCAGGGATCCAGGGGCAGCCACAGCTCTGAGCAACAGCTCCCTCATGCCAAATATGCAGGTGAATAGGAAAAGAACATGAAAACAAATCAAAATTTCACTCCACTACTCAGCTCATTTTCTGTTGCAGGAAGTCAGAAGGGGAAAAAAAAAAAATCATTCCTTGAAAGCCAAGCAGCACCTGCATGTGGCTCCCAGCACTTTGTGAGGAACACCCAAACAACCCCAGCCAGAGGGCAGAGAAGGAAATACAAAGTTAATACATACATGGAAACACACATTTAAAAAAGAAAAAAAAAAAAAGTAGGAAAAAAGAAAACATTGCTTCTGCTAAATAAAGAAGGAAAACCTGCAGGCTGCCCCCAGGCCAGGCCAGGCCTGCAGAGCCTGAGGGGGCTCGGGCCTGGTGCGGGGCCTGGTGCGGGGCCTGGGCGCTCCTGTGCCAGCGGTGTTTGGGACCAGATGGCTCCTGTGTTTGCCCACAACACTTTCCTCTTCCCACTGCAGCCGTCTGCTCCCTTTTGGCAACAACTTCAGGTGCCAAGGGTGTACAGAACCATCTCGAGCTGCCAAGCACGGCACAGGCGTCAGCAAGGGGAGGAATTTAAAAGGGTGAAGGAGGAAAGGCCAAGTGACTCCCCCCAAACCCCCTGTGGGCACTGCCTGCTGCTTTCTGCCCAAATGGGTGTTTTTATTCTGAACAGTCCATCTACCTACTTAAGTTTCTGTTTGTTTTATTTACAGGCTCTTAGTGTTGTCACACATCAAAACAAGCTGGCAGTGATCCCTAAGGAGTCCCCATTAGCAATACAGCTCCATTATGGATTTAACATTTTTCTGCCATCTCCAAAATAAGAGGAATCTTCAAACACCCACAAATTAGTTCTCACTGTAACAAGGCTCCACCATAAGTTGCACATAAATTCAGACTTAAGAGGTTAAAGAGCTCATGCACCACTGGCTTCTTCCTCTGCCTGTTCACCCAGAAGATTTTTAAGCACCAACAGGAGTGTCAGCTCCAGACACTAAAAGTCAGAAAGAAAATTACCAATAAATGTAAGTGGTTCCACCTCAAGCACCACATAACCTGTACTTTTAAATAAGCCATGAGAGAGCAGACTAATAATTTCTCAAAGGACTACAGGAGATTCACTCAAGAGATCTGTAACAGCATTTGAGGATGAAAAGAGGATGTTCAGGAAATGTCAAACACCACTAATGAACACAAAATGAATTCTGAATTAAAGGCATGAGTTTTGTGAGGAACTGGAATGTGCATAAGCAACTTCACCCATGGATAAAGCAATTAATGACTCAGCCATGAGCTGAACACATGGTTTTGTGGGCATGAGACAGACAAACAAGCTGGCAACAAATGGGACAATGATTTCAGACTACAGATTTCCAGTGCCAATCTGGATCTCCCTCATGAGCCTCTTCCACCAAATCTTATCCTTACCACTGATGTACAACCACAATGCAAGAATACTGCTTAAGAAACTCTTTGCTGGATGAAGTTTTTCAGCTGAGGAGCCTGGAACACTCTCACCCATGAGCTGGACAGAACCAGACCCTCAGGTGCCATGGGAACAGTGCCCTGGTGTGGGATGTGTCTCCTGGAGTGACTGTGGGCAGCTGAGGGCAGCCAAGACAAGGGCAGAGAGGCTGGTGAGTATTTCCAAGTCATTAAGACAAAGAAGTTTTCCACTATAATTAAATGCACGTTAAGGATGGGAATAGAGAAGCAAAAAGCATGGAAAAGGCTGATCCTGATCCCTGCTGCAGAATCACAGAATGGTTTGGGCTGGAAATGACTTTAAAGATTACCTTTAAAGACACCTTGCACTGTCCCAGGTTGTTCTGGCCTGGCCTTGGACACTTCCAGGGATCCAGGGGAAGTACCAGCTTCTCTGGGTAACCTGTGCCAGGGCCTCCCCACCCTCACAAGAATTTCTCCCTAATCTGACTGTGTCTGTGCTCACAGGGGTCCCAGGATGAGGGAAGAGACAAGGATCTGACTCCATGGTTCAGAAGGCTTGATTTATTATTTTATGATATATATTACATTAAAACTATACTCAAAGAATAGAAGAAAGGATTTCATCAGAAGGCTGGCTAAGAATAGAAAAAGAATGAATAACAAAGGTTTGTGTCTCGGACAGACAGTCCGAGCCAGCTGACTGTGATTGGCCATTAATTAGAAACAACCACATGAGACCAATCCCAGATGCACCTGTTGCATTCCACAGCAGCAGATAATCAATGTTTACATTTTGTTCCTGAGGCCTTTCAGCTTCTCAGGAGAAAATATCCTAAGGAAAGGATTTTTCAGAAAATATCATGGCTACATCTGACCTAATCCTGCCCCGAGTTTATAACCATTCCCCACCATCCTGTGGGGACCTTGGCCATATAAAAATTCCCTCTCTCTCCTTTTTATAAGGCCACAGGATTCTCTGCAGAACCTCCTCCCCAGCCCTGTGACCATCCCCAGGTGCTGCTACTCCCTAGCACAGCACGGACACCCCTGTGACAGGTGCCAGCAGTTCTCACTGTCACAAGCCTCCACCATAAATTGCACATAAATCCAGACTTCAGAAGGTTAAAGAGCTCATGCATCACTAGCTTCCTCTGCCACTGTCACCCCTCATGGCACTCTGAAGTGGCCAGCAGGGTTTGTTTGCATGGTGATGGCACCATGAACACTCACCCACAGCACTGAGGGCGTGCTTGAGCTCCAGGGTGAAGGCTGTGAGCGGCACCTCCTCGGACACCGGCATGATCGCCACCGTGGACAGGTTGCTGGCAGGATTCCCTGCATCCCACTTGCTGCTGGAGCTGTGCAGTCCCAGAGGATGACCTGTTCACAGAGAAAACACCTGCCATCAGTCAGCCAGGCTGCAAAACGTGGAATTGTAATTTTTCCTGACTCCATGCAGGCAGGAGGGAAAGTGTCACTGTGTCACCGAGCTGCTCAGTGTCACAGAAATGGAACACAAACCTCCACAGCATGTGAGAGCAGAGTTCCCACATATTTCATTTTAAGAGGATGAAGATCAGTTTCCATCATTTTTGGTTGCTGGTACAGCATGTGTGGGTTGAAGTCAGGCAATTTAAAAATATGCCTGGAATATGTTAAATGAAGCATGGATCTACCTGACCCAGGAAGACAAAAAAAGCACTTAAAAATCCCTTTACTTGGGGACTGAGTAAAACTTTGGAACTGATTCCATGTGACAGTGTTCACAGGGATCCAAGGATGAGGGAAGAGATAAGGATCTGACTCCATGTTTCAGAAGGCTTGATTTATTATTTTATGATATATATTATATTAAAACTATACTCAAAGAATAGAAGAAAGGATTTCATCAGAAAGTTAGCTAAGAATACAAAAGGAAGGAATGATAACAAAGGCTTGTGTCTCGGACAGAGAGTCCGAGCCAGCTGTGATTGGCCATTAATTAGAAACAACCACATGAGACCAATCCCAGATGCACCTGTTGCATTCCACAGCAGCAGATAATCAATGTTTACATTTTGTTCCTGAGGTCTCTCAGCTTCTCAGGAGGAAAAATCCTAAGGAAAGCATTTTTCATAAAAGATGTCTGTGACAATTCCACAAGAGGAATTAGCTTAACTAACCAAACCTCCAAACCTGTGGTGCAGTATTAAAATATTCCAAAATTTTCCAAAACTTAACAATCCTTTTCTTATGGTGTTCCTAAGCAAGGAAGGAAATAGCTGTTTTCAACACAGCTCCTATAGAAAATGTTCATCTCTACCTGTTTTCCCTTCTCTGCAAAATGCAGTTTTACAGATATGGGCTTAGGAGTATTAAAATATGGAACCTCTGAAGTAGCTGCAAAGTACCTGGGAACGATCTTTAATGTAATTTGGTGAGTAAGGGTAGAGGAAAAGCAGTTTTTGAGAGAAATCTGCAGTGCATGTGAGGAAGATCAAGATCTTCCCAGACAGCTTAAGCTGGTGAAGGTCAATGTTCTACAAACTGTTCTTGTTCTGATACTCTTTTTTTCTCTTTAGCTGAGCCTTCTCAAAAAATCCCACTCTGCTGCTAATGCCTGTCAACTCAGCTCTGAGAACACAAAAACATTTTGAATTCAAGTTGGGATTTCACATCCTGCTTATCTCATTTTACCCAGCAAAGGCCTAAGGTGTACCATCAAGGTGAATTCTTGAGCTGAGCATGTGGAAATACTTGATATCCCCTGTGCAAACCCGTTCAAAGGCTCAATGCCACAGTGACAGACCACTGCAGGACACAAAGAAATATCAGATAAACATTTTCTAAAAAAAATATATTCAGCAATTGAGTTATTCATTTCAAATCTTTTAAAACAGTTCTGCACAGAACATTAAATAATTTTCCCCCACCTTCTGGTGATCTTCAAGAAGATATCTGTAGGTTTAAACAGGTTCCATATCACAGCTCAAGCCCTTCATCTTCACAGGCCCTTCCCTCCTCAGAACTTCAATGGTGATTCTCTGATTGAACTCCTGTTTTTCTCACTAATTTTCCTCCCATTTTATGTTTCCCCATTTTGCCCAGTTTCCCAGGCAGTGCAGCCTCTGCCCTGGGCCACAGAGGCATTTCAGCAGGCACAGAAGTTTAAGTACAATTACCACCAGGCATTTGTGCACAAGGGGTTGTGCCCAGAGAGCTGAGCAGGTGAAGAAAGAGCAGATTCCCTTCCCCACACTGCTCTGAAACAGCAAAGTGGGTGACCTTCATTTCCAGTCTCCTTGGAATCTGGCAAAACCAGCAACTAAAGGAATTAAAACCCTCCAACCAAACAAAACCCAAACAATCCTCAGCATCAGAGAGCCCCACAACACCCCCAGCAGTTAACAGGCATCTGTTTGCTTTCAAATGCTGCTCAAGGAAATTGGGAGAATTCCCTCCTACTCCCTTCAGTCAGTAAAGAGACTTTGTGTTGGTGCTGCCACAAACACAGAGCTGCAGAAGCAACCCATGGCAGGCCATTTCCTCCCAGACAATTCATTAAAATACTGCAAATCCAGGCTTTGAAATCAGTCTGTGCTGCTGCTGCTCAGCACAGTGCTCTGATTCCAACCCATTATACAGCTGCTGTTGCCAATGCTCCCTTCACATTGCTCTTGCAAGAAATTCCAGGGAAATTTCACTGCACACAGGCAGCAACACTTCTGGATCTCAATTGCAAATTATTTCATTCCCACACCCAGTTAGCCACGCTCTGCCAAAACCATCATGTGTACACAGATACAATGAAATCACCATCCACGTGCACCTGCAGCTGTAACAGACCACAGAATCCCAGACTGGTCTGGGCTGGAAGGGACCTTAAATCCCACCCAGTGCCACCCCTGCCATGGCAGGGACACCTCCCACTGTCCCAATTCCTCCCAGCCCTGCCCAGCCTGGCCTTGGGCACTGCCAGGGATCCAGGGTGGGCACCCTGTGCCAGGGCCTGCCCACCCTCACAGGGAACAATTCCCAATTCCCAATATCCCATCCAGCCCTGCCCTCTGGCAGTGGGAGCCATTCCCTGGGTCCTGTCCCTCCATCACTGTCCCCAGTCCCTCTGCAGCTCTCCTGGAGCCCCTTCAGGCCCTGCCAGGGGCTCTGAGCTCTCCCTGGAGCTTCTCCTCTCCAGGCTGAAATTTAGCAATGCATTTCCTTTCCAAGCATGCACTGCCTGTTTCCAAATTTAAGGATGCAAGTGTGGCTCCAAGGAAGCCCCAGCATCAATGGGAATAGTCCAGGAATGAGTCTCACCTCCCTGCTGCAGACTGCCAAGGATCTTCTCACCCAGCAAGTGAATAAGTCTGGTCACAACCTGGGAGAGAAAAGGAAAAAAAAGAGAAATATTCAGGCAGAATGTACTGAAAGTAGAGCATCCACATGGAGACTTCCAAACTTTTTAAAAATGTTCCCTCGAGTTGAGGCACACAGAGTCAAGGGTTTGCAGCTGCAGCTTCTTTCCTGGCTGTAATGTGTGGTGATTGGTCATTTGTCTTGGTTTCTCCTACCTTGTTTTACTTTAATTTGGAAAAACAAGAAAACAAAACAACCCCGGAACAGGCAGGATTTAACTTGCTTTGGGGAAAAAAAAAAGATTATTTGGGGCAACATGTCAAATTGCATTTCCAGCTCTCCTCATTTCTCTCTGCAGTGCACCTGCCCCACTAAGTACCCTCAGTGCTCAGGGGGTGCTGCCCTTTTGTAGGTGCTAAATGCTCAAAAAGTTCCAGACCCTTCCCCAATCCTGGTGAATGGTTTACAACAGCAAATATAAAATATTTGGGGGAAAAAAGGGGAATAAATATACCCCCTAAACACCTGCAGAATCAAAACAAACTCCCTAACAAATTGCCTTCCCCCTCAAACCATGTTTGCCTGGTAATTCATGTTTGAAGACACAGATGTGGTCCCAGCTGTTTTTCCAGCAGGACTCACATAAATATAAACTAATATGCCAATAGTCAAATGTATCTCCAAACTGACAAGCCTCTCTCCAACATGACCAATCAATAATTCCTGACAAGTGGGATAGCAGAAGACTAATCCTTGCAATATCAAGAAGTGACAGACACAGAAAATGCAGCATTTATTCTGAAAGCTCTACACAGATGTTTTACCAAATAAGGAAAAGACTTATTTAAATGCATTAAGGATTAATAGAGCAATCATTAAATATCCCCCCTAGACAAATAACTCTAGGTCAAAATAGCTCAGGAGGACATGAAAAAAACCCCAAACAACTGCCACAACAGAAGTTCTCCAAGGTCAACAAGCCAAACAAGCAGCAGCCAGGTTAGCTGGGATCCTGGATGAACACACCCTGCTCCCACAGAACAGGCACTTTGGGATGCAGCTTTCACATCAAGGGCCAGGTAGGCATCAAGACAGGTCAAGATGCCCACCTGAGTCATTTCTACATCCTGCCTTACAAACTAAATCTAATGTATCAAACTCCCCTGCACTGTGAAATGCTGTGGATAAAACACCAATGTATTTAAAGTTCTCTATGGGAAATGAGGGAAGAGCAAACAGAGGCTCCCAGCACAAGGGTGGCTTGCAGTGGAGCACAGAAAAAGAGTTACCAAGGTTATTTCAGGGATTTCATGGCACGGATTGGGGTGGAAAAAGCCTTTAAAGCCCATCCAGTGCCACCCCTGCCATGGCAGGGACACCTCCCACTGTCCCAGGCTGCTCCCAGCCCTGCCCAGCCTGGCCTTGGGCACTGCCAGGGATCCAGGGGCAGCCACAGCTGCTCTGGGCACCCTGTGCCACTTCTGCCCCATAGCCATGACTACAAGTTGGTGGAGATGCCACGTGAACACCTCCTCAGTGACCAGGACAAAGGCCTTGGAAGTGCCTCCTCCCTGCCCCAGGAGCAGGCACAGTGCCCAAGCCCACTGCCACCCACGTGGGGAGGACAGCAGGAAAGCTCCAGCATCCTGCCTTGTCCTGCAATCTCAGACAGCACCTAAAATGCTTCCCCTTGTTCAAAACACAACAGAATCTGATGGTCACCCAACCACACAACTCAACACCACCATGCTCTGAGGCTCTGGGATTCCCCAAAGGCACCACACGTGGCTACAGAAAACTAACCAAACCATGGGGAGAGTTCAGTGAAACAGGGAATTCTTCACAAAAATAGACTGATGGCCCTTGCTAAAGGAGATAATCTGCCCCCAGAGCACATTTGCTATACCCAGCTCACAGGCTTCACCTAAACCTGCAGCAGCACAGCAGGACTCTCCTTCAGCAGTTTTGGGAGGTGCCATGAACATCTTACACTTCTGAAGCACTTAAGCATCAGAATTTTAATTACTTACTAAAACCATCTCCTGTATTTATAACTTTTTCTGCTTTACAGGCAGCTAAGGAGAGCTCCAGCTAAGTAACAAAATATGTCCAAGGTTAATGATGGAACTAAGAATAGAACCCATTGGTCTCATTTTCCACTTGGCTGCTCCTATTACTGGGAAATATTATTTGTCTTGTTTGCTGGAGCAAACCTTACAGCCTTGGTATGTATAGATAGGGAAAATTATTTCCCTGGTGACTTTGTACAACAAGCAAAGCTGCTCCCCAGAACGGGATGAGTCACTCTGTCGCAGTCATGGCAACGTCCAAGGAACATCAATTTGGGATCCGAGCTCAGAACTGAAATTTCCACAGAGTTTTATATTACATACACCACATATCCTCTCACAAAAAGGCAATGTTTTCCTCTAAAAGGGACTTGTCCATCCTTCTGAGGAAGAAGTCAATACAAATCACATCCTTCCATCAACAGCAGACCTGACCTGATCGACCCACAGCCCTCAGTGTGCAGGGCAGCAGGAGCAGCTCTCCCAAATTCAGGGCAGCTAGGGAGAGCTGAAAAGCAGCAGGAAAAATTCATCCTTCAGGTTTCCAAGCCCCTTTATTCTCACTCCCACGCAGCAGCAGGGCATGAAGGAGCAGCACAGCTCAGTGCAGCCCAAGAAACAACAAGGAAGCCAAGGGATCTGGGAGGGGACAGGGATGGCTTGGGCAGGGACAAGCAGGAATCAGCCCTTGGGCTGGGAGCAGAATGACAGAGATTAAAGGGAAACAATTACTCCAAGTAATTGTCTGGAGGAGATGGAGGCAAAGGGCAGGTACAGGGTGGTACCTCGGTGCAGAATCTGGGCTGTGACTCAGCAGTCCCAAATCCCTCCTGTTCAGCTGCACTTTGTAGAAATTCAAGGTGAGGCTGGGTCTCTTCTCCCAGGTAAGAAGTGACAGGACATGAGGGAACAGCCTCAAGCTATGCCAGGGGAAGTTTAGGTGGATATTAGGAAAACCTTCACTGCAAGGGAGGTCAAGCACTGGCACAGGCTGCCCAGGGCAGTGGTGGAGTGACCACCCCTGAAGTGTGCATGTGGCACGTGGGGACATGGGTTAGTGGTGATCATGGTGGCACTGGAGGAATGGTTGGACTTGATGATCTTGGGGACTCTTCCAACCTTAACAATTCAAGGAAAGCTCTGGGAACTGGCAGTGGGATAGGGCAGGAACTGGAGTGACCTGGAGAACTCAGTGAGTTTCCCTGCTCTGGGGGTGCAGCCCCAGCTCTGCCCCACACTCCTGAGCCAGGGACAGCCTGGGCACTGCTCCTCCAGAGCCTTCTGCCCCCTTCCCCAGCCAGCCTTTCTCAATCCCAGTGCCAGAAGAGCCCAGAACACTTCCCAGACATCTGCACAAGCAGAATTCTCTCATTTTCACCATCACCCAGGGCTAGACAGCCTTCCTGGTCGGAAGCGTCTGCTGTGCTCACCCCACAGCACATCCTGGATTTTACAGCCTCTCCAGCACCCAGCCCTGCAAACACCCCTCCTGCTGGCACAGCATCAGGCAGCTTCAATTTAAGGCTTGAAGAAAAATCTGTAAGGAGGCAGCGAGTCAGAGCCCAGACAGATCAAACACCACCAGCAGGCTCCGAAATGAGGCGAGGATCGTTAATTGCCTGTGGTAAAGCAAACGCAGCTTTTGGACCCCTCATGCTGGGGATGGAGCTGAGCTTGGTTCAGTTGCTGTGGAAGGGGAATTAATCCTTGCTCATGATTAGGAACAGCAGTAGCAGTGAGTGCAGCCAGCTCAGTTAATCACAGTTAATCACAGTTAATCACAGTAACGAGCAGCAGAGCTGTGGATTGGACACTTGGCTGCCAGGACAGGTCTGCTCAGAGCTCCCCAAACTGCCAGGGAACACAGCTTCCCACCCCTGCTCCCTGCCCAGGCTGGGAGGTGACTCAGGAAGGTCACAGAGCACATAAAGAGGCCCTACAGGGGCTCATGGAGTGAGTCTGGAGCTGTGGGGTCTGCCCAGGTCAGGGAGGTGACTGAGTTCACCATCAAAAATATCCCCAAAGCACACAAAACCCCACTCTCCTGAGCTTATGCAAGAGTTTTCAGGCCAGAAGGACAAAATCTGACCTTAAAGGTCTAAAAAACTGAGTAAATCTCCATTTCAAAAGCTGCTTGGGGCTGCAGGTGCATCAGTGCTGCTCTCCAGAAGCCCCAAACCCCTCCAGCTCCCACAGACACCACTGCAGCTGTCACCTCATCCCCCTGGCCCAGGGCAGCATGTGCAGGTGAGACACTTTCCAAGGGAAACGGCCATTTCTCCTCCTCCTCCTGCCACCCACTCCCCTTTCCAGATGAACTCCCAACACATTTTTGTACAGGGCAAAACAGGACAAAGAGTTTCTGTTTCTGCAGTGATGTTGGAGAGCACTTCCCCCAGCACAATTCCACCTCTCCCACCCAGCTCAGCACTCACCACCTCACCTACCTACAAACATCTCACCTTCCTGGCTGCTTCTGGACCAACTCCATCCCAGTGAGACCCACTGAGGCTCTCCCAGCACCCCAAACCTCTCCTGTCTGCTGTGACAGTCTGTTCCTCCACCTGCTAGAGAAGCTTCTGGGAAACCATTAATGTTCCCTGTGCTTAATTAATGTTCAATTACTCCACAGACCTGCAGCCTCTGCATTCGTGGCAGGGCAAGGCCCAAACACCACATCCCAAGGGGCTGCATTTCCTTTCTTTAGGAAGATTAATTCCTGTTTCAAGAGCAGGATGTGGCCAGGCAGGATCTCAGCTCTGCTCTTGCTGGTGCAGCACAGAGCTGAGTGCTCCATCCATCCATCCTGGGGCTGAGGTGTTACCAGAGCACCGCTTGCTCCACAGGCACTGCAATTCCCACACCAACAGGTTCCAGTCACTCTGCAGTGCTGTATTTCCTAAAATCCCTTTAAATATTTCCAACTACTACCTACCCCTGCTAATCTTCCAAGGCTGGGCTCTGGTTAAAGCTTTTGTTCCTTTTCAACTGTGAAACTCAAGAGTTGATTTACAAAAAGCACTTTTGAAATTGATTTTCATGAGAACTCAGTCAGAAAATATTTTCCTGTGGACATATATTTCAATCTGTGAATATTATGGGATGTGAATACTATGGGATGGCCTGGTAAATTGAATTATGTGCTGATAGACAACAACTAATCCAAACAAAGCTTCCTCCATCATAGGTAACTCTTGATTCAGAGAAAACTACAGATGAAGGGGGTCTAGAAGAAAGGTGGAGAAAGATTATTTATAAGGACCTGGAGGGACAGGACTCAGGGAGGGGCCCCACTGCCAGAGGGCAGGGATGGATGGGATATTGGGAATTGTTCCCTGGCAGGGTGGGCAGCCCTGGCACAGGGTGCCCAGAGCAGCTGGGGCTGCCCCTGGATCCCTGGCAGTGCCCAAGGCCAGGCTGGGCAGGGCTGGAGCAGCCTGGGACAGTGGGAGGTGTCCCTGCCATGGCAGGGCTGGCACTGGATGGGCTTCAAGGTTCCCTCCACCCCAAACCATTCTGGGATTCTAAATCAGGGGAAAATTTCACAAAACCAACACCAATATCCAAATTCACAGCCACAACTAACTGATGTGAGGTCTTGTGTACTACAAATCCCTTTTAGTTACAACAGAAGAAATACATAAAAGTATATGTAAGAAGAAAACATACAAACCCCAAACCATTCATCACCTCAGCCCAGGCCTGCCCCAGGGTTCAGCTTGCACTGTCTGCGATTTTAAATCAAAGCTCCTGTGCAAGGAAGCCAAGGGCCAGGCCCAGGAAGCCTCCCCAGCCCTGGCAGGATCCTCTCAATGTCTCCTGCAGGTTCCTGGGCCAGGACAGCAGCCTTGGCTGGAGGAATGAACCTGCCATGGCTGTGTCAGCCCTGCACAGCCAAGGGGGGTGTGCAGCCCTACCAACTGAATGGGGTTTCCCTCTCTGGATCCTCCACCACCATCCAGACCCAACAGAGCAGGATGCTGCAGGGAACAGGAGCCTTGGAGGTGAGCTGTGGACTCTCCAATGTCTTTCAAGTCTAACAATAAGATGCTTCCTAGTTCAGCTTTTAAAACTTCAGTCACCCCCAAACTGCAATCACAGAATACTCTGAGAACCTCCTGAGTAGGAAGGACCCACCAGGATCATCCAAGCCCCATCTCTGGCCCTGCCCAGACACCCCAACAATCCCAGCCTGGGCATCCCTGGCAGCTCCTGGAGCTCTGGCAGCCTCGGGGCCGTGCCCATTCCCTGGGCAGCGCCAGCACCCTCTGGGAAGAACATTTTCCTCATTTTAACCCAAACTTCCCCTGAACAGGTCACTGGTCACCAGAGAGAAATTAAATATGTCAAATAACAATCTACTGGTGCCTCCACAGCAGAGCTTCACGTTCAGGTGTGATTTAGTTAAAAAATCTGTTAAAGGGTTTTGTGCCACACAGAGGCTCTATGGATGAGCTGCCATGAAAAACAGGCCTGCCAAGGGTTTGCTGTTCTACAAATAAGAACAGTTGGAGTCAAATAGTGCAAACAGCCATTTTTACCCACACAAATCCACAGAACAGCTTCTGGGAAGCTCTTTCCAGGAGCTGAGATTATCCTTGACCAGCTTTCTTAAGGGCCTTTTTTAAGGGACAAGGGAGGAGGAGAGGTAAATTAGATCCTCAGCTTGAATAAAACCAGGGTGTTATTGAAGTTTCACATGGCCCCAGATCAGACAGACACTGGCTTGTCCTGGAATCAGGGAGCTTAGCAAGGGGTCTCTGATTGAAACTTTGACGTTTGATCAGCCTGTGACAAAGCAAATCCTCAATGCTCCCTCACAACAATTCCTGGCACCTTTTCAAATGCTGCTGAAGCCCACAGAGGAACTGAAGCTTTATCCTGGGGTTGTTTGAGCTTCTAATGTTTGGGATCAATCGTGTCTTGAAGAAAAATGTCATTCTGGCACTGGTGCTGATTAAATCCCCCCTCCTGCCAGCCTCACTCAATGACCACAGTGCTCCCACTGAATTCCTTCTCTCCTTTTCACATCCACTCCTCTTACAATCAAGGAGCACTTACTGGAATGGGCCAGGACAACAAATACAGAAAAATGCAGAAGCACAGCCTCTCCTGACCTATCCCCAGTGCCACATCAAGCCCAAGCCATGATGCAGAATGTGCCCAGTTCTTGTGGGCAGCACTTTGAAAGGAGGCCACATTACAGAGCTCACTTTGTAAGGCAGATAACCCTGGGGAAGGCTCCAGTCACTTCACAGAGGCTCTGCACAAATACTCCTATGAAGATAGCAGAACTCCACTTGGAGATGGATGACAGGTTCTGAATTTATTTAAAGCCCAAGGGCAGACTCAGAGAATTAAAAGAAAGATGCAGAAAAACTCTTTCTATTTCTCAGCACGCGTTTCCAGCACGCCAAAGGTTGTCTCACAGTTCAGCCCCCACAGCTCCCAAGCAGATTCTCAGCAACCAGCAGGTCTAAATTCCAAGTTAGAATTCTAAAAACTAACTCAGCTCAAAAGAGTCAAAGCTAATCTAGGAAATGTGATCCCAGCTCTGCAGCAGTGCTGGAACATCTCTGTGATCTGCTCACAGATTTTTGTGCTCTCGCTGCTGCCTCGACGCTGCTTTGTGGTGCCAGGAATCGTGAGCTGGTTCCCTGTCCTACTTTCCAGAACTGAAGGCAGGGATGAAAATAGAAAGAATCAATTCCTTTCCACTCCTGCAAGGCTGGAGAGCTTTGAACAGCACCAGAAATGAGCACAGAGGCTGTCAGGGAGCAAATGCTCTGGCTGGCAGAGAACCCTGAGGGCTGTGCTGGAGAGTGGGGGCACCACAGTGCACAGAAGCATTAAGTTTGGCACCACAGACCACTTTCCATTGGGAATGTCTAGGATGCCATATCCAGAGTGAATCAAGGTTGAGATGCTTTCCTGAGAAGCCACACAATGTAAGTTTGACTTCTGCAGACTGAGCAGGATCTAGAAATCAACATCTGTCGTTTCTGGGCACATAATCTGGAGTTTTGGCTGCTATTTTTAACTGAGGTCAGGCTCCCCACATTCACCCATCTGTTTCAGCCCTCAGAATAACCTGAGCTATGGTGGGTCACTTGGAAGATCCCAGCAGATCAGCTCCTGTCCCTCCCAGGACCAAAGCAGCTCTCAGGAGACAAAACAGAAGGCAGTCACATGGAACTCCCCCAAAGATCAGCCATTCCACTTCTCCAGATTGTAGATCTCAGCTCAAAGAACTGGAATGACTGCCTGGACTAACACAGCACGATTTCCCTCATTTCACACAGTTCTCTCTGGCAAGCACCACCCACGTCCTACAATTTTCTTACGCACCAGGTAATGTTTTCTTACAATGCATTCCAGAGTTGGAACCCTTCCTGCATCACCTACAAACACTGCATGGCTGAGGAAGAGTCTGCAGGATGGAGTCCTCCCACTAATTCCTAAAATAAAGGGGTTTTCAGCCTTCATAGGAACTGTCTGGAGCCTGATGAGGGGGCAGCTCCCATCTGTGCTCCCTGTGACAGGGACAGGATCTGAGGGAAGGGCTGGGGCTGGGCCAGGGCAGCTCAGGCTGGAGCTCAGGGCAAGGCTCTGCCCCCAGAGGGTGCTGGCACTGCCCAGGCTGCCCAGGGAATGGGCACGGCCCCGAGGCTGCCAGAGCTCCAGGAGCCTTTGGGCAGCGCTGCCAGGGGTGCCCAGGGTGGGGTCTGAGCAGGGACAGGGGCTGGATTTGATGATCCTGGTGGGTCCCTCCAGCTCAGGATATTCTGTGGTTCCTTGGTTCTGTAAAGCTCAAGGGTAACAAACAGAGGGAAAACCAAGCTCAGGAGCTGCCCAGCTTTTGGCTGTTAACACACACACACATACACACCATTCAGGCTCTGCAGAAGTTGCCAAGAGGCACACCAAAAAATCCAGTTCTCCCTTGAATTAAGAGAGGATTTCACCTGACTTGGGGACTGGCACCTCACTGATCATTATTCACCAAGTGAGACTCATACCAACTCACCCTCAGCAGGCAGGGCAGGAGCATGGAGCTGACAGAGGCAGAGCTGCTTCCTGCCCTGTGTTTTTCTGCTTTGCAGAGGGAAATCCTCCACCACTGCTGAATCACCAGCCAGCTCTTGCTACCCAGTCGATTATTTCAGAGCTATTGCACCTGCTATCCCTTCATTACTTTATTACTTCTGCTTGAATGGGGAAAACAACATCATAAAGCCTGTGTATAAATCACTCTCCTAGAATAACAGCCAAGGAAATGGGACAGAATTCATTTGGTCCATCCCTCTGCTCAGCACTAAGCATTACTCCACTGATCGTTTTAGAAGAGGTTATAAAAACAAGTAACAATCTTTTAGTCTTTCTGGAGAGTAGAATGAGCTTTTTCTCACTGCAACTGCTGCCATTTCAGCTCACTCCCAGTTGCTCTGTTCCAGTATGGTGAGCAGCATCTGCCCTTTCCAGCACAAGATAATTTTATACATCTGAAAATAGCTACCATGTCTTCCCTTAACCTTCTATGGGCTTTTTGTCTTTATAGGTCAGTATTTCTAACCAGCACTCAGCTGCCTCCTTGTGCTCCAGACTCTCCTCCTTTGGTCTGCCTCTGCCTTCAGATGTGCTGCCAAAGGCTGGTGCTGAGGCTTTTCCAGCATCAAGGAAATATCAGGATTTCTTCACTCCAAAAAGCATTCTGCTAGCATAGTTATGGTGTTTTTGCAACTCTGTGACACTGTCCAGGCATGGGCAGCTTTTGATCCTCTCATGCCTGGATTCTTTTTTTAATAAAATGAACCAGCCCCTGTCCTCTGCACAACATTTATCAGTTTCCAGCTCAAGCATTTCTCTCCAGTAAAATCCTTTCAAGTTTACTTTGGCTGTTCTGGTTGTCTCTCAAATTTCAACCCTATAGTTTTGCTCCATCACTTCAATTCTCTCTCACTTCTGTCCTTCCTCTCTCACCTGCATCCAAAGCAGGGTGGGCAGCAGGGCAGGGGGGATTGTGCCCCTGTGCCTGTGCCCAGGTGAGACCCCACCTGCAGAGCTGCCCCAGCCCTGCCCAGCACAGGGAGGAGCTGGAGCTGCTGCAGAGATCCAGGGGAGGCACCAGGGGGATCAGAGGATGGAGCAGCTCTGCTGGGAGGAGAGGCTGGGACAGCTGGGATTGTGCACCCGGAGAGGAGAAGCTTTGGGGGGACCTCAGGGTGGCCTTGCAGGGCCTGAAGGGGCTCCAGGAGAGCTGGAGAGGGACTGGGGACAGGGGATGGAGGGACAGGACCCAGGGAATGGCTCCCACTGCCAGAGGGCAGGGCTGGATGGGATATTGGGAATTGGGAATTGTTCCCTGGCTGGGTGGGCAGGCCCTGGCACAGGGTGCCCAGAGCAGCTGTGGCTGCCCCTGGATCCCTGGCAGTGCCCAAGGCCAGGCTGGGCAGGGCTGGGAGCACCTGGGACAGTGGGAGGTGTCCCTGCCATGGCAGGGGTGGCACTGGGTGGGATTCAAGGTCCCTTCCAAGTCAAAGCATTTCCTGATAACTTAACAGACAAAAAAGAAAACACACAAGGATTATGAAATCATATTATTTTACCTTAAATTTTGAAGAGTCTGAAGGCATTAACTGCATAAATCACCTACAGAAAGTCAATCTTATGTTCCTCTTTCTATTTCTAGTGGGGTTCTAAAACAATCCTGTAGAAAAAAATGCAAGTTCTCACATTTTCTACCAGCTTAACATCTACTTAGAATTTCGAGACCTCAAACAGCAGCACGAATGTGTCTTTCTAACAACCTGTGTTGCAACACATTTCCTTAAAGTATCTATTTTAGCATTTTGTTTCATTGCAACTAATTAGCCAGACCACAGGCAAGTCTAGAGAAAACTGATTCCATACTGAAAAAGGTCAGGAATTTGAGGGTGATGGGCTTTACTCTTTATACATGGGAACACATTTGAATTCTATTACAAATAAATGTTTTGAATTGTGCTATAAATGTAACACTCAAGCTCAATTTTAACTGCAAAGCAAAGAGATTCACAGCTCCACAGAGATCACTGTTCAGGGGAAAACAGCTCTGCCAGCTGGCAGAAAGGGAAGAGAGACACTGAAATAAATTCCTGCCCCAGATAAAGAGGCAGAATTAGAACCCAGCCTTAGTGCAGAGCAGTGCTCAAGGCATTGCTCAGTGCTCAGGCCAGGCTGGATGGGCTTGGAGCAACCACAGCAGGGAACAGGATAAATTTTAAGGTCCCTTCCAACCCAAACCAATCTGTGACACTGGAAATTCACAGTCTGTATGTTTAGCAGTTCTACACAAGTAGAAAGGTGGGTTTGAATCCTCCCTGGGTCATTCCCTCCCTCCTGGGTCAGTCCCAAGGACAGGAATGGGTGACAGCAGCTCCAGAGTGGATGGCACATGTTTGGGATGTCCCCAGTTTGTGGGGAGCTCTGTACTGAGCTCCCAGTTCATGAATCTGGGCAGAGAATCACATCAAATAGAGAGAAATAAACTCACAGGTCTGTTCAAGTGAGCTCCAGGGACCACAAGTGCCTTAATAAGCCCCAGCAGAAATTCAGAAACACTTGAGCAAAAATAATCCTTACAGGGAAACCAGAAAGATTATTTGTCACTGACATAACTTCTGAACACTTATTGTCATAATTAAATTCTCCTGGCAATAACACAGATAAAACTCCACCATTTTGGTACTATGAAAATGCCTGAATTGAGGCTTTATATTGTACAGTTTAAAAAAATATATATTATAGGTGCTAGGAAAGCAAGAAAATAAAGTATTTAAATCAGGTTTATTATTTTTGCAGGATTTTTAAAAGAAATCTGATTTTTAAAAAAGCCTAGGATTTCAAGACAGCAAAATGACAAATCAGAAATAACGTGAAGTAACAGCATTAAAGAATTGCCTGTGAGGCCAATGCAATGATTTAGTGCTTAGTGTAATGTCCCTGATGCACTTAGGGACAAAAGAATTAAATTTCAAGTCTGTCAGTCTCCAAATTTGCAGGAGAGAGATATAATGTCAAGTGAATTAAAGAAGATGGATGAGCTGATGGATTCAAAGGGAGCAATCAGAGTCTTCGGGACACAGACAGATTTGGCAGCTGCAGGAAGAGGACTGACAACCTAAAATGGCAGGAAGAGGGAAACCACCTCCCAAATATCAAAGCTGTGGAAATAAAGGTACAGAGAACCAAGGGTGGAGCCTTGGAGATAACTGGGACGGAGATGATAACTGGGATGGAGATAACTGAGTTGGAGATAACTGTGAGAGGGATAACTGGGATGGGGATAACTGTGATGGAGATAACTTCCCTTCCTCTGAGCTCCAGGAGGAATGAATAACATTTTTAAGGGATTTTAGAAGCCAAACTTCCACTTCCCATCAGTAGCACTAAGTGATTTCCATTTGCTAACATCCTGCATTTAAGCAGAACTCCTCCCAGATCCACAAAGCAGCCCTGCAATAAAAACCTGCTACAGCTGATGAGAGGACAGAGCAAGGAAAGCTGTTGGAAGTCTGGGATGGATCCGCTCAGGCAGACAAAGAGCACGCAGTGTTTCCTCAGAATTCATCAATCACTCAGCAAACCCAGAGGATGTGGTGCTAACAGGCAGCCTGAGCCTCCCAGACATCCTTGGAGAGAGCCAGGAAAATGCTTTTTATTGCCTTACCTGGGGGAATTTGCGTTTGATGGAGATCAGGGCCCCCTCCGGGAGCTTGGCCAGCTCCGAGTCCCGCACGGCGTGCACCGTGGTGGCTCTGGGCTGGTGGGTCAGGGCCTCCACCTGCAACACAGCGACACAGTCAGGGACAGGGACACAATCAGGGACACAGAGAGCATCAGGGACAGTTTCAGGGACAGGGACAGAACATCAGGGACAGAGCACAGGGAGAGAGCACAGGGACAGAGAGAGCACCAGGGACAGAGCACCAGAGACAAAGAGAGTACCAGGGACAGAGCATGAGGGACAACACCAGGGACAGAATGAGGGACAGAGCATCAGGGGGAGAGAGAGCACCAGGGACAGAAAGAGTACCTGGGACAGCATGAGGGAAAGAGCACAGGGACAGCATCAGGGACAGGGACAGAACATCAGGGACAGAGCTTCAGGGACAGAGAGAGTACCAGGGACAGAGCATGAGGGACAACACCAGGGACAGCATGAAGGACAGAGCACAGGGACAGTTCCCAGCCTGTACCAAACACCAAACAGCAGCACCAAGGGGCTGAACCCTTCCCAAGGACCCCTGTGCTGCTCCCTCACAGCTGGAGCAGAGCCCTGCTTGTCCCAGAGGCGTCACCCAGGGCACCACAGCTGCCACAACCAAACCCCTGTGCCATGGGGCAGCTGCAGTTCCTCACAGAAACAGAACCCACAGCCCCAGGGAGCCCCCAGAGTGGACTCAGCACCACAGCAGCCCTGAGAGCTAATGGTGACAAAGCCATCCAAGAGCCAGGAAAACACTGTTTCTCTACTGCTCCCTCTTTCCTCAATGCCACCCTGAAGCACTTCCATTTTATTCTAGAAGCTGAATACCAATGACCTTGAAATAACTGAGATTTCCTAAAAACTAAAAACAAAACGGGTCAGAGCAGGCTGGGTGGGCTTTGAGCACCTGGGGTGGTGAAAATTGTCCCTGCCCATGACAGAGGGTGGCAACAAGATGAGCTTGCAGGTCCCTTCCAACCCAAACTACCCTGGGATTCTAGGGGCCAATCAGCACATTTGGGCCAAAAATGAGCATTGCTTTTCTATTTTTTTTTTTTTTTACATATTTATGTTTGCCTGTGCTGTGTAAAGAGGAATGTCTGAATGGTTCAGGCTGATCCAGTCCCACCTCCCTGCTCAAGCAGTCACTCAGGGTTGTGTCCAGACAAGAAAAACCCAAACCAGAACACACCTCCCTGACCAGTGGCAAATTATTCCACCTAGAAACATCTATTTTATTGACAGCAGAAGTATAAAGAAGAAGACAAAGAGAGTTATACAAAGATTTGCTCCTTTAGGGAGATTCTGCCACCATATAAAACAACCTGGGGTAAAAAACCCAAAATGCAGCTGCTGCCCCAATCCCCACCGGCCCCAGAGCTGCCACTGCCTCTTGTGCTCTGTGGAAATGCAGAATTTCCTGCTCAAGTCTCTTCTCATGGCCAGTGCCTTATCCTGCAGCATCCCCAGAGCCAGCAGCAACAGCCTGGTGCTCCATCCTGGGAGTTCCAGCAGCAGACCACTTTTATTGGGCTTAAAATCCATAGATCTGCCATTTCCAAAAGAATGGTTGTTGCTGTAGCAGCTGAAATTACTGAGGTTACAACACAAACAGAAAAATCCCTCCCTAACTGCAATTTACTCACATTTCAAATCCAAGTGAACATGACTTTGCATTATTAATTTTCCACTAGAAAAAGAAATAAATAATATATCAGCTTAGAGCTGTTTGAGTTGTTTAGAGGTTGGGGGGTTGATGGTTTTATTTGTTTGATTGATTTTTAGGGCTTTCTTTCAGGATTTTTTTCAAAGCTTATATTGACAGCAAACTCCAACAGAAGCATTTAATTCCTCACACTACTATGGGCTCAGACACACAAAATGAGTACCAGATATGAAAATATTATTATTATTACTACTATTATTACTATTATATGCCTTGTGCAAAACACATAGCTCAGTGATCCCAATTCCACCAAGATCCCTCCCTGGAAGGCTCCATGCTCATAAAATGGATAATCCAGCCAAGCAGAATATCCTGAGCTCAAAAACTTGCCATTAGTGCAGAAAACTGAGATCAACTTGCCAATATTAACTTGGATTTCACCAGCACCAACTGCTCTGCATGCAAAACTGCACAGGGAAATTTAAAGCACCTTCATTTTGCAAACTCCAGCTTTTGTTTTTTGCTCAGGTTCCAGGGATGTTTTGCTCTGTCATCACATTTTGAACTAATTATATAGAAGGGTAAAAAAAAAAATCATCTTTGTACATACATTTATGGAGAAACAAACCTTCTAAAGGCTCCCCAAAGGGCTGTATAAGATGTTCTGGTTTATCTCCCTCCCCTATTATCTGCTTTTTATCACAGGTTCTTGGCTCTGTAATTTACCTTCCTCCTCCTGAAAGCAGGTTAAGAGTTTCAGCTGTTAAAATCAAACCTTTCCTCTCAGCTCCTGACTGAGTTTAATTTGTATCAAGAAGAAAAACGCTCAAACTGTCCGAGATCCTCTGCCACAATTTCTGTGATATATGAGAGCATAAAACCAACTGTGCTCCAAGGGGCTCCTGAGCCTTTCAGAAAAGATGAAATTTGTAAATTTGTAGAAAAGGCAATTAAATTTTAACTTTAAACACAGCCACAGGGAGGGTTTTGGAGCTCCCAAGTGGAACTTTGTCTTTTTGACAGAGCAGAGGGCACAGGGAGACCTTTTCCAAACCTCCTTCCCAAGGAGCCATTCAAATATCCAAATTTGCACCACCACCAGTCCCAGAGACCCCTGCAAGTGCTGACTGCAATTCCCAAGTGATTACAGAAACTGCACCTTGGACTGCTCTTACATACAGGTACTATGGAAATCTTTGATATTTTCATTTAAATACACCCCAGTATTCCAGCATGGAAAATATCTGGGTCCCAGACACTGCACACAAGGAAATTCCCACTGTGCTCTCCCCTTGGGTATAATCATTGCGTTCCCAATCTCTGTATTTTTTAATAGACCCCATTATTCACTTATTAATTATCCCAGAGCAGCTGTGGCTGCCCCTGGATCCCTGGCAGTGCCCAAGGCCAGGCTGGGCAGGGCTGGAGCAGCCTGGGACAGTGGGAGGTGTCCCTGCCATGGCAGGGGTGGCACTGGGTGGGCTTTAAGGTCCCTTCCCACCCAAATAATTCTGGCATTCAATAATTAATTAAATACTTCCTCTTCACTGAAGTGTGAGGGCTCTCATTTGGATCATCTGCAGGATGATTCTCAACTTTCACCACACTCTCCCCTCTTCACACCCTGTGGTTTTAGTGCCTTTTTTGCACTGGTTCTACATTTCCTGCACATGGAAATCTGCCAGACCCATTTGGTTTTGGCCATTCCCATCTCCTTTGGAGATCAAAAACATTCTAACATTGAATTGCAGCTCTCCCTTGAAAATAACACCTTTTTACTTTGTATTTCTTTTTTAATTTTAATATTTTGTATCTTAATTAATATTTGATATATCAACTAATTAATTTTAATGTATTATTTTAACATATTAATTTTAAATATATTTAAATATATTTAAAATATATTTTATTAAAATATTAATATATTTTCTAATAATTTTAATATATTATATTAAAATATATTAGAAATAATAGTTTAAATCTATTAAACTATTAATTTTAATTAATATTTGAGATTAGTATATTTTTCTTCTTGTTTAGGAAAAACCAGAAGTCTCATGCCATATCAGTATTTAAAATAATTTCAATCTTAAACCACATTCAAGTCTTCTGCCCAGTGAACCTTTGAAACAGGTTTTCTTGTTTTTCCAAATTTGTAAAAGTACAAGACTCAGAGATCCAGCCTGAACCTCAAAATGAACAAAATCCACTTGTGATCAGGAGACTGTAGCATTACTTCCTTGGTCACAAAAAGGGAAATTTAACATTCTGATCATCCACCACAGCTGCAGCAAACAACACAAAACCACCTCCACAGTATCATTAATAACCAAATGTTTCAAGAAATACCATTATTATCTTTCAGATCTTATTGAACCTGACTGGAGAGAATGTTTATTTACATATTTGGTTTCATAATCACCCAAGGTTCTCTCTTGAGCTCCTTCCCAGACTTCCATTAGCATCACTCATCCTCACCAGCACGAGCACAGCTTTTGCTGAGAACCAGTGGAATCTTTCCCACTTCAACTCAGGCCAGCACAGTCCTTCTCTTGCTCGAGGCAATTGTCCCTCTCTGTTCTCCTCATGTCACATCCACTCCTCCTCCTCCTTCCTCACAGGCCTCTAAGGAAGTTCCACCTCACTGCCCATTTCTGGGCTTCTCTCTCAGAGAGTTTCCTGCATTTGCCATTGTTGTTGTTGTTCCTCTCTCCCTCCAAGGATTCTCTGCTTTTCCTGGAGTTCCTCACTGCTGAGCCCATCTCTGCTCTTCTCTTTGCCTCCTCATTATCTGGTGTTGTTTGGTTTTCTCTCATGCAATAAACTCAGCAGGCCCACACTGCAGTGCTAATTTCACTTGGAACTCCATCTCTCTGAAATCCTGCTGTGCTTTGTTGGAGCAGTCCTACAAAAATGCTCAATGTTCCCTTCACCATTCCCCTGTCTCCAAGGTCAACCCTTGGCTCCCCATCCTCAAAATCCCTCTGCATCTCCAGCCCACCCTCAGAAATCTGCTGTCCATCTGCTGCCTTCACTTCCACTGCCTCTGTTTTGGGGGAATTGCACAGGAACAGCGTCTCAAATGCTGGAATAATTCAAATGACAGAGCACAGAACCATTTCCATCAAGAACCCTGTGGTTCTTGATAACTGATCATGATATGGCCATGGGTGAGAGCCCTCCTGCATTGCTGTGGTTCTGTTGCTCCTATAACAAAACAAATAAAAACACCCCAGCCCCCCCCAGAAAGCCCCCCAAAATAGACCTGAGCTCTTTGTGCTGCTCCAGTGAATTCTGACAGGGAGGGGTTTTGAGCAATCAGGTGGAAGGGGCAGAAGGATGGAACTGGATGAGTTTTAAGATCCTTTTAAAGCCAAACCAGTCTGGAATACCATGATTCCCACACCTTCTCTTAGCTCAGTATCAAACAGTGACAAAACCAGGTTTTGCTGCCTCCATCCCATATGATGCACATGATTCACAACCCTGCCTTACAAGTTCTTCCTGAAGAAAAAGTGTTGCTGTAAATCTTTTACAGGGAGGGGAAAAGCAATTTATACTCTCATGACCTCTTTTGACTTCATTTCCAACAGTCATTCCTAACAGTTCTTTACAGCTTTCCAAATGACACAGTTGGGAAGTGAAAACCAGCAAGTGGCATCTTCTGCCAGTTGCTCTAAGTACAAATTCCTTTCTGAGCTGCATTCAAGAAATCACTTTATTTGCTTAATTTTTGGTGTGTGATGAGCACAGTTCTGCTGCTCAGGCTTCAGCATCTCTGAGACTTCCTGGAGCAAACTGGGGCTGCTGTAGAGCAGGTGATTTGCTGGCAGGAAAATGTTGCTTCTCCAGAATTTAACAAAGTGTTGGGTGACTTTTCTCACAGTCAGCAGCCACTAAAAATGCAGATTATTTCCAAGTAGTTTCTTGTGGATATTATTTCTTTTCAAGTGAGATTTCAAGCAGATCCAGTGCATGAGGAGACATGTCCAGTGCAAATGTTCAGAGCCACAGGCCTGTTCTCCCCAGCCTCCAGCCAGGAGCACATTTACACCCCTGGCTCTTCCTTCCCATCCATTTTGTAATACACTTCTTCAGTTCCTCTTCATTATGGCCACCACTCCAACCAAGAATCTGTCATTCTCTCACACATCATATTTCTTCCTCTCCCATTGATTTCTCCTTGCTGCCAGCTCACACAAAGCAGCAATCTCTCCTCACCAAGGGAAGCCTCCTTCAGGCCCTTGTGTAAGAGCACACAAGGGAGAGCACCAGGTACAAGGAGACCTTGGGAAAGCAGGTCAGGACCCCAAGGATTATTAAATTATGAAGCTTAAACTGTGTCCAGCTCAGTTTGGGAAGGACATTGAGATGAGAGCATCCAGAGGGGACAACGAGGCTGGAGAGGGGCTGGGAACACAAACCCTGTGAGGAACCCCTGAGGGAGCTGGGGGTGCTCAGCCTGGAGCAAAGGAGACTCAGGGCTGCCCCCATCACTGCACAGCTCCTGAAAGGGGCCTGTGCTCAGCTGGGGCTGGGCTCTGTCTGCAGCAGCACTGACACAGCCAGAGCACACAGCCTCAAGGGAAATACAGGCTGGATATCAGGGAAAAGTGTTTTACAGAAAGGGTGATAAAGTTCTGGAATGGCTGCCCAGGGAGGTGGTGGAGTCCCCATCCCTGGGTGTGTTTAACAAAGCCTGGATGTGGCACTGGGTGCCAGGGCTGAGCTGAGGGGTTGGGGCTGGGTTGGACTCGATGATCTTGAAGGTCTCTTCCAACCCTGTGATTCTGTGAATTCTGTGCAACTTCATTTTCCAAATTCTCCTCCAAGACAGCCACAATCAGTGTCTGGTAATTAGCCTGACACTTGTATTGTCTTCTCTCCAGCACAGGCTTGGCTCCCACCGGGAGCATCAAGGACAGGCAGGGTCTGCCCTCACAGGGACACAACTGGGTGACACTGGGGGTGCACAGACACCCACCCCCTCTGGAGAGACCAGAGCTGCTCCCTCCATCCTGAAACACCCACCCCACCCATCCACAGCCCAGCCCAGGCTCCCCACAGAGCCGCCAGCTCAGCTGGGGCAGGGCCAGCACAGGGGGGACACAGAGGACAGGGATGGAAGGGCACACACCCAGGGAGGGATATGGAGGAGAAACTCCAGCACTGACATCTGCTGCCAGTTCAGGGGGCTCTGGAGCAGGGACAGAGGCAGCTGACAGGTAGCACATCTGTGTGTCACTGCCAACACCAGCATGGGAAGAGCCACCTGTGCATTGTCACAGCAGTGCCTTTGTCCAGACAGGGCAGGAGCTGCTGCAACTGAATCCAGTGAGGCAACACCACCAATGTTACAGAGGCCAACCCAACACCACATGGAACAGTGATTTTTTTTGGCTTGAACACGCTGCCCTCACACCCTTCTCCAGCTCATTTGCACCTGGAGCACCAGAGGATGCTCATCCCAACAGTGTTTGCTCCAGCCCCAGCTCAGAAAGACCTGAAATATCAACTTGTTTGTATCAGAAAAGGACAAAGGAGGAGACACTGCTGGAAGCAGTGAATGAGTGGGAAGAGCAACCAGACAAACTGCAAATCGATGCTATTTGTGGGAGCAGTGCCAGTGGATGAACTCAGAACACCATGTACTCTCCAAAGTTGTTCTAACAACCACCTTCTGCATCTCCTGTGTGCCAAGCTCACCCCGTGACTGAGGACAGCCAGCCCTTCTGCTGTGTGCAAAGAGGAATCCAAACCTCCCTCCCTCAATTTTTAATAGATAAATGTATTAAAAAGCCATGAAAGGCTTACACACACTCGTGCATGGAAGTCTTGTGTATCTGTACATGCCTATATGCAAGAGCAGATCTAAAATACAGGTGAAAATGAAACAAGGCTGAGCTTGCTGTGCTTTGTAATTAGGGCAGATGGAGTCATCCCACAGGTTCTCCCCAAAGGACTGAGCCTGCACTTTGTAGCAGTGCAATGACAGTCCTGTTGCAGCTGTGAACACCATTAAGGGACAAAAAAAGGAAGATTAAAGCTAGGAAGGGAATTGGTAAAAGCTCAGCCTCCTGTATTTCAGTTTTACTCCTTGTACATGTGTGGCTGTAGGAGAGACTTGAAGTTCCATGCATGTTGTGCTGCTCTAAACCCAACATTACAGTCCAAACACCACCAAAAACCCTGTCAGAAGCCACCTGAGACACCCACACCAAACACCCAACAAAACCATCACATTCACCAGGCTGTTGGAAGAGGATCTGCAAGGGCAGTGCCCTGGGCAGGCTGCTCCTCTTTGGGTGAATGATTCCTGAACTTCCAGAAGAGAAAAAGAGAGAACAACCCATGATGAGCTGCTCAGGTACCTCCTAGAAGGGGGAGATCCAACTCCTTTCAACTCAGCTTCACACAGAGTCCCAAAGCTGGCTGGAACTTTATCAGGGACCTTTCCCCACCCTCCGCTGCTGACTCTTCCCCCAAAAATCCTTCCTGCCACCTCACTGCACTCTGCTCCCATCACTCAGAGCCATCCAAGCATTCTGGTGGTGATGACCAGGATCCCTTTTATCTCTGTCTCTCTGTCTCAGTGGTTTTTATTTAATGATGCTTGCCAAAAAAAAAGAATGTTCTATCAAGGAAAACAAAAATTTTCAGTGGCCTTGTGCATTTCCCAGGGTTCAAGGGGATGGGTGCAATTTTAGCCTTTGCTATTCCCAGCCAGCCCAGTTCCATGTGGCATCTCTCAAAATGGAAGGGAGAAAGGAGAGGGAGGCAAGGGGTATAAAAAGCTGTCCTGCAGGGCATCAGGGTGGGTATCAAGAGCGAGCTGATAGCTGGAATTATCACAAGAGACTTCAGCTGGAAGCAGGGGACACCCAATATCCTAAGGAATGACAGCCCAATGCATGAAATCACCTGTCTGGAACCCTGCAGGTCACAATTTCCATCACTGTCTCTCACCAGAGCTCCCCACACTCTCAAAAAATAACGTGGTCCAGCACATCAAGCACATAAAGCCCTGTGCCATTTGGGTTTAACAAAAACACACTCAAGATGGGCTTGGAAATCAGGGCACAGCTTCTCCTTTCATTCTGACACTAATTCAGTGGTGCAAATGTGAACTCATTCCTCAAGCTCCCTCTGCCTCCCTTTGGGGCTGGCAAATACTGGGGGGGGGTTTGCTGTTTGTGGGTTTCAATGGATGGTTTGGATTTTTTTGGCTTTGCTTTTGTTGGTTGTTTTAAATATGAGTTCACACCTAAGATGCTGCTAGGAAAATAATCATTTTTAGTAATAAATTACCAAGAGAGAGAGAGGAAAAGATGAAAAGAGAACAATCCCTTCCAGGACCATTCTTCCAGCTCTGTTCCTGAACCTCACCCACCACCAATTCCCTCAACTGCAGCCTGTGCACAGTGTGCCTGAGGTGCCAATAATCTGAATTTACCTGAAATAACTTTGTAGTATCTTACAGCTTCAGCAAATGCAATAGTCATGGTTTGACAAAACCACAAAAACACAAGAAATCGGCAAAAAATCCACATGTTTAAAAAGGCAGAGCAAAGCAGCCTTAATGTGGAGGGTGCAGTGACATTCAGCTGGCTTCGGAGCTGCCTGATAACATTAATACTGATAAAGAACAAAAGTCTGACAAGTGTAATCCTGATAGTTCCCTTTGTGTGATTCCTTTGAGGATTACACAGCAATTAAAGATTTCTAACAGTGTTACATTTCCAAAGCACAATGCTCCAATCCCCTGAGGAAATCAAAAGCCATTTAAAGATTCTTCCTGGGTTTCAGCTTTTTAGAGAGGAAAAAAAATCCATGGCCATTTAGCTGTCTTAATTAGATAAACAGCTTAACATCTGAAAATATTTAAAATGTCTTATTTCTAAGAATGTAAAAGATGATTTCCTGCCCAGCAGGATCAGTGTGTGCTGCAGCACTGGCAGCTGAGGGTTCTTTTCTGCAGTTTCTCCCTGTGTTCCAAGAGTCAGTGCACATAAATGCCTTTCTGCACTTGTTCAGCACTTTCTGCACTCAGAAGTCATGGTGTGCAGCCCTCCTGATAAGAGGAACTTGCTGGTTGCTGAAGAGAAGCAGAAAAGGTGCTGAATTAATCGAAGCATGGCTGCAGCTTCCCCCCTCAGCAGGTATTTTGGAAAGCTGACTGGTTTGGGTCAGACCCTGCACACAACATGTCCTGGGAGGGATCACCAGTAAACCCAGCTTATACCACCTAAAAACCCAGCTCTGGAAAATATCTGGGGTTAACTCTGAGATCTGTCTGACATTCAGGCATCTCCCCAGCACCATAATCATCCTTCAGAACTCAATGAAGACAAAGGTGGCCTTGCATTGAAGGTTCCATCCCCTGCAGCAGTTTGAAGGGTGCAGGCAGGGCACAAACAATCCAGCAGCAGATTACTCTGAGGAATGGCTCTGATGGGTTTGCTGCCTTCTCCTCACCCACTGCTGTCCTCCCAAGAGTGCAAAAAGCAAAGAACAGACACCTCAGCACAGGCCTGGAGCTGTGACCCTGTGCTCTGAGAACCTGCCCTGCAGTTTGGAACAAACCAGGGGAGAGCTGCCCCAGCCTCAGCAGCACTGCCAGGAACAACAGAACCTCAGAGCCTGGGCCAGCACCTGCCACTGACAGGCACAAAAATCAATTTAAAAGGAATCCTCTCTCACACACAACAAAGTGCTAATGAGATCAAGAAAACAAGAGTAAAAACTACAATTTCCAGCGGTTAATCAAGATCAAAACCAAAGCAGTAACATCAGGAGAGACTAAGATAAGCATTTTAAACAAGTAGCTGGTGAAGAGAAGCCCTTCCACTCCACCAACACACAGATGTCTCCTCTGATCTCCTCTGGGATCACCCAGGGCATGGCAGAAATGATAATAATGATAATAATATAAGAAATGTGACCCTTTAGCTGGTAGATAAAATTCACATTTCAACAATTTTCCATAAGTGCATCTATAGCAACGGACCACCAAATTAAAAGATTTCTCCTAAATGAGTCAAATCTTAAGTCTCTTGAAAGCAAGACTTATGTCAACTGTATTTCAGCAGGGAGGGAATTATTTAACAGATTCATCATTGTCCTTTAAATATTCCTTGGAAGTTTCTAAAGTGAGTTGTGACCAGATAAGTGATTGGAGCTGCCCATCAATAGGGCCAGCAGCAGCCAGTGTCTCTCCACAATGTCTCCCCTGACAGAACTGCCCCTGTCAGCTCCTCAAGGAACTCCACAGGGAAGGAAACTTCAGTTTCTGGTCTGCTCTTCTCCCCTGCACTGACAGACCTCAGGAACAGATGCCATTGAGTCAGTGCAGGGAACAAAACATTTTGAGCCACGAGTTGAGCCCTGGGAGCGCAGGCACACGCTTGGAAATGAACATCCTGTCTGGAAGGCTTCATCCTGCACTGCTGTGCTCCTGCAAGCAGCAATGGCACAGCCTCATCTCCTATGCAAATGACACATGGCATTTTAAAGTTCTGACACAGAGACACTAAACAAAAAGCCATTGACTACAATGCTCTCTGTTTGCTTGGTGCTCACAATTAGGGGTGACACGGGAGGTTCAGGGAGGATCAAAGCCACCAGTTCACCAAAAAACCAATTACCAACACCAACTGCTGCTTTCATTCCCTGCAAGCACCCAAAACCCCAATTATGTTAATGTCAGGGGAAAAAAAACTCAACCCTTCAGTAGGTTTTTAAAGGTTTATAACAGATTCTGCAGAAGGGGATAAACAAAACTTTTAAAAAGCAAAAATATCGCTTTGCTAATGCCCTCTGAAATAATGCTGGCATTCTTCACAGATCCTCCCCCATGTTTGCAAAAGGCAGCCAGAGCATGGAGACACTTCCAACAAATGGCAGAGTGAGTCAGTGGGGCTGGGAGCTGTGGGCAGGAAGGAGATGACAACGTCCACAGAGCCACTGAAGTCTCCAACGTGATTCATGTCACAACGTGGATCCAAAACAGGGACTTGTGCTTTAGGCACAAACTGCAGGGGTATTTCTGTATCCCTGCCTGGGCACTCACAGCAAACAAACACAGTCCAGCCCTTGAACCAACCCACCTCCTCCTTCCTGCCCAGAGAAACAGCTGGGCCAGCCTGGAAAAACCTGCACAGAGAGGTGGAGTTTAGGCCATTTCCTAGAAACACTGAATTGTAAAAAAGCTTGGGTGGAAAAGGACCTGAAAGCCCATCTCATCCCACTGTCCCAGGCTGCTCCATCCAGCCTGGCCTTGGGCACTGCCAGGGATCCAGGGGCAGCCACAGCTGCTCTGGGCACCCTGTGCCAGGGCCTGCCCACCCTCTGAGCACCATCTGCTGCCCTGCCACTCAAAACTGCTCTCAGAAAGTAGAACAGGTCTGTTTTTAACCTGGGAACTCTGCAAAACTCCAGGAGCTTGACAGTGAAAAGCTGCAGAACACCACAGGCAGAGGAAAGCAGGAAAATGCCTGGATGTGACACTGACAGTCCCTTCTTCACACCCCAAAAGGCTTCACACCATTGTGATTAGTCACAAATAGATGTCAGCTTTAGTTCCTGTCAAACCATGTCATTTTACCTTTAATGAAGTATCCCAAAGAAAGGAAAAAAACAAATAAAAATTGTGTTAGAAGCACATTCCAGCAGTGACCTGCTTCTCCAAACACAATCCCAAACCAACACAATCCCACTGAGTGTGGGAACAGATCCCTAAATCCTGTGGAAATATCAAATATGGGGCAAGCAGCAGCCCAGCCCTGTCTCTGCTGGGAGCAGCACCAGAACTGCCTCATGGACCCCACAGACAAAATTTTGGATCAGCTCTCTAAGGGAAGCCTCAGGATCCTTCCCCTTCATTCCCATTAAAATGAATTTCTTCCCATAGAACTAATCCCAATTCACATGGCTTCAGAGCTATGCTAATTCGCCTATAAACAGATACATTTTCAGGGCTTAGTTTTCAGCTCAGAAAGCAGAAAAGGGCCTGAACAACAAGCTCAGAACTTCAGAAATCCTCTGATTTTAAATATAAAAATCAAACAAGCCACGCATATTTATGACTCCTATTTCTGCTGTTAGGTCTGAGAAACAAAACTAGGTCTGAGAAACAAAAAACGAACATAAGAGAGAAATTAAATATGGATAAATACTACAATTTTGAAATGAACAGTTGCTTTAATAGCTATAATAATTACACACTCCCTGAAAAACCTGACAAAGCTTCGAAGTCAACTCTGCTAACTGAGAGGTTGGACCAGACACTTCCAGGGTGGGGCTCATCCAAACTGACTCCTCCTATGGCACTGAATTTATTCAAATCCCCACTTAGTGCACATTCCTGCAATTATTCCAGCCCTAATTTAACAGGCTGGAATAGGAAAGGATGGAAGGTAACCCATGGCACAGAGGAGCAGAACACAACCTTTTATGGGTTTATCTTTCTTTTCAACCCCATTCGCCAACCGCTATAAAAACTTCCCCGTCTGAAAGAAGCCTCCCATATTTTCAACTCTGGAAGCCCTAAAGCTGCCTGAGGGATGGGAGCAGCACTGAGTGTGTCTGGCAGGGAGCAAACCCCATTTCCCAGGGCCAGGCCCCTCTCACCACTCCGATGAGGTCCCCCCGGCCGTACTCCCCGGTCAGGTGCTTCTTGCCGTCGTCCATGCGCAGCACAGAGCGCAGGCGGCCGTTCAGCACGATGTACGTGCAGTCTGACTTGTCCCCCTGCCTGCAGGAGAACAGCAACAGCATCAGGGAATGGCACAGGCTGGACAACAACCAGCATCAAGGGATGGCACAGTCTGAATTGTCTCCCTGTAGGAGCGTGAGGGGGTAGGACGGTGGGGATGGATGGAGACAAGAGATCTCTGCAGCCAGGGCTGCAACTTGGGGTTTATTGCAAAGGGCCTGGGTGCAGGGCCCTGCTGGGAGCTGCCAAACACAGCTCAGAGCAGGCTGAGAGAAGAGAGGGGGAGAGAGGGTGAGAGAGCAAAAGCATAAGACAGCGAGGTTCCCGTTACAATACAATAAATCTTCTTCTGTGTTGAATATTCTGATTCTCACTAACCAATCCAGTACAAGACATAAATCCTACAGCATTTACACACAGCCTATAAGAATCATTACATCACCATACTGTGTTACATTTTAAACCCTAAAAACTCCTCTTTGGGCCCCTTCTGCCAAGCTGCAGGGTCTGCTCTGACCCTTGGGCCTGTCTGCAGGCAGAGGGTGTTGTTCCATCAAAAGGGGATCACCTTCAGCTGGCCACACCATTGTTTTCCAGTTGTTCAGTAATTAAGGTATCTTAAAGCTGCTCTCATTTCAATCTCACTTATAGCTTCCATATTCTCAAAATCTTTTGCCAGGCAATCATATTTATAAAGCTTTCCTGTTTCATCTTCCCCAACATCTCCCTGCCTGCAGGGACAACCAGCATCAAGGAATGGCACAGTCACACTTGTCCCCTGCCTGCAGGGAGAACAACAACCACCAGCATCAAGGAATGGCATCACATTTCTCTTCACAAAGAAAATCACAGTTCTTCCCAAGAATATTTCTGGGTTTCACATTCTCTGAACTTCAGAGAAATGGAAAACAATTCTTATCTCATTTGCTGTGCCTGTGTTGTGCCAAAGCAGAATGCAATGTGGAGATTGTTTACCCAAAGTGATGGTGTTTTGTTTCCTTGGCCAATCACGGCTGTCCTAGGGTGACATTGTGATGTTTGTATCCCCATCCATGTGTTCTGTTTATGCTGGATATCTGTTCTGTGCCTTCAAGACTGGCTCTGAAGAGTGAAAGTTTTGTTTTGGTTTTGTTATCAGCTGCTCCCCCACGGCTGGTGGGACACACACAGGGCAGTGCATGGCGCTGCTTTTGCTTTTTACTTTTGCTTTTTGCTCTGCTCTTGCTTCTGCTCATTAGTCAGTTTAGCTAAACAGTCCAAATTTCTTCCTGGACTGTTTCTCCTTTCTCTTTTTTGGACCTACTCAAACCTGCTCCAGACTGGGACCTGGGAACAGCGAGAGTTTGCACCTTGTGGCTGCAGCAGCTGCCCCAGCACAGGAGGGACTGAGAACAGAGCGACCACCCCCAGAGAGACTTTCTGAATTTGTCATCTTTTTCAGAGCAGGGACAGAGTGGTGTCACCTGGTATTGTTCATTCTGTGTGCTGGGGGTGCTGTGCCTGTTCAATAAACAGGTTCTTTCCACTTCTCTCCAAGGAATCCTTCCCGATCTGGTTGGGGGGAGAAGCCATGTGGGTTTGCTTTCTGGAGGGGACCCCCTTTGGAGGTTTCCTCCCAAATTTGCCCTAAACCAAGACAAGGGCCAAGTGTGTGTGTGTGTTGGGACTGTTGGCTGCCACTCACAGGACTCTGTGCAATGGTGTGCACTGGAGTGCTTGGCAGATTCAGTTTAGATGTAATGTAATATAGTGTAATACAATATAGAATAATATGGTATAATAAAGGAATTAGTTAGCCTTCTGATAAGATGGAATCAGATGCATCATTTCTCCCTTCACAGGGATCATCCTGTTTGATAAAGGAAGAGTCCCTGCTCAGCAAATACATGTGGAGGTTTTGGATAAGTTGGTGGTTTTTCTTTGCCTGGCGTGGAAAGATGCAGGGAAGTGTTTAATTGATATTTAATGAGCAAATGAGAAACGAAGCAAGAACTTGTTAAAAGGTGACTGGAAATGGGTTTAATGTGTAAATGCACAGGCTGTGCACAGGGAGCTGAGATAAGGAGTGACAGGACGAGGGGGAATGGTTTCACACTGCCAGAGGGCAGGGCTGGATGGGATATTGGGAATTGGGAATTGTGCAGGCCCTGGCACAGGGTGCCCAGAGCAGCTGTGGCTGCCCCTGGATCCCTGGCAGTGCCCAAGGCCAGGCTGGGCAGGGCTGGGAGCAGCCTGGGACAGTGGGAGGTGTCCCTGGATGGGCTTTAAGGTCCTTTCCAACCCAGGGCAGTGTGGGTTTCCATGCCAGGACTGGCAGGGCATGACCAGGGTGTGAGCAGGCCCCAGGTGACAGCACGGGCTCATTGCTGCTACTCAGGAGCTCATTCCCACTGCAGGCTCAACGTGGATGAGCAGAGGAAATTCTGCAGCTCAAAGAGCCCCAGGTGGCTCCAGATTTGGTGCACACACCTTTCTCTACCAAGAACTTTTTTGCTGGCACAATTAGGAGTGTTGCTGGGAATGTCACACTTCCGGTGGTGGAGTTAAACAAGTGCAAGGGATTCCAGAAGATTTAAACAAGATATTGACAGCTAGGAGTGTTTTGATGTACAGAGTAATCCAAAACTTCCATTGGCATAGGTGCTGCAGGTATGGTTTTGAAAATTACAATTATACAGATCATGTTCTAATTAAACTGTTACTCTCCCACCACTGCAGCAACCACATAACAGCTCAATTGCATCCTAGTACATATCCATAAAAATAAGTTTTCCCAAGGTAACTTTTGCCCCTTAAACACAAAATTCCTATTTTCAATTTACTGCTGAATAAGCCTAATTGAATTACCTTTGAGTTTTGCTGTTTGTTTCAGAAAGGCTGAAAACCTCTGAGCAATAGATCTTTGTGCCCTCAACAGTGCAGAAACCACCACCAGAACATGGAACTGTGTCTTAATCAATTATATCACTTAAAAAGCTTGCCAAAACAACAGAAAACATGAGGAATAGTATAAAGTAATTTAGCAACACGTAGAGACAAGAGATTGAAGCAATGTTGAAGGTACTGCAGAAAGAAAATAATCTCAAAATAGGCAAACAAATAAAACAAATGGAATGGTTGATAAATACAGCCTGAGGTTCTCAATTTACACATCCCCAAGGGAGCACAGCTCATGAAGCAGGAAAATTTCAACAAACACACAATTTTGTCCACATCTCACCTGTAAACAGCTCGTCCAGCCTCCACCTCCATCCAGTCCAGGGCGAAGTCAATCTGCCTGACAAAGGGGGACATTCTCTTCACAACACTGTGGGCCACCCCCAGCACCACACTGGGCTGCTCCCTCATGATCCTGAGGAAAAAACAAAGAGTTACTGAGCCTCCCCCAACAGGAACAGCTGCCCACATGTCAGAGCTCAGTGCATCCCTCTGGATGGCCAGAGTTGCTGAGGACCCCGTCAGGGGCTCAGAGACCCTGGCACGCAGCCCAGAGCACCTGGGGATTTGATTCTGACCCCTGGAGCAAGTTACCAGCTTTGTATGAGGACATGAAATTCACACAGGTTTGAATGGTGTAATAACAAAATGATCACAGGGTGAAAATGTAGATTTTAGGATTTTTGGTATGGGGGTTATGGGGACAAAATGGAGGAATCTGGGCGTGTCCAGCCTTTCTTCTTCTTCTTCTTGTTCTCCATTTTCTGCAGTGATGTTGGTACTTTGGGATTGGTTTAGAGTAGAAGTGCACTGTCTAACACAGGTGATAGGTATTGGGAATTAAGTGTAAATATGTTATATGCAGTTTGTAGTATAAAAGGACAACACAGAGTGCCTGTGGCTGCCCTGCTGAGCAGATCTCGGCTGGGCAGAAAGAAAATTTTATAGATAAGAATTAATAAACAACCTCAAGACCGAAAAGTGAAGAGTCCAGACTCATTCTTCAGCTGCATGGGCTGAAGCAGAGACACCCTGCACATCTGGGGCAGCAAATATCAACCAAAAACCTGAGACCCACGGGCACCACACCCCAGAGGAGCTGGGCAGGAATTCCCAGCCCCGCCAGCACCACTCTCACCAGGCACTCTGACCAAACAGGGGCAGCCCAGCTTCAACCCAGCCCAAACAAATGGCACTGAGAGCTGGCAGTGTCCTAGAGCAGGATGCCAGTCCTGCTGTCTGCCCCAATTCCCTCTCCCAGTGCAGCAGGATGGACAAGAGCCATGTGAGCTCCTGTGTGACCGTGCTCACAGGGGTCTGAGGATGAGGGAAGAGATGAGGATCTGACTCCATGTTTCAGAAGGCTTGGTTTATTATTTTATGATATATATTATATTTAAACTATACTAAAAGAATAGAAGAAAAGGTTTCATCAGAAGGCTAGCTAAGATAGAAAAAGAAAGAATGATAACAAAGGTTTGTGGCTTGGACTCTCTGTCTGATCCAGCTGACTGTGATTGGCCATTAATTAGAAACAACCACAAGAGACCAATCCCAGCTGCACCTGTTGCATTCCACAGCAGCAGATAATCAATGTTTACATTTTGTTCCTGAGGCCTCCCAGCTTCTCAGGAGGAAAAATCCTGAGGAAAGGATTTTCCATAAAAGATGTCTGCGACACTCTTGTGTACGAGCCGCTCTCCTCATTTCCCCTCGCACAGGTCCCTCCTGACTCAGGAAAATGTTCATCCTGTCCTCTGCATCTTCCCTCCCTGCTGCTCTGCCCATCTCAGTCCTTTGCTCGTGCTCAGTTTCCCCCACATATCACATCAGAATCTTTTTATATGTAAAGTCTGAGGTGCTTAAAAATAAAACACCTGCTCTGCATTTCAAATATTCCCTTTTCCCTCTTGCAAAGACCACAAAGAGCTGAAATATCTTCTATTAAAGCTCCCCATCTTCACACTGAATGTTTTTAGTCATGCTTAAAAGTCTCTAATAATAAAGACACCATATAATTCAGTATGTTCCTCAAACTGAAAAACTGAGAAGGTTGTGCCAGGACAACCTCAAACTCCACAGTGACTGTGAGGCCTAGCAAAAATCTCACAGACACCTGGGAATTGCTCAGGAATGTCTAATTTCTCCTTCTTTTTAGACTGAAGCTTGCTTCACCCTGTCACTGTGGGAGTGAGCACTCAAATACCTCCTGAAGCACTCCCAGGGGTGAATGGATCACACACATGTCAGGCTGTTCTGCCTGTTAGGGCAGCTTGTCTTCCCTGTGCAGCATCAAGGGCAGACTACTAAAAAATATTATTTCACAAAAAAGAAATAACATCTCACAAAGAACTCAATTTGTGTCTGCAGCCCCAGCATGAGAAGTGCTCACAGAAAGGTGAGGGAACTGCATGAAACCTGCTCATGGACAAGCAGGGTCCTCCCAGCCCCAGTGTCCAGCCTGGCCTTGGGCACTGCCAGGGATCCAGGGGCAGCCACAGCTGCTCTGGGCACCCTGTGCCAGGGCCTGCCCACCCTCACAGGGAACAATTCCCAATTCCCAATATCCCATCCAGCCCTGCCCTCTGGCAGTGGGAGCCATTCCCTGTGTCCTGTCCCTCCATCCCTTGTCCCCAGTCCCTCTCCAGCTCTCCTGGAGCCCCTTCATGCCCTGCAAGGCCACCCTGAGGTCCCCCCAGAGCTTCTCCTCTCCAGGTGCACAATCCCAGCTGTCCCAGCCTCTCCTCCCAGCAGAGCTGCTCCATCCTCTGATCCCCCTGGAGCCTCCCCTGGATCTCTGCAGCAGCTCCAGCTCCTCCCTGTGCTGGGCAGGGCTGGGGCAGCTCTGCAGGTGGGGTCTCACCTGGGCACAGGCACAGGGGCACAATCCCCCCTGCCCTGCTGCCCACACTGGGCCCAGCCCAGGGCAGGGGCTCAGGGCTGGGGCAGCTCCAGCTCTCACCCCCAGCACCCCCAGCTCCCTCTCAGGGCTGCTCCAGCTGCAGGAATGTCAGGATTGTCCAATTTCTCCTTCTTTTTAGACTGTAGATTACTTCACCCTTCAGCTGAAACCTCTTGAGGTTCCTTGTTGAGTTTTCTGCATCCATGTTCCCTTCACAAGGAAGGTAAGAAAATCTCCTTTCTGTGCTCTCCCTGAGCACAAATCACATCATGTGTATCAAACCTCACCCCTAAATAGCTGAGGAAGAGAGAAAGGTGTGGAAGGAGCACTGCCACTCCTTGTTCCCTGACTGGATTACAGCTCTTATGGACACTGCAACCCTGCAGAATCACAGAAAGCCCAAGCAGAGATCCACAATGCAAGACTGACAACACAAGCAGGCTCCCCAGGAGCTCTGCCCTGCCTGGATGGGGCACAGAACCCGCCCTGGAGTCTCTCCAACACCACAGCTCTTCCTCATTGGTGCCACTGCTGCAGCCAGAGCCCCAGGGCTGCAGGGACTGTGGCACAGCAATGCTCTCCTCACCCAGAGCTCCAATTAATACTTCTGCAATAATGGAGCCTAAAATTTCAGTCAAAAGCCCTGGAACTGAAAGAGCCAGGATCCACAGGCACATATTCCTATTTAATGTTGAATTTACCCCACTCACACACCTGCACTTGAATGTCTCCATGGTAAATTAAACTGAACACTTGCTCTTGCATTTACAATACTTAAAGATCCAGCAGCAAACATCATTACCAAAAAGCAGGAGAGCTTTTCTCTCCTGACCCTCTTCTCTGGCCCTGATTTTTCCATGCCATCCCAACCAAGATACCAACAGACACATGGAAAACCCAGCCCTATCCTTCTCAGCAGATTCAAAAGTTAAATAAAGCCCCTAAAAACTCCTGGGTGGTTCAGCTCATTGGTTTTACTCCACAAGCTTATTTAGCCCTCAAAGTCTCTTCCCACACAGGCTGTCTGCTGTCATCAATAAAAGCCATTTACTCTTTTCCTCCCTCATAATATATCTCTTAATACTTAATGCATCCAAAATACAAACAGGTTTTTTTATTTCCACCTGAGTTCCCTCATGTCCCTCAGCTCCATGCAGCTTCCACAAGAGAATTAACACAGGAGGTGAGACCCACCCTTATGGAGGAGATGAGAAAAGAGGTTTTTTCCCCCATTATCAGCCCAGTTTCCTTCCTCTCATGTGGGCATTTACATCCCTGATCTTCTCTTTGGCACAGGTACTGGGAAAATCAAAATCCAAGGCTCTGCCCTACAGAGGTTTCTGAAGGGCCTTTGGGGATTCTTTACTAGAAAGCTCACCAAGTGTAACAATAAGGGCTAAGCAGTTTCTGTGAAAGTCTGGAGCTTCTGCAGATATTCTTGGGGATGTGGCTGCAATGGGATTTTCAGCTTAGCTGGCAAGACCAAATAAAAATCAAAGCTTTCCTGCTTCTCTGGCAAGTGCATCTGATCAAACCTCCCAAGTGTGAAATTTACAGAGGCAGAAAATGTGAGAGAGCCACTGGTAGCACAGATCCTGAATTTATTCCCCCAGGAGATCCTGGTGACAACTTGATTCCTGATTCCAGGAGCTGCACACTGAGAGCACTGCAGGCACATTCCATGGAATCAGCCCTGGATTCAGCATCACCAGTTTGTGCCACCCCTGGGCCTGCACTCTGCATCTACAGCCAGCAGCACAAAACAGGAGAAATTCCACTGCCCTGGAGTTTCATGGGAAGGATTTAATCCAACACTCAATTCTCCACCCCAAGCTCCTTCCATTGCTGTGCTCTTTGCCTCACGACAACCACTGAGCCCTTTCTGCTTCACCCTCTCATTAATTATTGAGAAAAACAAAGAGTGTTCCACAGGGCAGCAGAGAGGAAAAGAGGAAATGCATGTGACAGGAAAAGAAGAATGAAATTTTGGAGAATAACAGAGTTCTTGTCAAATTTCACCTAGTCTGTAAGCTAAGAGAAAAAATTAACAAATTAAGATAAAAATAATTCCTCTGAGATTCCAGGCAAAGGAGAAAGCTGAACATTGTGGAACTACGAACACAGAATTTACATTAAAATGGCAAAAAGAACTACATCCTATTTTATTAACAAGTTTTTCTTTCTCACAGAATTCAAAGCAAAAACGAACCAGTAGAAGAAACCTGATGCTTTTCAAAGCCCTTCTCCAATGTCACTTTTAAATATGGGCCCAGAAGTGCCATAAAGCCTGGGCTTCAGGACAAATTGTGAAGATGAAATGCTGGAATATCACAGAGCTTGTAAAATGGAGAGAACAGATAATAGACTTTAAAGGAGAAAAAGAAAGATTTGGAAAGGACCCAAAAATAATGATGAGGTGATAGATTGATGGGTCTTGATGTCTGACTGGTAAGGGGTTAATGGGAGCAGAAAGGTAATCTGGAATTAACAGGAGGTAATTCAGTTCTTGAGAGAGAAGAGAAATCTCAGGAGAATTCAGTAAATGAGAGAGAATCCAGTCCTGAGTAGAAATAAAAAACAAGGGGAAAAAAAAAAAAAAGAGGAATAGGTGGAATCAGCCAGGCTGGCTGAGACAACAAAATGAAATTTGAAGCCAAAAACAAGCAGGAAAACAACAGCAGGAAAAGACAGAGAGAAAAAGTGGCTGTTTAGGAGAAATAGCCTGGAACCACATGGAATGGCACAAGTGGGAAGCATCTCTCAGAAATTAGGCCAAAGAATTGACAAGCACCTCAGAGCCTGGGAAAAACACAGCTCATCAAGCAGCACCTGCTGAGCACAGCAGGTTCAGCTCCACAGCCTCTGCCTGGGGAGGGAAAAGCAAAACCCCACAGGGAGGATGCTGGGACAGAGCTGGGCAGGAACACAAACAACAACAGCTGTTTGGAAAGGAGGAGCTTGTGCAGAGATGGACATCACAGGGGCCAACAAACACAACAAACCCCCAGAAGTGCTCTGTGTAACTCACGACTCATGGAACATTCCAGAAGCTGGAAAAGGAAATGGTGCATTAGACACAAATGATGTCTGTGAACTAATTCTAACTCTAAATGACAAGATCACAGAATAAATCAAGGGCATTAATCGTTATTATTGGCAACAAGGCTAACCACAGCCATCATACTGCATTTTTAATTACCTGTATTCCCCTTTAAGCATTAAATCCCAAATCAGGTGCTACTTCCAAGGTCCAGGAAGGAACCTGTCTTGTAGGGGAATTATTCTTTAACCTGTTCTATTAGTGAGCATTAAAACCCCACAGTTACACCCACAACAATCACTCATAACACACTCAACTCCCTGGCTCTGTCTGGGAACAGAACTGGGGAGGTTTTCCAGCAAAAAGGAGTAATTAATCCAAGACAAAGGGCTTGGCCAAAGCAGCAATTAACCAAGCAAAGTGCAGGCTCTGGGCAGATTTTTTCATTTGAATTATGAAGTATATGAAACTTGGGCCATAATTCCCACCCTACTGGGTTAAGTGCTCTTGAACAAAGATTTTTCTCTAAGCCATTTAATATTGTCATGTTCCCTGAATTGCTCCTTGCTGGAGTTAAACCACCTGAGAGAGGGACCACAGCTCACCCACACACCTGAATCCACCCCACACAAACATGGTTTGCTGTGGGATACACCTGCAGCAGCACAAACATCCAACACTGGGATTAAATCCATGGCATCATTAGAGTTGGAAAAGACTTCCAAGGCCATCAGGTCCAAGCTTTACCTGAATACCTCCAGGCCCACTAAACCTTATCACAAAGTGCCACATCTTGGGTGTTCACATATTTTTTAGAGCACCTTCAGGGACAGTGATTCCACACTGCCAGAGCAGCCTCTTGAGATGTCCAACCACTCTTCCAGTGAAGAAATTTTTTCAAAAACCCAACTTGAACCTCCCTTGGCCATTACCTCTCCTTGTGTCCCTGTTCCTGGGAGCAGAGCCTGACCCCCCTGGCTGTGCCCTCCTGTCAGGAGCTGTGCAGAGCCACAAGGGCCCCCTGAGCCTCCTTTGCTCCAGGCTGAGCCCCTGCCCAGCTCCCTCAGCCTCTCCTGATGTTCCAGCCCCTCCATGTCCTTCTTGCACTGAGTGGCCCAAAATTAACCCCAGGATTTGATGAGTGGCCCCTCATCACACCCAGCACAGGGGGACAGTCACTCCCCTGCTCCTTTAATAAAAATTGTCAAAAATACTTAAAAAACCCCAGATCCACGTATGTTTGAATGGCAGAACTCACTCATAGAAATGGGATTTGGAGATGGAGAGGAAGCTGCAGTCTCTGTTGGCCTTGATGGTGAAGATGAGGGGCTCCCCAGTGAGCACAGCCAGCTGCCCCACCAGCTCCCCAGGGTGGGTGATGAAGAGGCAGGTGTCCTCCTCAGAGTCAATCTTCCTCTGGTACACATGGAGCATCCCAGACACCACAAAGCAGACATTGACATCCTGGAGCAAATGGGATGGAAAAATAAAACAAAATAAAAAAAAGAGCTCAATTAAAATCCCCCCCCCAGATTTTAAAAGCAATTATCCCAGTGACAGAGCTATCATGACCAATCTGTTTCCCAGAAAGCTCCCCTATAGCTTTTGAACAATTAGGTGGTAAAATAAGATACAATAGTGAATTATTAAAAGCAGGGTATGAATATTTAAAACTAAGCAGGCACAATATTGAAAAATGCATTTCTCTTTGGGTAGTTGTGAAAAATGAAGGCTGCATCTTGAGATATCAAGGAATAACAACAGAACTGGGAGAGGAGGAGATAATGGGGAATCACAGCTGCAGGATGAGGGGCATGGCAGGGCAGCAGGGCAGAGCCCAGCAGTGCAACTGCAGCTGCCCATCATCTGCTTTGCTTAACTCCTCTATTTACACAGGATTATTATAAATGAAGCTTGTTATATCCTAAACACACTTTGTTCAACAAATAATGCTGGATTGGTTTTCTATGAGGGCTTTACTGCTACTGAGTGGTATCATAAAACCCAAAGTGCAGGGCTGAGAGAAGTTTCCCAGTCCCCAGAGCTCCTGAGGAAGATGAAGGATGACCCCACACCTTCCCACGAGGTCCATCAGAGCTGACAACACCCAGAGCCCCACCCTGGCTGTGCTGCAGCCCAGTCCTTGAGCAGCAAGGCCCAGAGCTGGGGGGCTTCACCTCCAGAAGGGGTGGCTTGGGAGGGCACAGGTGGGAATGTTTTATTTCCATTAATTTGTATAAACACCTCGTGGAGGGGCACAGGCTGAGCAGACTCACCTGATCTCCCTGCCTGGACAGCACAGTGCCAGCAGTGACCTGGTGCAGTGTCACTTTGCCATTCAGCAGGGCAGGATTCTGGAAAAGAAAGAGGTGGAGATACAATTTACTGCTCTGTGCACAGGTAAAGGTGCCAGAATGTGAGGAACCACCCAAATAAAGTAAGAACAACAGTTAAGACTACATTACAAGTACTTGGATCTCTTTAAAATATGGAACATATTTTTATAATTCTCTACCTGTTGGAGATTTTTTCAGAGATGGCTTAGAAAGCAGCTGTAAGGAGCAGATTCTCACAGCCTGCTTCTGTGAACAGCAGAGGTTCTCAGGTTATTTTTAACTACAGGTAAAAGTGACAAACATGAAGGCCTTGAGAGCCTTGCACATCAGAGTTCTCAGGCAGCTTTCTCATAACAAGTGGATGTTCTATCTTTGGCTGTTTTGGGAAAGCAAGAATAATTTTGAGAACCCAAATCTTGGTATTGGAAACATAAGGAGGAGTTGGTATGTTATCTCTGACCTATTGTGAGCTCAGATTTTGCAATATGCATGAACTTGATTAACACTGTTATAAAAGGTGATTGATTGATTAATAAATCGGAGTCGATGCTGACCAACGCAAGGGGGGTCGTCTCCCTCCAACTTCAATATATGGTAAACTTCAATATCTACCCACCCAATATATCTTCCAGAAGACAAAAAAAGGTGTGATTTAATTGATTCATTTGAATTGATCACATTTGGATACTTAAGGATTTTCTATCCATCAATTCCCCTCCCCAGACTCTTAAAGGGTCTTTAATGAAGAGAGCTGTATCAGCTGGCATGAAAACCATCAAACATCAAGTTACTTGCAAAGGAAGGTGAAACTAGAGGAGATGCTCTGTATCAGGGAGCACCAGGACAGGACAATGCAGCAGTGGCTGTGTCCCAGGCCAGCCCTGGGCACACAGCTCAGAGCACATTTTCACACACACTGTCCAACAAAGCTTCCCCAAGCTCATCAGCTCCTGTGCTCAGGCACACACAGTGGGAATTTCACTCCCAACTGAAAAGCACGTGGGAGGAAAGATCTTCCCAAAAGCCACCCTGAGTTTGGACCCCAATCCCTTGCAATGCCAAGGAGATGAGCTGGCTGAGCCTAAAATTTCCTTTGATCCAAACATTGCTTTTATCACCACAACCCTGAGTGCATAACAGACACCCAAACAGGCACAGAGAGACTTTTCCTTCCATCTCAAAGAACTGCCCACACAATTTGGGGTTCTGTGTGCAGCCAGGATCAAACCCTAATGCTTCAGGCCACCTTTGCTTTGGCATAACTTTCATTCAAATCAGCAAATCACAGAGTCTCAGACTGGTTTGGTTTCAAAGGGACCTTAAAGCTCATCCAGTCCAGCCAGGGACACCTCCCACTGTCCCAGGCTGCTCCCAGCCCTGCCCTGGGACTGCCAGGGATCCAGGGGCAGCCACAGCTGCTCTGGGCACCCTGTGCCAGGGTCTCACCATGCATGGAAGAAAAAGAATTTCTTCCTAATATTCAATGTCAGCCTGCCCTCCTTCAGCTTAAAGCCATTCCTCCTTGTCCTGTCACTCCATGCCCACAGTCCCCGTCCAGCCTTCTTACAAACCTTCAGAAATTCAGCATTTTATCAGCCCCTGAAGGGGCTGGGGCACAAAGCAAGGCTCAGTTATGAGTGCACAGGTCAGGCTGAAGCAGTCCTGGCTCTCACAGCCTCCCTGGGTGCTTGGCTGTGCCTCAGAGGCAGAAGCACTAAAGCTGCACTCACAGGAGAACCAATTGAGCACAAGAGCAGAGCACAATGTGACCCCAGCCATCAAGTCCATTCCAGCAGGAAAGCAGCACAGCAGAGATGTAAACACTCCACCAGTGTAATTGTTCTGCCAGGCTGGAATTGTTCTATTTTGGGGTGAAAAGAAATAGTGCAAGTGAAATAATCACAATTATTCTTTACACCTACTGCTGATAAAAAGAACATATTTTCATCAAAAATAGTTTTATTGAAGCCAATCTGTTTCATGGGAACATATCCAATGCAGAGAACCTGACAAGCACCTGTCAAAATATTTCAGTTCAGCAACAGCAACTCAACTAATTTCTATAGTGTTTTTTCTATATTTAGACATTTATGGTTGTATAGTATTATCTATTCTCAAAGCCCAAGTTGTAACTCTGAAAGTGCCTCTCAGCAGGGGAATTCAGGCTCCCCCATGAGCTCTGCTTATCAAGAGCATTTTCAGGCTGCATCAGCTTAAAAAATAAAAAATTGCTGCCAAGATTTCCTTCATGTCTAAGACTACTTAAGTACTGGGATAGATTGTACTCAGGGCTGTGAGAGCCTCAGCACTGGAGATCTTTGAGAGCAGCTCAGCCAAAAACCTGCCAGAAATGACTTGGCAGTGTCTGATTGTGCCTCAGGCATGGCAGGGGCTGAGTGACCTCAGGCAGAGCTTGGACTCCTCCTTTGCTGGGCAATCTCTGCCCCATGAAGCAAGAACAGAAATAACAAATGAAATCCATCCTGTCTCTCTCACATGGGTGAGACCAGCAAACCCAAATTCAGCACTGCACAGCTACAGGGTTTAGGGTAAAAACCTGCACTGAGCCACCCAGAGAGGGAAAATAACAAAATAATGACCCCAAAAAGCTTCATTTCCCAGCAAGTTTCTTTCTTTGTAGGACTGTGATACATGATTGCAGCAGGAAACTCAACAAAGTTGGTTACAATAGCAAATTTAAAGCAACAAAGGTTATTTCTGTGTAACAAATTAGCAGGAGTTTATGGTAGGAAGTGAAAACACAAACCAGTGATAAATAAGTTAAATACAGCAATAATTAACTGGTACAAATAATATTTTTGTCAAAGGAAATTCCCTTGTAACTCACTAAGAAGAGATGCCCTGCAACACTGCTTAACCCTCCCCATCATAGATAAAGCTGAAAACACACAAAAACTGTGGGAGATTGAAAACCATTCATGACAGAGATCCAAGGAATTCAAGTTACTTAAAACAAAAGAAAAAAAAAGAAAATTTTAATTCTGAAGTCAGATACCTAAAGGCTATTTGAAATAATGCCTCTCTTTCTAGAGACATTTATCCTCTCTCTCTGTCACATAAAAAAACCTCAACTAAACAATCAAAAAAACCCCAAAGCTACCATCTGTCATCAAAACATCTCAATTGTATTCACTCTGATTGGCTGCTCTGAAAAATGACAATTTAAAATGCTTCCATCCCATTTTTTTAAGAGAAGACCTTACAAGAATTCATTTTCTTTCATGTAAGCAGAGCAGCTTTGAACACAAATATTTTGTACACAGTGAGATTATTCTTGCATTGCCTGTAGAAGAATCAACTTTTGTATTATTACATGGGAAAAAAATTGAGATTTCAATTTCTGACATTTGGCCACATCCCAACAGAATTTCATTTGCTTGTGAAAAACTAAGGTGCTTGAAAATCCTACTTTATTTCACCAGTATTTAGATCTTTATGTTATAAATTCTGCCTATTAGGAGCTGCATTTTAAGGACACTGTTAAAATCAACGTTATCTCTGAACTGCTACTTGGTAATTACTGAGAAATTTATTCTAGACTAAAAGAAAAGTGCTGTAATCAGGAGCTTCAGTAATCTTGGCATTTTTGCTTATGATCTGATAGTTGGATCAAGAACAGAACAGATGAAGTCTTACTCCTTCTGCTACAATAATTTATTCTAAAATAATCTGCAGCCTTTCATGAGGATATAAATGCCTGAAAAACCCTGAAAATGAACATAATGAGGCAGGTAAGGCTCCTGCAGCCTGAGGGACCTCAGATCAGTGAGATGGGGAACAGGCACCTCCAGCCTCACAACTGGGAGCTGCAAGGCCCTGACAGGGATTTTGAAGCTGCATGGGGAATAATTTTGGAATTCAGGAAGGAATGCTAAAATCCAGAAGTAAAATCTTTTAAATTCTAGCTGGTGTTGTTTGCTGACAGCTCTGAAGGCAGGAGGAGGTGCAGCAGCTGTGCCCAGCCCCTGGCAGCAGCAGCAGATTGGAATTATTGCAGAACAGGCTGGAACAAACCAGGGCTGTCTGAGACAGATGCTGAGCTTTCCCAAACTGTCTGATCATCCCCATGAACAGACACACCTCTGTAATGAAATGCAGCTGGAATGATGAAAACAATTTTCAATCCTTCTTACACCACCAAGTGTCTGGGCCTCTAGCTTGTCACAGTGACCCCAAGAAGAGCTGGAAAGTCTCTTTTTCCCAGCCTGGCACTTGAAGAAGCAGTCAGAGCTCTTCATTTCTCAGTCTCAATGTTGTTTACTGTTCCTTATCTATAAAATTCTTTCTCCTGTCCTGCCCAGATCCATCCAGCAGGACAGTCCAGGCACTCTGCCTGCCCTCAGGGCAGTGTTATCTTTTTATACTAAAAACTACATGTACAATATTTACAATTACTTCCCAATACCTATCACCTATGTTGGACAGTGAGCTTCTACTCTAAACCAATCTAAAAGTGCCAACATCACAGCAGAAGATGGAGGCCAAGAAGAAGAAGCAGAAAGGCTGGGCATGCCTAAATCCCTCCATCTTGCCCCCTGAATCCCCATTTTAAAAACCCCAAAATCTTTTTCACCTTGTGATAAATTCACTATCATTCTGTTTAATTTGTCATGGCTTGCAGATCTTCATCTAAGGTTGGTAATTTGCTCCACAGGTCATAACCAAAACCACACAGGGGCATTCTGGGCTCTGTGCCAGGGTCTCTGAGCCCCCTGGCAGGGTCTGGGCTGCTTAGGACAGACAGAGGGATGTGCTGGCTCCTGACAACCAAGGGGCTGAGCTCAGCAGGGACCAGGCACTGCCCCTGCCATGGGCACAGGACCCAGCTGGGAGGTGCTGCCAGTGCCCCCGGGAAAGCACAGGGACAATTCCAAACCCAAACACCTCCCTGGGATGCAGCCACCAGGATTCACGGGTTCAGCCATCACCTGGACCTTCAGATAAGTTCCCACACTCATGAGGGGGCAGGAATTGCACATGTGCTGCTTGCAGGGCTAACTGCACACAGAGAGAGGAGATTTATTCTCTGCATTGCAGCCCGGTCTCTTGAAATGGCAGAATAATTCAAATTTATTTCAACCACTCTAATGACCTAAACAGGCTGTTGAGTAAAACATCCAGCCCACTGAGGAGACAAATCCACTTTTCAGTTCCTGGCAGAATGAAATGAAAAGCAAAGCAAAGGTAGTTCCCCTTGCAATAACTCACATCAAGTTTCATCAGGGCTGAGAGGTCTCTCTTTGCTGTTTCCACGATGGCATCAATGTGTTTGCTGTTACAGGAGTCCTGCACAGCACTGTAATGGAAAACTGCTGAAGGAGTTTCTGTCACTGTCACTGTCTTCTTCAATATCGACTGCAAAGAGAAGGAACACATCAAGGATCAGGTTAAACATCAAAATTGGCACCTACCAAAATTGGCCTTTATCCTCTGCATTCTCTACCCAACACAACTGGTGGTCTGAAAGAAAAGAAATCTAGGTTTCCAAAAAAGAAAAGCTTCCTAACTTCATTATCCCTGCATTTTTCTGCACAGCCTGACACTTGAATCAAACAAAGTTACTCATCACAGCTTGTGGAAGGGAAGGAATGAGAGACTTCACAAACTGGGCTGCTGCCAACTTGATGGAATTAAAACTTTACCAACCCTCTACACAAAGATGGAGGAAAAGATAAAATGCCTGTCAAGGTCACAGTGAGCAACATTTTCATTCCACATTTTAAGGTGCAGGTTTATAAATCAAGAGGGGTTTTTGCTCTTGACTTCCAGGTCAGTATTTGTAAAAAGCAGACCACAAAAATAAAAACAGATTCATAAATAATGACTGGAAACGTACAGCTGATACAAGTTTTTAATCCCTTGCTGTAAAGGACCTCTCACTAATAGAGCATGGTCTGACAAATCCAAATAATCCATTTCATGAGTCAGGGGAAGAAAACACATAAAAAGCTGCAGCAGTGGTTTCCCATTGCTCACCAAGGGAATCTCCACAGAATTTTAAGCTGTGCAATAAAATGACTTGATGGTCACTAGCATCTACTGAAACACCCATCAGTTAAAAAACAATGACACAAAACCATTCAAGGCCAGGTTGGGTGGTGCAGAGAAGGTGTCCCTGGTCATGGTAGGAGGACTGGACCAGCTGGGTTTCAGAGGTGCCTTCCAACCCAAACCATTCTGTAAATCCAAATATCCCAACTCACAGAGAGCCACAAGGGCAGCATTTTGCAGGCAGGAAGAAAACCTTTACATGACTGCAGGCAGAATGAGGTGAGGGAGGGCAGGAAGGGCAGGAAGTATCACCAGCTGGGGGTTATGTTCAAATCACCAACAGGACAGGACTGCTGGGGAACGTGCCTTGAGCTGTTTGATTTTCCAGCACCACTCTCATTACATGGTTATGACAATGGGAAGATGCCAGCAGCTCACATCCCAGGCAGCAGACCAAGAACTCAATGTTACAACTTGTTGTAGTGTGTTTTTATGTTTTATAATGGTTCTGTCTTTGGATCTCCTTATTTTCCCCAAAATTTTTTGTGTCCCCTCCCTCTACCTGTGTAATCCCTTTCCTTTGCTGAGATCACCCCCAAACCCCCACCCTGGCTCTTTGTCAATCATTCAGCATCCCATCCCCTCCATCTAGAACTTTCAATCCAGGACATGGAGTGATCAGCCAGAGGCCAGGGGTCAGCCCCCCAAGCGTGACCCCATATCCTGTCCTAAATGTCCATTCCCCAGTATCCATCTTTCTTATTGGTTAGTAAAATCTTATCTATTTTAGGTTTCCACCTCCCTTTAAATGTAACCTTGGCACCTCTCCCAGGGCTCTCAGCAGGAGCCCCCTGAGGTTGTAGAGGCTCCCTGGAGCTCCTGAAATAAACCTTGGATTAACCCCTGCTAAGAGTCCATCCCTTCATCTTCCACCCTTGTTCCAGCATCTCCTCTGCTGCAGGTGATCAGCCTGGCTGCCCTCTGTCCCTCTGTACCCCTGGGGATCAGCCTGGCTGCCCTCTGTAACCCCAGTGTAGCCATGATATTTTCTGAAAAATCCTTTCCTTAGGATTTTTCCTCCTGAGAAGCTGAAAGGCCTCAGGAACAAAATGTAAACAATGGTTATCTGCTGCTGTGGAATGCAACAGGTGCAGCTGGGATTGGTCTCATAGAGTTGTTTCTAATTAATGGCCAATCACAGCTGGCTTGGACTCTCTGTCCAAGACACAAGCTTTTGTTATCATTCTTGCTTTTCTATTCTTAGCCAGCCTTCTGATGAAACCTTTTCTTCTATTCCTTTAGTACAGTTTTAATATAATATATATAATAAAATAATAAATTAAGCCTTCTGAAACATGGAGTCAGATCCTCATCTCTTCCCTCATCCTAAGGTCCCTGTGAACAGGGTCACATCCCCAGGGATCAGCCTGGCTGCCTTCTGTCCTTCTGTACCCCTGGGATCAGCCTGGCTGCCTTTGGTGCCCCCAGGGGTCAGCCTGGCTGCCTTTGGTGCCCTCAGGGATCAGCCTGGCTGCCTTTGGCACCCCCAGGGATCAGCCTGGCTGCCTTTGGTGCCCCCAGGGATGGGGATCAGCCTGGCTGCCTTTGGTACCCCCAGGGATGGGGATCAGCCTGGCTGCCTTTGGTGCCCCCAGGGATCAGCCTGGCTGCCTTTGGTGCCCCCAGGGATCAGCCTGGCTGCCTTTGGTACCCCAGGGATCAGCCTGGCTGCCTTTGGTGCCCTCAGGGATGGGGATCAGCCTGGCTGCCTTTGGTACCCCCAGGGATCAGCCTGGCTGCCTTTGGTACCCCCAGGGATCAGCCTGGCTGCCTTTGGTGCCCTCAGGGATCAGCCTGGCTGCCTTTGGTGCCCTCAGGGATCAGCCTGGCTGCCTTTGGTACCCCAGGGATCAGCCTGGCTGCCTTTGGTACCCCCAGGGATCAGCCTGGCTGCCTTTGGTACCCCAGGGATGGGGATCAGCCTGGCTGCCTTTGGTGCCCCCAGGGATGGGGATCAGCCTGGCTGCCTTTGGTACCCCCAGGGATCAGCCTGGCTGCCTTTGGTACCCCCAGGGATCAGCCTGGCTGCCTTTGGTGCCCCCAGGGATCAGCCTGGCTGCCTTTGGTGCCCTCAGGGATGGGGATCAGCCTGGCTGCCTTTGGTACCCCCAGGGATCAGCCTGGCTGCCTTTGGTACCCCAGAGCACAGGAGAGTGCCCCCTGCCCGTCCCCGCTGTTCACCACGTGAGGGCAGGCCCGGGTTCCCTCAGCGGCACTCAGAGGAACCAGAACACCGACTCACTTTAGAAGTTTTTTGACCAATCCCACAAAGCAGATGCTGCCCCAGCAATCAGGCTGGGCCCTGGGAGGGGCAGACCCACCTTGGCCACGCCGGGGCTGCCGGCGGCGTCCTCGGGGACCAGCTGCACCCGGGCCCGCTCGTAGGCCATGTCCATGTCGGACTTGGCACCGCTGGAATTGTCTGCAACACAAAGCAACACAGAAATGCTGCTGTGAGCACCTCCTGCACGGCAGCTCCTCACAAACAGCAGCTAGCACACCAAGGGAGCAAGCTGGCACCTCCATGCTCCTGGTATTTCCCAGCTCCTTCTGACCTGGAATTGGAAATCTTCCCATGGAACTCAGGTGTGCAACACATCCCACAACTCCCACACCCACTTTGTACATTTAATAATACTTTGTATTATTTGGAGGTTTGGTGTGGGGCTTTTTGTCTGCTGAGAACACTGGAGAGAGGGAACTCTTGAAAACTTCAAACTTTGAGGTGTTTTTTATGCCTTTCTGCAAAACTGCCTGAGGTGCTGCTGCTGATGGTTCATTTCAGCTGCTGCATCTTATTTTCCATACTCTTACAAATCCTTGAAATCCTTCATAAGGTAAACCTTAAGTTTCAGGGGCCAATTTCCTCATTTGTGAGAGCAGCTCACCCTCTGAGCTCATCTGTTGCCCATCTAGATGTTGATGGGTTTGCACAAAAGGTGGGATCTGCTGAAAAAATCTTATTTATTTTAAAAGCCTTTCTGGAAAAATTAAACATATTTTCTATTCAGTTCCACATCCTTGGAAGTCACAGTGCCAGGATGTAGCTGTCCTTCCTTTATCAATCCAGGTCACCTTTTATGCCCTAGAACCAGGCTCTGCTCAAGGGGAGGGACACAGGAAGAATATAAGACAGCTATTAAAACAACAGCAACAATAACCACAACAACAACAATAATAACAGCAGCAGTAAATGCACCAAATAATAATAACAATAACAACAACAATAATAATAATAATAATAACACCAAATCCACTAAATTTTCCTCACTGTTTTCAGGAAATCATTCTTAGTAATATCTTCTTCACCAAACTAAAGAATTTTTTTGCACCCAATAAATTGCCATTTCATAGGGAGAAAATTGTGATCAGCAACTTCTAAAAGTCTCTCCTCACAAAGCATTTTGCCCCTAAAAATTTCAAATCTTTTCTACAACTTGTGCAAATTGTGGTGCTGAAAGTTACAGAAGAAATTCCCTTACAGTTCTCACTTATTTAATTAATGAATTTGAAGTCAATGTTACTTCGATTCCTTACTTCCCAATTTTAATACATCTTAATTACATTAGGTCCTTGGCTGTCCCATGCACCTTCCAGGAACTTCTCTGAGTTAATCAATAATGAAAACATAACTGGGAAACTCCTCCTATTTGAAAACCTTGAACGGGATTCCCACAGCCTGAAGATTTACAGATGAGTTTAAGAATCATGCAGAAATTGCAGTTTCCTTTAACAAATAAATCTATAATCATTTCTATATATATAATCATTTCTATAATAATTTCTATAATTCTTATCTCTATACCTAATATATCTCCAAAGTAGACTGTTCAGAAAAGTTTACATTTTCTTCCTTACACCTTTTACACTTTTGCTTTTTTAAGTACAAATTGCTGCTCAGGAATAAGCAATTGTCTCTCCTGAGTGGTAAATTCAGTCATCTAAAAAATTAAAAATTTTAATTCTGAATTCTTCCCCACCTGTCCCTCCCAAGAGACAAACACTTGATTTTGCCCAGGATTGCCCCAAGCTTTGGGAATTTGGCTTTTGGAACAAGAATTTACCATTGTGAGCTGTGACCATGTGACAATACCACCCTACCATGAAGGGCTGAATTCCATAAACTGAATTTCAAACCCACAGTTTTTATTTCTGAAGGGTTTGACTCCTATTTATTTATTTCTGAAGGGTTTGACTCCTATCTCCCACCCCAGCCAGGCCAAGGGAAGAAGCTCACTGCCACAAATATTCAGATCTAACTCGGAGCACTCTTTCCATGTCATCTTGAGGAAATGGCCTTGAGTTCTGCCAGGTTTAGAATAGATATTAGACAAATCTTTTCATGGAAAGGGCTGTAAAACACTGGCACAGGCTGCCCAGGGCAGGGGTGGAGCCACCAGCCCTGAAGTGTTCAAAGGACACGAGGGTGTGACACCTGGGGACAGGGTTTAGTGGTGAACACAGGGTGGTGCTGGCCTGGCAGTTGGACTTCAAGATCTTAAATCTCAAGATGTGCAATAAAATGACTTGACAGCCATAGCATCTACTGAAACACCCATAAGTTAAAAAACAATGACACAAAAACATTCAGGGCCAGGTTGGGTGGTGCAGAGAAGGTGCCACACGTCAGGGATCTGGGGGAACAGCTCCAACTCTTTGGGAAAAAACACCAGAACAATAAAAAATAACTTCTGTTTAACTTAAAAATAGAGTCAGGAAGACTTGCTTCCAGAAACAATGAAGGGGTGAGGTTGTTACATCCCAAAGGTCCTGCTGTTTTATTTCTGCTTTCTAATTCCTCAGTCCCCCAGCCCAGATGCCTCCATGAATTAATTCTCTCTTTCTCCCAAAGTGACTACACTTATAAAGCAGAATAGCCTGAGCTGGCAGAATCCCATTGCCTCATCTGCTATGCTTCAAGCTAGATAACTACAAAAAAACCAAACAGATTACAGCCAGCCCCAGGAGCAACTGAGGCAGAAGTGTTTTCTCCCAAAGCAATTTTTAGCAGTGTTTATTAATTCTAACAACAAGCAAATCAAGGAGATGTTGAGATAACAGCACTTCTATGACTCTAACAATTTTCTCCTCTCTGAATTAATAATAAACATGATCAATATTCCATGGAGTCTGAACACACAGTAAGCAGTGGAATAGAATCTGAAGTACTATCTTGATCTTTTCATAGCAGACATCAAGACACTTTCTGTGCAAGCTGAACAGTGAGAAAAAATCAGCTCTGTTAACTGAGGCAAATCATAATTACCCAATTAGATATGCTCCTTCTGTCAGTAAAATTAAGTTCTCCCTATCTGCTAAGCTCTGTGTACCTTGGCATAATTTTTATGACACATTAAAGGAGAAAGGAAGGACAAATGGACATATCCACTGAGAGGTTTGCAGGGATCCTTCCATATTAAAGCTCCTAAGAACACACAGGGACTGTCCCTGAAATGTCTCAGGGCTGCACAGGCAGAGCTCACTGAACTGCCTCATTTACCTGGGGAAGGGCCTGTGTTCAGGGCAAGGATTCATTAATTTACCACTGAATCAAGGCTGCTGGTGCATTTTGTAATTCCCAGTGTAAAACAACCTCACACATGTGAAGATCAAGCCAAGCCTTGTGTGGGTCAGTCAGTATTTTCTCTTAATTTGTCTCCCTGGTTTAGAAAGATGATCTACTCACCCCAGCCAAAATCCTATTTCTGCATCACATCGATCCCTCTGAACAGTAAAACAGAAACAATGAAAATATCTAAGTGGATCCCTTTACACTTGCCCAGAAGAACTGCAGAGGAAACAAATGAGCCCTCCAGTGTCAAAACTGCAGGAACTCCCCATTGCTCCCCTCTGTGCACAGCAGCAGCTTCGTGTGGCAGCAACAAGTGACACAAACCTCACCCTGGGGAAAGCTCTCAGGGCTCAGGGCTCCCTCCTTCCTCCTTGTCTCCAAACCCTTCAACCCTCACAGTATGTCCCTTTCTCCTAAGTCACTCAATAGCCAAGGTGAGCAATAAAAGCATCTTCTAAAGTAGGGCACCTTTACTCCACTGATTAAACATTTCTCTATTAGCAGTAGCTGAGCCTGAGCTTGGATTCCCTGACAGAGGTTAATTTGTTACTCAACTAACAGAGACAGATGCCTGTGCTCTGTGACTCCCACAAGAACTCCAGTTTTTCCACCTTGAAGCACAAAGCTGCCCTAAACACCAGGCCCAGAGGAAAATGCCTACAGTGGAGTAACTGAAGTTCCCCAAAATGACACTGCAGCATCAAAGCAGCTCAGCCTCATAAACGTCTCCTCAGAGCATCCCATGATCCATCACCTTTATTATCCTCTCTGAAGAACATTCCTCTAAAAGCAGCAAAGCAATGTAATGTGCTTTTTGGGACAATCAGCCAAGCAAGAAACGTGTGTCGTCTTTTATGTGAAAGATGATGGCCTATCATCATAATTCAGTTTGTTTCAGTAATATCAATTAATAAAGCTCCTCATTTGCAGGTCTTGGTAGCCAAATGATGTTCCCCATTGCTGATAATGACAGCAAGGGAATGCTCTCTGGGATAATAGTCCATTTGTTACTAAATAATTTTTTGACCAATGAGTTAGGAAGTAGAACACTGCAAGATGATTATGTACCATGAACAGGGCTGAAAGATGATTATCCACCATAAACAGGAACATTATCTAACCCAGCACTCCAGAGATCATGTGGCTTCCCCCATGATTAGATAAATTACATATTCCCCACAATTTTGCCAAGCACTACTTACTAGAAGCCTCTGTAGAGCCTGCATAGGGAGGGGATGAAAGGCTTCTTCTGAAAACATGCTCAGAGTTTTCTGCACCAGAAATCCTCAACATGTCTGAAATTTAAAAGCAAATGTTATAACCACAAGGTATCCCCTAATAAAACAAGTTTCACTAACAATAAGAACCTTTAACTACCCACTATTAAAGGCTGACTTAAAGATTCTGAAACCTGGACATTAAATTTAATATTAAATTAAACATTTTTCCTGGTTTTGATTTAATTAATTTTTTTCCATCTGCAGAGACAAAATTCAACTCCATCTATTTTCCTGGCTATACCTTCAGTACCGAGTCTTTAGGCTGCAAAGACACAAATCCAGCAATTCTTCTGCTGGTGTCTAGAGAGCTGAATTTTCCCAACACCCTCTCTGCATTCAGAATGAGGAGTCACTAATTTTTCCCCCTTCCTTCATCCCTCAATATCATTGAGAATACAGTAATATTTCCCCATTGAAGCCAAGGACTATCCAAAGGCTTCAAACCTGAAATGAATCTAAGACAATCCTTAACTACTCTGATAAAATAAAAATCCTCTGATCAAAAGCAGTGATTCAACAGTGGATCAAATGTAGTGAAAGGACACAGGAGATTGGCTTCAAGCTGAAGGAGGGCAGGGTCAGACTGGATTTGGGGAGGAAATTATTTACTGTTAAGGGAGTGAGGCCCTGGCACAGGGTGCCCAGAGCAGCTGTGGCTGCCCCTGGATCCCTGGCAGTGCCCAAGGCCAGGCTGGACAGGGCTGGGAGCAGCCTGGGACAGTGGGAGGTGTCCCTGGATGAGCTTTAAGGTCCTTTCCAACCCAAGCCACTGTGGGGATCCATGCCAGGACTGGCAGGGCATGACCAGGGTGTGAGCAGGCCCCAGGGGACAGCACAGGCTGGGATTCTGTGAGTAGTACAAAAATTAAAGCTGCCAGAGGACAGCTCCTCCATGATTCCACAAGCATTACCCATTTCCAGGGCTTCCCCAGACTTGTCAAGCTTCTCTCCACGCTCCTCCTCCAAGGCACTGGGTGTTTGTCTCTTCCCTGCCTTGCTGCCTCCAGGGCTGACGCTGCTCACGGAGATCACAGGGGTGCCCTGGCCCTGCTGGGAGCAAGAGGGACAAGCAAACATCAACCACCCCCTCCCTGACACGTGTTCCACAGCCTGGAGCCTGCACAGACCCCCAGGAACTGCTCAGCTTGTGCTCATCAGCCCCAGATCCCCAAGGGGGGCTTGCCCTGGGATCTGCAGTGTTGTCATCTTATTGCAAAAGTTCCACACCTTCTTGGTGACTTCTCATGGGCTCTCTCCTCACCCAGCTAACCCACTCTTGTATAGCACTCATCCTTATTAGACACAGCTCTGGCCTCTTAAGGGCAGGCCTGTTCCTAATCTTTGATAATCAGTGCAGCTCGCACTCCTCAGGGGGAGATTACCTTCTGCACTCTTTATTTTCTCACATTCTATCCCCCCACACTGCAGCTCCCTCAGGGCATCCCAGCAGGGCCTGGGGACTCCCAGCTTGACACTCTGAGCATTCCCTGTCCCTCTGCCACCACGGGGGCAGCATTTTCCCCACTGCTCAGGCAGAGGTGACATCACCAGCAAACACCAGAAGTGCTGAAGCACCAGCAGAGCACACTCATCAGCATGGAATGATGCACTTGGGAAGCTGAAGCCTCCCCACCAATTCCCCAGGCACCAGTGTAGGATGGGTTTTATGGGCTGGTTATACAAGTGCCTCAGCCCTCAAGCACTGTCATTATGAAATTAGTATGTAGCATTTGCTTTATGACCTTCTGGAAGAAGGAAAAGCTCTGTGTGCCCTGCCAGGAGAGCAGAGGGCCTGGCTCCAAACTCACACAGCTGAAGAGCTCCGTGGTCAGCCCCAGGTAGTTGTGCAGGGCCAGGAATGTCACCCTCTGCAGCCTCACCATGATGATCTGCAAGCAGGGAACAAAGGCAGCAGCAATGGGTTTAGCATTCTCCCACACTCGTTCTGGCATTTAGACACAATCATGCACCAGGGTACCTCAAAGCACTCTATAAAATACAGACTGTACCCTAAGCTGAAATTCCTTTTTAGCAGCTGATAAACTGAGACAGAGACAGATTCAAATGATTTACCAATGACTTCACAATCATTTGATGCACGAGAATCCAAAGTCTTACTCCCAAACACCAAATGCTTTGTGTTTCCTATAAACATCAATAGTAAAAGTGCCTTGAAATAGAAGTACTTGTGTCCAATTTTCTCTTCATTAAAAAAATTATTCCAGCTCTCCCCATAGAGAAGCAGTCCCACTGCCCCCCAAGCACTCAAAGCTAACACTGGGATCAGTGGCACCTTCCTCTGCCCTGCCAGCTAATTCCCACTCCTGAGCCATCTCCTCTTTTATCAGCTCTCACACAGCAAATTAATTTGCTGTTAATGATCTGTTCTCCTTCAACCAGCAGTATGAGGAGGTTCAAGTGTTGCTCATAAATCACCCAGAGACCAGAACAGTTTGCAAGGACAAACAGATTCAGAAGTGATGGCAAAGCAAAAGGACAGCCCAGATTGACTCATGGGGTCACCCTGTGGCTGCTACACCTGTGGGACAAGGCACCAGCCCTGGAAATCCTGAACCTGATCCCTGCACACCTCCCACCTGCAGGAGATGCTCCCTGCAGAGCTGTCTGAGCCCCTGCAAAGGTAAACACAACTGACACAAAGCACAGCTCTTCCCTCAGGTGCTGACAGAGGCTTCTAAAGTGAAAATTCACACGTCAGTCTGAATTTCGTGGCTCTTCCAAAGCATCAGCCCTCACCAAACAGCTCCTGAGGGTCCAGCAGTCCTGTTTCAGGACATGTGGCCGTCTGCCCATGACTCTCAGCCATTCTGGAGCACCCAAGCTGCAGAGCCCACACCAGCACCTTTCTACTCCCCAGGGACCAAGAGACTCACACTGCAGGTCTGGCTGACTGATGAGGGTACCACAGGCAGAAACTCAACCAATGGAGATATACAGATACATAAATTATGTTTTCCTGTTTGGGATAACACTGGATTATTAAGTCTAGGGCTCAACAGCCAGGAGAACAGCAGAACAATCCAAATCTTGATAAAATGTGCTGAGCAGTTCTGTATCTAGCAAAGGATGGATGATGAGCTTGCTGAGCCTCTGAACACCCTGCTGTGACCTGGAAATGAGAGTGGTTCCCCTTCCCCCTCAGCCCTACCCACCTGCACCACCCTGACAAGGGTTTCAGGGTATTTCTGGAACACATCCTGGAAGGCACTGGCTGGGAGCCTCAGAATTGTGGATGGAGAGGCTGCTCGGGCCGAGACGGTTTTATAGGGAGCAGGGTGACCCTAAGAGAAAGTTCCAGAAACAGGGAGTTAATCCATCAATAATCCAATCCAATTCTCCCAAATTCCTGCTTGGCTGCTGTGTCTGACACCTCTGACCACAAAGAGCCTTGAGCAGGTGCTCCAGGACCACGGGGTGCAATGAGGGTGAATTCACACCTGCACCAGAGACAGGGCAGGGAAATGAGAGCTCCAGGGATGAGAAAAGTGCCAGGATCTGTGACACAGCTGAATTACACAGCCAGCCCTGGAAATCCCAGCTAGTCAAGGCTGCAGAGAAAAGAGGGTTTGTTGATTTTATTATCTGTGCTGACAACCAAGTTATTTGCTGCATAAACAACCCCAGACTCACACAACCAGTGAAAAACACAACAAGATTGTACAGCAATTACAGACATAATGGAGGAAGACAAAGGCAGGCAGATTTCTTGTGTTTCAAGATGTATATATACATTTTTTCATATATATACACACTTGAAATATTGCATGTGACAAAGCCAAACAGCTTCTCTTTACTGGAGACAAAGTGGGTCTAGACCATCCTGCTCAAAGAACAGATGGGGAACTAACAAACAAATGAAAAGTGGGTAGAATACAGAGATTTTTTTCACTATGGAAGGCAAGCCTCTGGGTTTGGATCTTCCCTCTTAAATGAGAATAGATTTTAACAAAAACCTATTGCCAAACATTTGGATAAAAAGACAGACAGTACCCCTTTTACCCACTCAATAAATGCTGGAAACAACATCTCTAATTCATAAATTAATTTACCAATCCATCAAATATTGATTTACACAGTATTGATAAGATAAAACGAGCCTTTGTGCAGCACAGAGCAGGAGAAGAAATGAAGTTTCTATTTTACCAGCACCTCACAGCTCCAGCAGCTTTTCCCCTCCTGAGCAACACAAGGCACCTTTTCCCCAACACTGACACCCAAATGTTAAATGCTGATTACAAACCAAACTGCCTGCAAGACTTGCAGAGCATCACACAACTCAACACAAGCACTCTGAAGGAATTCCTGCCTAAAGAGCCCAGCAGAACCAAACAAGAGACTTGCTCTAATCACTCTGGAAAATAAAGATGCAGCTCTGTCTGCCTGCTGGTCTGGAAGGCTCTGTGAAGCAGATTCTAAAATTAAATTAAATTAATTGGAACCAATTTCTTAATTACACCAACTTCAGCTGACCTTTTTATAAAATCTGGGGATGATAATAATAGCCTTGATTTTCAAGTTCCTGAGGGATCTGAAATTTTAAACATCTCTTTGACCTACAGTGCAAAACTCCCAGTGTCCTCAGTTTTCCCAAGTTTCTTTTAATTAAGTAAAGAAATTAACAAATAACATTTCTGTGCTTGGGCTGCCATCAAAAATAAATGCAGCAATTCTCTTTTACAGGCCAGTTTGAGGTCTGGCTTTATATGAAGAATTAATTTGGACTACCCATACTTACATGTAAAAGAAAATGTATACAGTCTGCTTTTAAGCACTGCATTTGTCACCAACTGTATTTTCTACCAATCTCTACAGCAAAAATATAGTAGAAAACCAAGTAAATGAAAATTTTAGTTGATGGACAATGATAAGTTTCAAGTTTAATAGTATTTCATGAGTTATTCCACGGAGAAAACGGAGCCCTGGGTATCCCAGAACTCTGGTCCCCATTCTACCCAGTAAAGTATTTGGGTTTTTTCTGGAAGTGTTCAGTGCTGACAAGCTCAGAAAAACAGCTTTGGGATAATAACAGATAACAATGCAGAAGCCTTTCTCTCCAAAGAACAGCCCATTCCTCTGAGTTTTCAGCATATAATTTTGCCTCTCTGAAATCCCTGCATGAGAGCAGCTCTTCTGAAAGGGCCAACACCATGGCTAATGGGGCTGGGACATGCAAGAGCTGTCAGGGGAGTGTGAGGAGCAAATCTTCCCTAATTGTCACTTCTCTCAGCTCTAATGTTATCAGCAGCACAGGGAGAGTACCACGTTCAAATTATACTATTTTGCAATCACACACTGAGATGACAAGAACAGTTAAGTTATAATCAGTTATGAAACAGGGTTTTTTTCAACAGAGAACTTTTTGTTCTCAGGGCAGGTAATTATTTACTTCTGTCTCGTTCCAAGAGCTGAGGCATCACCTCCAAGCAGCAGCTGAACACAGGTGACAGCTTACGGCCAAATCCAACCAAGTTTGGTCAAAAAATCTGCTGCAAGAGATTTGGATGTTTCACATTCTCCTACCTGCAGTGGTAGCTCCTTTTTGGACCCAAAAATATGAGATGTTCTCCCCATTTCCATGGCTGGATTTTGTCTTCCTTCACTCCTTCCTGACATCCTCTGCATCAACACTGCTGCACCCAAAGCTCTTGCAGCCATCAATCACTTCTTTATAACCTCATCCATCTTGTCAGCCCTGCAGGCTCACCTTTATCCAAGTGTTTTTCCAGCTTCTTTTAATCCTGACTTTCATTTTTCCCCCCTCAATCACTGTCATTTGATCAATATCCCTCACAGCCTCTTCTTTCTCCAACTTTCTTATTCCAGCTATGCCAGCAGGCCCCTGTTTTCCTAAGAGCATCTCCACATGGAGGACAAGAGCAGAGTGAACCCCAAATCAGCACCACATCTCTGCTGGAGTTCACTCTGGATGAACATTGACTGTTCTGGGAAAAGCTCTGGCTCACACACAAGCTCTCAGCAAGGGTTGCTGAAAACAGAGACATCAACAAGGCTCAGCTCAGACATTCCTTTGGTATTTGAGGCAGTATCAAGTCAAAGTCATTAACTGCACCTCAGGAATGTTCCAGAATACCAGGAAAGGGGCTGCAGCTACTTGGATTCCAGATTCTCCTCAGAGTTTGGAGAACGCAGCATCAATCTCTTCTCAGAATAAGGGGAGGCTCATGTCACAGCTGCTAACTTTGTACTCAGCAGAACTGAAGGGACTTTTCAGTTTAAAAGCTGAAAGATTCAATTAGAAAAGTTCTTCTGGTGTGACCTTTCTTTTAGGTCCACCAGCCAGATCCTGCCACTTCTTGCAGCACCCTCAACCTTCTTACACAACTCTCAACTAAGTGAGGGACCAGCCTGATATCAGGTGCTGCAAAATCAGCCAAAAAATCACAAACCCAGCTCAGACAACTGAAATCCTCTCTGAATGCCCCCTTTCTTCACAGCACAGCCATGTGCTTGGTGGTGCACTGAAATCTAATTCAGGCTCTGGGATCTGCAGGATGTTCTAGGACTCACTCACTGTTTTGGGACGACACTGAGGGGTCTCCTCTATTTTGATCCAGTGCTACTTCCTCTCTCCTTGCCTATTTCCATGCTACTCCTCTACCTAAAGTCTGCAAGGAACATAAGGAAGAGGAAAAACAGCAATGAAACAAGCAGCTCACGAAGCTGGGAAGTGAGGAACAAAAGAGTTGTAAAAATAAATGAGAACAAGTTTAGCAAAAAAGGTTTCAAGTTTTTTTCACTACAGATTCTTCTGCAGACTGCTAACTCTGTTTAGCACACTTTCAATCATTTCTATTTTTTTTTACTTACCACTGGTATAAATAATGAGAAAGAGAAAAAAATGACAGAATGAGAATTAAAAATGAAAAAACCCAACAGGATAAAAAATGAATGGCAACCACTCTTTTAGAAAACAAAGCCATAAAGCACTGCTACACAAGGATTTCTTTTCTTATTTTCATGTTAAACAAGCAAGAACATGACTGGTATTCATGTTCCTTTATGATGGCCCTATTATTTAGAATATTGTCATGAAGAAAATTTAGTGGTAGAAGTAACTAATATGGATTTACAAAGATATTATTAATTTGACAGCAAGAACTAGACTTGTTACAGTCCAAATTATTCCCTTTCTACAGAGAAAACTGTGACCAAGCTTAAAAAACGTTACCACTGCTGACAGGTTTTATGGGAACTGCAGATATACATAATATACATGTACAGATAATGTGGATAATGTGTGACTGCTTTTGGAAATGACAAAGAACACTTCAGAGAATTCTTTAACTCAGAGAATTCACAGAATCACTGGGTTGGGAGAGACCTTCAAGATCATTGAGTCCAACCCAGCCCCAACCCCTCAGCTCAGCCCTGGCACCCAGTGCCACATCCAGGCTTTGTTAAACACACCCAGGGATGGGGACTCCACCACCTCCCTGGGCAGACATTCCACAACTTTATCACCCTCTCTGTAAAACACTTGTCCCTGATACCCAACCTGAATTTCCCTTGAGGCTGTGTGCTCTGGCTGTGTCAGTGCTGCTGCAGACAGAGCCCAGCCCCAGCTGAGCACAGGCCCCTTTCAGGAGCTGTGCAGTGATGGGGGCAGCCCTGAGTCTCCTTTTCTCCAGGCTGAGCACCCCCAGCTCCCTCAGGGGTTCCTCACAGGGTTTGTGTTCCCAGCCCCTCTCCAGCCTCGCTGTCCCCTCTGGATGCTCTCACTCAATGTCCTTCCCAGGCTGAGGGGCCAGGGCTGGGCACAGCACTCAGGGTGTGTCATGGGGCTTCCAAGGGTTTTTCAGGGTGAAGAGAGAGGTGAGAATGTTGATTTCGTGTTTAGAAGGCTTGATTTATTATTTTATGCTATATATTACATTATTACTATGCTAATAGGAATAGAGAGAAAAGTTCTTAGAAGCTTACTAAGCTAAGAATAGAAAAGGAATGAATTACAAAGTTCTGCACATTCAACACCTCCTGCACCATTTGTACCCATGGAAAGGAACCTGTCTCCCACAAAAATGTGTCTGTACACAGGGGAAGGACACAGATTATTGTTTGTGGCTGTTCAGTGGCCACATGCAGAAATACTCCATCTCCAAGGAATGACAGATATGTCAGGATGAAAGACAGAGAATTACTTGCAAGTTAATCCTGACAAACCATTGCACCATGGTTGGCTGGAGTGGGAAGGACACACCATCTTGCTTTCTGTCACAAGGCCAAGGCTCTCCCAAAGATAAGTTCCTTTCCAGAGAATTGAGTTGATTGCTCTTTTCCTCTTCTTGATACTGGAGATCTACCTTGTTGAGATTGGATTTTCAGTGACTCAGTAATTTCAATAAAGCTTCCAATAGTTCAGTTGCATTTTCAAAGGGAGAATGCTCTGTTCTATGGATTGGGGATTGCTTTCCAGGCAGAAAGCAAGAACAGCTCTGCCGTGAGTGGTCAGTAAATTTAAACATTCACTCAAGACCAATCACAGATCTACCTGTTGCATTCTACTGCAGCAGATAATACTTGTTGCTGAAGCTACAGCTTCTCAGAAAGGAAAAATCCTAAAGAAAGGATTTTTATGAAAAGCTGTCTGTGACAAGGGCGTGCCCAGCACAGGGGCACAGTGACCTCCCTGCTCCTGCTGGCCACCCCATCCCTGACCCAGGCCAGCAGCCATTGGCCTCCTTGGCCCCAGGGCACTCTGCTGGCTCATGGTCAGTCACTGCTGACCAGCAGCCCCAGGTCCCTTTGAGCCTGGGCACTGTCCAGCCTCACCATCCCCAGCCCAGAGCATTGTAGGGGATTATCGTGGCCAAAATGCAGGACTGGGCACTTGGACTTATTAAACTTCTCCTTACTGGACCCTGCCCATCTCTCCAACTATTCTGGGTCTCCCTGCAGAGCTGCAGAGCCCTCCTACCTTCCCACAGATGGACACAGCTCCCAGCTTGGTGTCATCTGCAAATTTACTAATGAAAGGCTCAATCCCCTCATCCATGTAATCAATAAAGACATTGAACAGAGCTGGCCCCAGCACAGAGCCCTGGGGACAGCACTGGTGACTGGCTGCCACCACTCTCTGTGCTGGCCATGCAGCTCCTCACACACAGCAATGGCACCTCTTGATGAACAGCAGCACCCAAGCACGCAGAACCATGGCACAAAAGGTAAACGTGAACTGTCGCAGACATCTTTTCATGAAAAATCCTTTCCTTAGGATTTTTCCTCCTGAGAAGCTGGGAGGCCTCAGGAACAAAATGCAAACATTGATTATCTGCTGCTGTGGAATGCAACAGGTGCATCTGGGATTGGTCTCATGTGGTTGTTTCTAATTAATGGCCAATCACAGTCAGCTGGCTCGGACTCTCTGTCCAAGACAGAGCCTTTGTTATCATTCTTTCTTTTCTATTCTTAGCCAGCCTTCTGATGAGAACCTTTTCTTCTATTCTTTTAGTGTAGTTTTAATGTAATATATATCATAAAATAATAAATCAGCCTTGTGAAACATGGAGTCAGATCCTCATCTCTTCCCTCATCCAAGAACCCCTGTGAACAGGGTCACAGTGAACAACTTAGTGACTGGATTTATCTTCACCCTCTGAAATCCCATCCTACCAAAATCCTTCAGGAAAACACCTTCAGGGTTTGGGTATTATCAAAGATGTTGAATTCAACACTTTCCATTTAGGCATTCCTAAAGTGATTTCAGCAAAACTATCAGTTTAATTCCAAGTGAAACAAAATCCACCAATTTTGCCCTGAACAGGATCAGCACTCAGCTCATCCTGGCCCCTGCCAAAGAGCACAGCCCTCAGCTGGCCACCAGCACCACTGATGTTACAAAAACAAAATAAATCCATCAACTGGTTTCACAGTATAATTACAGTACTAACAACTGTCAGATTTATTTTCATTAGACTAAATAAAACTAAATTCATTAAGCAACTCATCAAACATGGAAAAGCCTGGACTGCTGGGCCCCAACCTGGTCCTGCTCCTGCCTGAGAGGAGCAGCAGATTTGTCTTTCCAAACAAGCTGTGGGTCTGCTGGTAGATAAATAGCACTGGGAGATAAAAGAAACAATGGGAAGGATTCCACTGATTGATAAATGGAAAAAGAGACTGGCTTTTACAAATAAACTTTAGGTTTGCTGGTAAATGAAATTAGACATTGAGAGATGAAAGAAACGATGGGGAAGAAAAACCCCTAAATTCTGTAATAATTAAAAATTAAAAGGGAGGGTTATACATTAGAGGGGAATCTTTGATATCAGGTGTTTTGGGAATTCTGAACCTCTCAAGTACCTCAGCCAATGGGGAAAACTCCCTGAATTCCATAAGAATTAAAAATGAAAAGGGAGGGTTATACATTAGAGGGGAATCTCTGGTATCAGATGCTCTGCAAAGTCTGAACCTCTCAAGTACCTGAGCCAATGGGGAAAGAGAGAAGGGAAATGTGGCCGGGAAATTGGGATAAAAAGGAGGCTGTGACCTCCAAAAACTGGAGAGACCCCAGGGGAATGTCCCATGGCCTTTCCCTTTATTGGAATAAAGTAAAAGGACTCCTCTGTCTCCTTTTTGAACTTAAACCTCTGGTGTTTGTGGATTCATTTTCCTGACATGCCTGAGCTGTGATTTGAGCAAATCTAACTGTAATCTCAGTTTTCCAGGCACAAAGGGATCACTCAGATCCTCCTGCAAACCAGAAGCAGCCAGTCAAGCACACATTTCACCAGCACCCTCCACACCACCAAGCTCAGCTTACACCTGTGAAGGCCTGGGAGGAGGAGAATTATCCAAAAACCATTTTACATCCTGATTCTTCCCTAGGAATGGCCACTCCCCAGGCAGGCTGAGTGGGACAGCAGGGATGGCCCTGGCAGACTCACCGTGATGACATCCAGGATGCTCAGCAGGCTGTGCACGCTGTCCCCTGCCAGCACCTCCTTCACCACCACGTCTGCTCCATCCTGCAAGCACACACACAGCATTACTGCAGCCCCACAGCTGCATTTGGGCAAAACAGCAGCATTTCAGAAAGCTCAGGTGTTTCTTTTTTCTCTGCTCTGATGGAAATGTGATAATTCCAAACATGGAGTTTTAAATCCGCTTTCTAAAAGTGATAAATTAAAAGAAACTATGAGTTTTTTTCCAGGGATGTTGTAATCTGCTTGTCTTTGCTATGTAACACCAAGAAAACACAGAGGCACAATGAGCTCCCTTTACTGAGGGGTTACCTGTCAAGAGGTTGTAAAAAACAGGAGAAGCAAAATGTAAAAATAGACAGATATCAGCAAATTTGATATAAACTCCAAACACAAGCACACTAAACTTTCAGGCACTGGAAAACTGCTCATATCCAAAAGTTAAACTCAAAGCTCAGTCAGGAAGAAGGTAAAAATTAAAAATTTAACTTGGCAGAAGGGATGACATGGACTGGTGCTCAACATTTTGAGACTCACATGGAAAACAAACCATCATCTTTTTTCCCATCTACCCAAAAGTGAATCTGACTCTTCCACATCCCAGACAAACCCACTGACTCCTGCTGGACCATTCTGAGGTGAGCTTGGTCTCTCCTGCTCTCTGTGCCCAAATCCTTTCTGTAATGACCTTTAAAAGCTGAATGTTTCCAAGCCCATCTTGCACCCTGTCTTCCCTCAGTAACTTCTGCATCTCCTGTGTGAGGAGAATTCCAGCTGCCTCATCAGCTTTGTGTTCTGCTCTCTCGTCTGAGACACAAGGGACTGCTGCAAACCTTGATCTTTACAAATACCACAGCCCCAAAGAGCTGGGATTAATCCCTCCTAAAGCACTGTGATTCACATGTCTAAGTTTAATCAATGCTTAATGATTCATGCCAGCCTATCTGCTGTGCCAACAGATTTCTCTCAGGAAGTGCAGAGCAGTGGGTTCTTGTTGGAACTCTGGATGCTGAGAATTTCAGACTTTCTGTGCTGACAGGCACTGACCCCCAGGAGAATACTGCAACTGGTCTAAAGCCATGGAGAAGGCTTTTAAAACTGAATGACAGAACTGGGATTATGAGTGTGGAGTTTGACAGAAGTGTGTAATAGCAACGTGGTGGAAAACTTAGAGTTTAAGGTTTTAGAATATAGTAATATAGTAATGTTAGAATATAGTAATATTTTGGAAGTGGCAAAGAACACTTCAGAGAATCCTTTAACTCAGAGAATTCAGAGAATCACTGAGTTGGAAGAGACTTTCAAGATCATTGAGTCCAACCCAGCCCCAACCCCTCAGAATATAGTAATATATGTAAGGCAAGATAGAGGTTTTGGGGCAGGGGCTGGTCCTTCTTCTTCACCTTCTTCTTCATGGGTTTGGGTGGTTTTGTGTAATTAGATAAAAAAGTCCACATTACAGGGCATGGGTGGTTGGTTATTGGGTTAAAAATAAAAATAATTTAGGTGTCATTTCTTAACTGGACAGTTTATCTTCAAAAGACCTTGTAGAGAGAGAGCTACATCTTAATTTTTACCTTGTTAGAGTAAATTACTGCAGAACTCACAGCTTGTGAGACTGCAACACAGCTAAGAACTAACAAACATCTGAGTCTGAACAGCTTCTTACACTTTCTTGGATGCAAACTTCCAGCTTTCCATCCTGCACCACGTAGATGCTGTCGTCCAGCTGCCCGGGACGGAAGATGTACTCGCCCTCATGCAGCTGCACAAAGAACATGTGCTTGCACAGCTCCAGGAACAGGGGCTTCTCAAAGTGCCCAAGGACCCTGCAGCACAGAAAATGCAGAGGGAAAACCTGAAATCACCACAGCCTTTGGAAAATCCTTCCTAAATTAGCAAAGCTCCAGCCACGAGGAGCAGGGGAATCTCATGGGAGCAGCTGCAGGGAAGGAGCCCCAAAGAGCTCCCCAAAATAAGGTGGAGGAGCAGCAGGAAACAGAGCTGGAAATGCTGGGGCTCCTTTGGAGGAGCCCTGCAAGGAATGCAGGCTCAGAAGGAAGGACAGCCAAACTTCCTCCAGCAAAAAACTGGTGGGTTTACTATTCAGTTCTGCAGCTGTTTCATTGTGGAGGAGGTGGATGCTCCCTGAATCTTGCATGGCAGGTCAGCATGGCTTGTAGAAAGGAATAAAAAATAAAATAAAAATAAAAATAAAAATAAAAAAAATAAAAATAAAAATAAAAATAAAAATAAAAATAAAAATAAAAATAAAAATAAAAATAAAAATAAAAATAAAAAATAAAAATAAAAAATAAAAATAAAAATCTGCCACATACACACACTCTGTGAGAAAAGTTACCCCAGGATCTTCCCCTTTTAGTGCAGCTGCCCTGCCCATGGAAGCAGGACACAGGAGAAATAAAGAAAAGAGGGAAAAGCTCCTGTCATCTGCATGGAATTGCAAGTCTGGAATATTCCATCTCCTGCTGGTAACATGCACCTGGACTCCAGTCAGTCATTGCCAGGCAGAGAGAAATATGAATTTCACACCTGATCACTCTGTACAGAGCTCCAACAGCTCCCATTTATCAGGATCAATCCATCAAATCCTACTGGAACATCAATTAGTCATAGGAGACCATAATTTCAGAGCAGCAAGTTCAGATGACTGAAATAGCATTTTTATTTGAGAATGACTGACCTTCAGGACTATATTCTATCACAACTGGGAGGAAAAATGAACATCCACAAGCAAAATCAAAATTACAGATTGGAAGATCTCCTCTTTGCTGTGTCAGCAATTTAACCCCTTGCTGAAGGGGCACAAAGACCATCCCTTCTTCTTAGTCTGCCAAAGAGCTGTGGGGATTAAGTTGACTTTGATTTATTTGCAACCTTTTCAGGCAGAGAGGTAAAAGATCCTGCAGCCCAGGGAGCTGTCAATATGGTATCCAATTAACATTTACCAATTATGATGCTTTTCTGTACAAAAAAAAAATGCCTGATACAGCCTAAACAGAAGTTTTAAGATGCACTAAATCTGTTCATGTTAGAACACATTCATTAGCACTATTCCCAAGCTGAGACAACTAAACTACTTCCTTTTTCTCCACATCTTTTTTTAATTTTTAAAACAAAATCAGCTATTTTCTTAATGTTTCTAGAAAAGTCATTCATTTTGTCCTTATGCCCAGATGAATTTCAGTCAACTCCCTCAAGACTCTGACCACGCAGTTGTAAAATCTGAGATTTGACACAAACTGTCAAATATTTACATCACTTGAACATCCATCAAAACCAAACTCTATATTTCTCTCTCCATTTAACATTACCTGACATTTTTAAGCATGTACAAGACTTCTGATGGCAAGTGGGAATTCTTGACATCAAATTCAGTCAGATCTGCCTCTAGCAAAGAAGGAGGAGGTTCTTTCCTCTGCAGAGTTGGACATTCCTTCTTAATACGCAGAATCCTACAAAGGAAAAAGGAAGTTCAGGATATTCCCTCTTTTGTACTAATAGGAAATGTTAAATTCTTACTAATAGAAAATGTTAAATAAGCATACAGTAAGTATTAAAATTCATCATCCCAAGTTACACAATATCAATTAGCTAAAATTGCTAATTTTGGTGCTTTTCCTCACCAAAACCATCCCAGTCCAGCAAATCTCCCAGCTGATCCACAGCTGACAGAACTGGGAAAAACCAACAGCTACAGAAAAGGGCTCTGCAAGGGGTGGGTTCCACATCACAAACAGAAACCCCAAACCAGCCCCCATGATGTGAATGTTCCCCTCCCCAAAGTCCCAGGTACCTTTTGGCCAGAGATAAAACCTTTGCCCGTTTCCGCATGCGTTGGCGAGGGACGGTGTTCCCAACCAGGGAGTTGGGAAGAGTTGTAACCTAGGGGGGAATAATGGACACAAAAGCAGTCACAAAACCCCAAAACCAAAAAATTCAACCTGCTAATTCCAACCCTGCTGAGGCACCAACATTTACCAGCCATTAGAGTGTGAGCAGAGTGAAGAGCTTGGGTAAGACCTTGGAGGATTGGAATATCGACTTCAGGATCACTTTCTTTCTATACAGCAAGGAGAGTATATTTTGATTTTACCAATCAACTGCTACAGTGCTAATGGATGGTAGAGGGGAAGAATTCCTAGCTGTGGTTCTCATTCAGGAACACTCTGCATCAGGAAGGCACTGATCTCTGCTCTGGGACAGGGACAGGAGCCAGGGAATGGCTGGAGCTGGGCCAGGGCAGCTCAGACTGGAGAATCAGAGGACACAGTCTCAAGCTGCAAGGGAAATTCAGGTTGGATATCAGGAAAATGTTTTTCATGGAAGGGGTGATTAAATTTGGAATGGCTGCCCAGGGAGGTGGTGGAGTCCCCATCCCTGGGTGTGTTTAACACAGCCTGGATGTGGCACTGGGTGCCAGGGCTGAGTTGAGGGGTTGGGGCTGGGTTGGACTCAATGATCCTGAAGGTCTCTTCCAACCCAGTGATTCTGTGAATTCTGTGAGCTCAGAGCAAGGCTCTGCCCCCAGAGGGTGCTGGCACTGCCCAGGCTGCCCAGGGAATGGGCACGGCCCCGAGGCTGCCAGAGCTCCAGGAGCCTTTGGGCAGCGCTGCCAGGGGTGCCCAGGGTAGGGCTGGGCAGGGACAGGGGCTGGATTTGATGATCCTGATGGGTCCCTTCCCACTGAGGATATTCCAGGATTCTATGTGGCTGTGATGCTGACAAACCAAGGCTTTTCCTTTCATTTCCTAGTTCCCAGGTGCCACCCTCTGGAGAAACACCACAACTGCTACACCAAGCAAGCCCTCATCAAGTATTTTCAAAACGTTACCCAAAGAGTTCAATCTCCGTAAAAAGTTTCTCTCCCAAAAGGAATCTTTAATTAGTTTGGAGGGATTTTGTTTTTCTTTTAAATAAAATCTTGGTATGTTATAAAAAAACACAGGAAGTGCAACCCACAGCAGTTTGGGTGTAATGTTCTCTGCCTTACTCAGGAAAGGCAAAAAGTAAGGTCTAAAACTCAAATAAAAAACCACCTGAAATTATTTTCCCATATGGAATTCTAAGCATTCTTTACTTATGTGATTTACATATAAACAGCTTGGTTAAAAATTATTCAAATTATGAAGTTGCACATGAAAATCATCAAGGATATTAAAATTATGAAGTTGCACACACAAAATTTCCTCTCGTTGAAGGCTTTTTTGGCCAAGTTCTACTTAAAGGCTGACCTGCCATGCAAGATTCAGGGAGCATCCACCTCCTCCACAATGAAACAGCTCCAGAACTGAACAGTAAACCCACCAGTGTCTAATTAAGTCAAAGTGTGTGAATTCACCTCAATGAAGTGTGGGAGGCAGAGGCTGGGGCAGCCCACAGGAGGAAGTGTTCCTCCACACAGGGTGACTAAGGATGGTTACTTCCCTGTACCTTATTTTTCTGCAGATGTTGGTTTGCAGGAAGTGCACACCTGGACTTTTTGGCAGCACAGGGAACAGCCAGCACCCTGTGAGGGTGGGCAGGCCCTGGCACAGGGTGCCCAGAGCAGCTGGGGCTGCCCCTGGATCCCTGGCAGTGCCCAGGACAGGGCTGGCAGCAGCCTGGGACAGTGGGAGCTGTCCCTGCTATGGCAGGGGTGGAATTGGATGAGCTTTAAGGTTCTTTCCAACCCAAACCAGTCTGGGATTCTGGGATATTTAAACAATCATTAACAGCCTACAGGAGTTAGATACTCATTGATGCGTTGCTACCCTCATTGACTGCAAATATTTTTGAAAGAGGAAAATTCTGGCCAGAAAGAGAAGCTGCTGCTGCACCAGCAATGCAGTCAGTGCTGCAGGAGAGCTGGAACAGCCACAACATCCCAGAGACATTTATAGGCTGAGGCCGTGGGCCAGGCCCAGCCAGTGAAATGCTGCAAACTTTGCACCTCTCAGCTTTACTCTGGATTTCAGCAGGTGCCCTCACCTTCCTCATGATCTTCCTCCCGTAGAACATCACTTTGTCCCTCTTGCGGAACCTGTACTGAGGCACGTGGGGCTGGAGTTGTTCTGCAACAGAAGCAGCACATCAGGAACCCCCTGCACAGCTGGGAGAACACCTGGGCACAGCCTGGGCACTTTGCTGCCTCCAGAACAGCTCCTGTGGGCAGGGTTTGGGATTGAACCACCCTGGGATCCCTCATTGCCCAGCCCTGGCCAAGCCAGGCCCAGGCAGGGCTGCCCTGAGGCGCCACCTGAGCCCCAGAGGGGATCAAGGGCTCCCTAAACACACTGAAGGCTTGGGCAGTTTGAATCTGCTCAGGGAAACCTCTGATTCAATCATTTCTCCATCTGTGACAGTGAAATCACAGCAGGGTTGAATTCCACTGCAGAATTCACAACTGCTCACACCCCAAAGAAATAAAACCTGCAGCTGCTGCCTGTGACAGCTCTGGGCTCACACCTGGGGAAGGGAACCCACACAATTCTCCATCCTTTAAAGCTGCTGTCCTGCAAGAACCACACCTCTGCAGCAAGCAGCTACCACAGAAAATTACAAAAAGACTCAAGATTGATGGAAAAATCTGGTTTAAAACTTACATGGTTATCAAGTACTTACTGGACTGTCTCACTCTTCTGTACACCACAAACACAACAACTGCTATAAGCAACAGTGCAACTGCAGCTCCAATTGCAATTCCAGTCAGCTGGGAGGGAAATTTAAAGAGAAAGAAGTTAATGATTTTCAACTTCAGAAGTTACTACATACTTTTTGAAGGGCTGAAGAACACTCAGCTCAGTGAGATGTCTAAACGCCAAGCACGTTCATAAATACTGAATTTTTAATTCAAACATCTCATATGCAAGAAGTTTAAACTGCACCCATGACAAATCCTATGATCAGATGGAAAATATGCAGCTCCACTTTACCATGGTGGTCTGGATCCTGTCCTCCACAAACTGCAGGATGGGGGTCCCAGCTCCTGTCACCACAGCCTGGCAAGAAAAAGGAAGGTGAAATTAGTTTCCCACAGCTGGAAAAAAGTCCCTATGAAACATCTCAACCAACTTGATTGTGTTTTGCTTTGACTTTTAATCCACTTTACAAACAGAAACATTCAGTGGAAAGGGATCAGTAGGGGAGTTCTGTGTTGCTGTCAGTTCAGTGCATTCCTAAACAGCCCTAAACCAGGGTCAAACAGAGATGAACACTTTATTTAATCATTCTGTGTTATTCAGAACAACAAGGATGAGAATGGAATGCAAAGGACTTTATGAGACTGAAAAGAACAAGTCACAAACCAGCATATTAAAGTCACATAAAAAGCAGATGATGCACATGAGAGCTCAGCTGTGCTGTCCTGGGCCCTGTGCCCATCATTGTCACTCAGGATAAAACCTGGCACCTAAAACAGTCTCACTAATGCCAACCCAAAACTTAAGAGAAAGGAGGGAAAGGTAAAACAATTCTTAGGAACAAGTGAAAACAACCTGAGTACAAGGACAAATACACCCCCCTCTAAGTCTTGAACCTCAAAAGCACTTGAATGAAGCACCACCCACAGCTCAGGTCTCATTCCTGCCCCTGGTTCCAGACCTGGATCACAGCTGAACTCAGCTGTGCCACTAAGAGAAAAATGAAGAGCACACCAAGTCACCAAACTGGTCTCTGTAATGGAATTAATTCCAGTTTTACACAAAGGAAACTCCTGCCAGACCAGTCATCCTCACACAGATCCCTGTGCTCACTTTGCCTTCTCAGGTCACTTCAGCACTTTAGTGTTTATCTTCCCAATATGAGTCAAACTAACTCTGTCACTATTGTTATCAGACCATTACTCATGGGATTGCAGTGAAAAGTCACAAGATTTTGAAAAAAATAAAAAGCTGAAGATGTGTCAGCAACAGGTAGAACACCTGGTGACACAGAGTTCCTGGTGAAGTCTGCTCTGGTCACTTAATGCATTTATTTCCCCTTGACAGTGTCAGGGACACTGGGACAGGGACAGTTCTGCTGCTCCCCAGGCCTTATGATCTCAAATAACACCAAAAATAGTAATTGCCAACTGACACTCACATTGCTGCTGCAAGGGGAGAAACAAATCCACGGGGAAAAGAATAAAACACAAACATGCCCAGGCTGGGGCTTCAGTGCAGAAAAGAAGCAGGGAAAGATGAAATTCAGAGCTCCAAGAACCCCTGAGAGGTTCTTGCAAAGTTTTCACGAGTGGCAGTGTGATATTGCCCTGCTCAGACCAGGGGGATCTTTGCCAGCCTGGACAATCCTTGTGGACAAGTAGAGGAAGCAAAGCAGCCAGGCTGAGCTGAGCAGGCACCTGAGCTGTGTCACTGAGGGCAGTGACAGCTCCTGGGGCAGCAATGAGGTCACAGCCGAGTCACCAGGGCAGCTCCTCTCTGAGGAGGGCTGTGCCCAGCACCCCAACCCAGGAAACCCTCAAAATTTGCTCTCATTGAAGGCAACACCTGTGGGACCACCCTGCAAGGCCTCCCTGCATGTGAACATGAGCCCAGAGCATGGACTGGCACAAAGAGCTTTGCTGCTGCTTTGTACCTCAGATCTGACCCTTCCAAGGCTGGTTTGCATTTCACAATGGATCTGTCAGGCCCCTTCTCCTCCTCCCTCACAAACCAGACTTGCTTGTGCTGCTGTGCAGACCCCTGCAGTGATCAGCAGGGTTCCTGAATGGTTCAGAAAAGCCCCTGGGCAGAGGCTGGGCTGTGTGATGGAGGAGAGCTCAGGCAGGCCAGATGCAGGGCAGTGTGCTCACAGTGATGTTTAACAGAGACAAGCCGTGGTTCAGAAGGAAGTGCAGGCTGGCTGTGTGATGGGAGGTGCTGGGGGATCCTCCTTGGGAGGGTCCTGGTGCTTCTCCATCATTTTCCATCACTCATCACCTGCCTGCAGATTCCTTCATCATTCCCAGCTGAGCACAAGGCCATTCCCCCTTGTCCTGTCCCTCTGCTCCCTGATGTCCAGGTTTCCTGAGGGACCCGAGGCTGAGCAGCAACCAGCACAAACATGCAGCAGCCCCACAAGTGCAGCTCACACCCATCCAGGGTCCAGCACCCAGCACTGCTGAGTCCAGCCACTCCTCACTGCAGTCCAAGGCAAACACTGACACATTCCCCAAGCAGGCAGGGGTGGGAAAGGCTTATCAACCCTGAAAACAAGGACTGAAAATTGGGATTAGCCCAAACACAAGGCTTCCTCACAGCTCAGAGGCACCCGTGCCTTGTTTTGACTACAGAACCTGGATTTTCACAAAACATTGTTAGCTGTGTACAAGTACATTGTGTGTGTTTTCCAGTTTGAGAACTATTTCCTCTCATGGGGTTTGTTTTTCACAACTAGGGAAAGCATCATGTGCCTTTTTGGTGTGTGAGTTTCACATGTGTGATTAAAAACAAATGTAAGAAGTGCAGTCTGCCAGAATTCTGCAACTTCTCCTTCCTCGGGATAAAAATGTATTTAAATGAAGTATTGTATACTAATGTATACAATACTATATACAATATTTTATTGTATATAAATGAAGAAATATACATTAATGAAGTATTTAAATCACAGCATTATTAAAACAGTTTAGAATATGAAGCAGAGCATAAATGGTCTGCAAGAAATAAAACACACACACACAATAAAATGGGACCAATCCTCAAAAGTTTGAAAGAATAAAACTCTCAGCAGGAAAGGCTCTTTCAAAGTAAAAGCATCTAAAGGCGTGGTCCCAATGCTATCAAATTAGGTACAGCTGCGTTCAGCTTCTGGAAACACTCACAGGGAAATAAATAAGTCCAAAAATAAGAGCAAAGCATATTGTACCTGAAGGCTGGTGTTATTGTCCCCTTCATCCATGTCTGGAGGAGCGGCAGGAGCAAAGACAAAAGCAAAGACAAGATTGAGTTAAGAGATGATCACAGCTTCCCATGCAAACTCTCGAACAATACAAGGGGAACAATAACTTTTTAACTTTATCCTCCCTGTGTGCTGAGCAGTAAAACCCAGCGGTGAAGCGCTGGGGGCCGGGACTCTCCCGAAGAACCTTCACAGCCCGGGAATCCCGGCAGGAGCGCCCCGGGAGCCGCTCCACACCGAGAGAGCTGCGGGAGAGCCCCGCGCCCGGCGGCACAGCCGGAGCCAGCGCCGGTCCCTACGGAGAGCGAACACCGGAGCGGCCCCGCGGGACGGGACAGACCGGGACAGCTCGGGGACAGCCGGGGGACAGCTCAGGGGACAGCTCGGGGGACAGCACCGACCCTGCCTGAGGACAGCCCGGGGACAGCCCTGACCCTGCCCGGGCAGGGACCGGCACCGACCGCGGGTCACCCTCATGGGCACCCCCGGCCGGACCAGGGTCACTCTCCCATCCGGACGCAGGTCGCTCCGCCGACCAGCCCCGGGTCACTCTCCCGGCCAGCCCCGGGTGCTGTCCCGTCCCGGCTCCGCCAGGCCGGAGTTCGGGACACGGGCTCCGAACAAGACAACAACAACAGCAACTCCTCCCGCCGGGCCTGGGGCACCGGCACCGCCGGGGGCACCGCACGGCTGCAGCAACCTGCCAGGCCCGCGTCCCGCCGCCGCGCTCCGGCGATCCCCGGCACCCTCTCACCTGCTCCTTCCCCCGCCATCACGCCGGTGTCGGTCGCGGTGCCGGTGCCAACCCCGGTCTCTGTCTCTGTCGCCGCCGTTCCCGGTCCCCGGGCCGGGGGCGAAGGGCGCCGAGCGCAGACCCCGCCCGCTGCCACCAGGGGGCGCGGCCGGGCCAGGCCCCGCCCACCCTCGGGCCGCTCGCTGCTGATTGGCGGGAAAAACCCCTCTGGAACTGTTCGGCGCGCGGGCAGCACCGGCGCTGCTCATTGGCTGGCGCGGCCCGGCCAATGGGAGCGGGCGGTGTTGCGGTGTGCGGAGGCGGGAGCGCCGCGGGGCCGCTCTGGGCCGTGAGGGGAACTCGGCCCCGGCACCGTTCGGGGAGCTCCCGGTGCTCGCAGGGACCGGCTCCGCCTCCGCTGGGCCGCCCGGGTGCTCTCCGGGACTCGCTAATTCCGCAGGGACCGCTCCGGTCTCTCTGAGCTGCCGGCTGCCCTCAGGGACCGGCCCGGCTCGCTGAGCCCCCGGTGCCCTCAGTGCCCGGTTCCAGCCCCGCTGAGCCCCCGGTGCCCTCAGGGCCCGGTTCCAGCCCCGCTGAGCCCTCGGTACCCGGCATGGGGCTGCTGACCCAGCTGGTCCGCGGGCTGGTGCGCGGCGCCGACCGCCTGTCGCCGTTCACCAGCAAGCGCGGCCCGCGGAGCCACAACAAGGGCCGCGGTGCCAAGAAGCTGGGCGTGCTCACCCGCAACAAGAAGTTCCTCCTCGTCAAGGAGATGGTGCCCGAGTTCGTCGTGCCCGACCTGACGGGTTTCAAGCTGCGGCCCTACGTGTCGTACCGCGCCCCCGAGGGCTCCGAGCCGCCCATGACGGCCAAGCAGCTCTTCGACCAGCTGGTGGCTCCGCGCATCGAGAAGGACGTGAAGGACGGCACGTTCGACCCCAACAACCTGCAGAAGTACGGCTTCGAGCCCACGCAGGAGGGCAAGCTCTTCCAGCTCTTCCCCAAGAACTACGTGCGGTAGGGAGCGGGCGGTGAGACCGCTGGGCAACGCGGGACAGGCTCCGTCACTGGACAGCAAAGCAAATCCTTCTGCCTTTGAAATCTGCGGTGTGACTGAGACAGCTGTGCCTGGTGAGCAGAGCCCTCTCTGCGGTTCTGAGGATGAGGAGTCCATCATGTTTCTAAATAAAAAGTACTGCAAAGTTTAAGAATTACACTTTAAATATTAAATTAAGACTGAAACGTTCACTCTGGGAGAAAGGAAGGAAGATCAGTGGATGGTCTGTGAGGGCTGTAATATGGGCTGACAGATGAGTCCTTACAGTGGTGTGGGGGGTACAAACCCCCACATTTTGGGGCTGGGCAGGGCTGTGATGGAGTGGGGGTGCTGCAGCCCCAGTGACACAAGGATGAGCCACAGTGGGCTGGCTGGGGATGAAGAAGGCTTTCAAACAGCTTTTCTAACTGAGCTCTGCGTTTTTCCCCTCCTGTGGAGCTGATCAGAACCAGTCACACACAAGTGGCTGTTACTGCCTCGCTGCTGTTGGCAGCCGTGGCCCCTCAGCCCTTCCCTTGGGAGCCTCGGCAGATGCCTGGAGGGGGATGCAGGGCTGGAGAGCAGGAAATCCTCTGCCCTTTGCTGCCATTTCCAGCGTGCTCTTCACCCCATCATTCCCCTCACACCCCATGGAAGGAGATCACAGTTGACTCCTCATTGCTCTGAGCAAAGCCAGGCCTGGCCCAAAGCCCAAACCGGGCTGGCCCAGTGGGTGTCACCCTCCAGCCTCGCTGCCCTGGGGCTGTTCCCTGCTCTGACAGGGCAATAAAAGCCATTACAACCTTTCAAACAGACACAGGGACACACCCTCGGCTTTCCCAGGAAACTGGCTCCTCCACTCTGCCTCCCATAGAATATTCACCCCTGGAGCCCCACGGGTCTCAGGCCAGGGCAGGAGGTCCTCACAAGGACTGTCAAGTAACTTGATTTTTAAAACTCAACCAAAAAAAGATAAATTGCTTATATCAGCTTTATTTTAGAAACATCCAAAAATAGCATGTTTGTTTTTTCTTTAGCAAAAGCTCTTGTTTTCATTACTAATATGAATCTTCATGTAACAGTGCTCCAGAATGTTTGCTAAAATACACATTCACCCTTGAGAAGGGGGTTACAAAGCAGCAAAGTTCTCATCTGCTGCACCTCATTTAGCTGCAGCACTGTTACACAGAGACCTGTTGCTGGTGTTTCTTTCCCTCCACACAATTCATTCTTTAGGACCCTCAAAGACAAACCGTGCATGCTAAAGGTTACTGATCTAGTTTAAGCTGGTTTTTTGTTTCTAGGAGTAGAGAAATGTTCCAGAAAGGGTTTTGCTGATGTTTCACAGTGAAAAAAAGAGAGCTGATGGAGCAACCATGAGAAATCCTGCAGCCATTCCTGGAGGTAGTTAGGGCAATGCTGTTAAGATTTTGGTTTCTGTACTTACTTTAAATTTAAAAAGATATCAAGAAACACTACTTATACTTTTTGGAGGTTTTGATCTTAAAGCTGTTCACCTTTTATAAACTGAGCTTGACTTTGGACCTAAAGGTGGCTCTGTGGAGAGCAGAAGGAATGAGCTGAATATGGAGAGGCCATGGGGTGGGTGAGTGGCACTAAAACATGGTGGGGTCACTACAGGATTTACCTGAGCCAGGGTGTGCTCAGGGAATGATGAAGGAATCTGCAGGCAGGTGATGAGTGATGGAAAATGATGGAGAAGCACCAGGACCCTCCCAAGGAGGATCCCCCAGCACCTCCCATCACACAGCCAGCCTGCACTTCCTTCTGAACCACGGCTTGTCTCTGTTAAACATCACTGTGAGCACACTGCCCTGCATCTGGCCTGCCTGAGCTCTCCTCCATCACACAGCCCAGCCTCTGCCCAGGGGCTTTTCTGAACCATTCAGGAACCCTGCTGATCACTGCAGGGGTCTGCACAGCAGCACAAGCAAGTCTGGTTTGTGAGGGAGGAGGAGAAGGGGCCTGACAAATCCATTGAGAAATGCAAACCAGCCTTGGAAGGGTCAGATCTGAGGTACAAAGCAGCAGCCTGTCAGAGGAACTGGGACATGAAAGGAAAAACTAAATAAACCTGTCTGGCCATGACCACAGGCCTGTGAGCAAGGGCTTTCCTCTGTGCTGAAAATAAAACATCAGGAATCCCAGCAGTGATGGCCCTGAAGGACTCCCAGGCTCAGCAGCGAGATGGGAAAGCCCAGCAGAAGTTCAGCTCTCACTCTCAGTTCAGTTTTCCCCCTCTTCCATTGGGACTGGTCAATGGACACTTCCAGCTGTTCCTTTGGATGGAGATCTGGGACTTGGCACATCTGGAGGGGTCACCAGGCTCATCTCCCACTTCCAGACATGGAGGATGTTGTCATAGAAGGAACAAGTGGCCACAATGCTCATTTCTTTGGGGCTGTCTGGGGACCTGGCTGGGTCACAGCCTCTGTCCAGGCCCATTCCATTGGCTCTCTTGGCTCCTGAGTCAGAGCCACTGGCTGACCCAGCATCTGCCCCTTGGGCAGCCAAATCTAAACCTCCCTTTAAACCAGAGCCCCTGAGCAGTCCAGCATCCCCAGCCAGCTTTGGCCCTGCCCCTGTGGGTGCCACAGCAGGGCTTTCACTCTCCTCATCCAGGATTACATCAAAAGTAGCTGTAGGAGACTCATAAATTATCTTCAGGTTCTGCACCTGCAAATTGAGCCTCTCATCTCCTTGCCCTGCTGCTGCCACGAGCTCCTCCTGAGGCTGGCATGCAGCAAGGTCCTGGCTGGCAGGCAGGGCATCCCTTGGACACAGCCTTGACCAGTCAGCCCCATAGGCCAAGGAATTGTGCAGGACATAGGATGACAGGATGATACACTCCTCTGTGTTTTCAGCTTGAAGAAAAAAAGAGAAATGAAATTACTTAGAAATCAAGTTGTGGCACAGTGCTCAGCAGCCATTCCAGCACTGGTTGTGTCTCATGGGAAGAGTTCTCTGGTTATTCCCTTCTTCACCACTGAGTGAAGCAGGAGGAATGAGGTTCTGAACATTTTTCAGCCATCTCTTAATGATTCCTCCTGGGTCAGTAGCAGAGGAGAAGAGGGTTTAACATGCTTGAGATAAAAGAGCATCACTATTCAAAGTGCCTACAAAGGCTCAAGACAGACCAGACTGGTCACACCACAACCTCCACTGAGCCATGAACACACCTGGGGGACTGCCAGCTGCTGGTTATTAACACACTGCAGATGTTCTTCCTGTCAGCTTTCAACACCTGACCCTCAACAGTGAGTTCCTTCCTTCCCCACACAGGAGAAATGCCATCCTCTTTTCCTAAGCTGTTGATCTGCCCAAGGTCTGGAGATCCCAGGAACCCAACCATCCTCTGTCAGACTGCATTTGTGATGTGAATGCAAACAGCTTTTCCACCATGGAAGTACCTTGTGATTACATTGAGTTTATTCATGTTATTCTGGATTTACCAGGCTGCAGAGCACTTCCTTCCTGAGGCAATAACTGACTCCCCAGCAGGTCAGTGACCCTGCTAACAGGAAAGCACCACCTGACATTCAGATGCACCTCTCTGAACCAGCACAATGCACACAAACCAGAGTGGTTGTGCCCTCACACCAAACACAAAGGCTTTCCTCCATGATAAAACGCTTTGAGAGATTTACACACAGACAGTGACAGGGCCTTGGCACAACCAAGCAGGCCAAGAGAGTGCCCAGATGTGGAAAAGCTGGAAGCTCCCTCAAAGTGGAACAGAACCTATGGCTGTTAACACCATCTCAGACATTCCAGCAGGAGCTGGAGCTCCCCATGACCCTGGGGGCAGCAAAGGGGCACAGCAGCACCTCTGCTCCCCAGAGCAGCCCTGGGGCACCTCTGTCCCCAGACACTCACCCAGGCTCCCACGGCAGTCCAGGATCTTGAAGCCGCTCTGCATGCAGGCTGCCAGGAGCACGAAGTCACGCGTGGGGTGCCACTTCAGCCTCCACACCCCCCCTTCCACGTGGGTGTCAGCCAGAGGCTGCCTCATGTTCCTGGTGTCCCACAGCAGCACGTGCTCGTCGTAGCTGGGGACACAACACCAACAGGCACAAAAGCACAGCCAGGTCAGGGCACAGAACAAAGGGAGGAAAGGCCACATGCTCTGCACCACGTGGAGTTTCTGCAGAGGCAGCAGCACAACCAGGGCTGGCACACCAGGGGAGAGCTGGAAGGGACTCACCTGCCTGTGGCCAGGAGATTCTCCCGGTGGGGACTGCACTGAATGCTGCACACACCCATGGAATGTCTGCAGGGGGAAGAGACAGCAATTTGAGAAGGGCTTCTTCCTTGAATTTAAAGGATTTTTCAGTCCACATTATTTCATCAAGGTGTCTCAGGAGAAGTCAGATCAAAATTTCAGTCCAGTGACCTACCCAAGCAGAGTTTCATCTACAGAGTCCATCAGCCCTCCCAGGGACAAAACTCCTATTCACACCATCTCTCAGCACAAAAATTTTCTAGTAATATTTACCCCATAAACTGCTGCTCAAAGGCCCTAAGAATTCCAGCAGAACAACTCCATTCCCAGGAAACTTTACTCCCAAAATTAGTATTTCCATAGCCATAATCCCCAGTGTAATTTAAGTTTACATACAGAATTCCACTGGAGAGCTGTGTATATTGTTTTAACCATTTTTTTAAATAAGACAGAAAAGAGATCACTTCAAACAACTAAACAGTAGAGAAAAAAATATTTTCTAAAAACCATTCCATAATAATATATCCAAATTTAACATACACAAAAATTGCCAAAATAAAAGTGTAAATCAGGATCATCCTTTTTTAGAAAGAAACTACCACCTTCTTCACATGTGGAAGTCAGCACTTGGTTTCTTGTGTTAAAGGAAATAGAGAAGAAAGTTTCAACCTGAAGTTGTTCTGATGAAAAAAACCTAATAGGCTTCCCAAGGGAGGCAGAACACGGACCCACTATCACTGCACACGTCCGAATTCAGTGGCTTGGCCAGGGCAGCAGGGAGGGTTCCCACCCACTGCTGGGCATGGACAGGTCTCACTCACCTCCTGCTGGTGAAGACTGGAGCCTCTGGACTGCACCTGGTGTCCCAGCCCTTGAGCAGGCTGTCATCCCCTCCTGCCCAGGGACAAAACACTGTCACCCTCAGCACCAGCCCTGAGCACGGGGCAAAGCAGTGCCAGGGATCTGCAGCTCCCACCTCTGCTCTGGGCCAGGGACAGCAGCCAGGGCACGGCTGGGGCTGGGCCAGGGCAGCTCAGGCTGGAACTCAGGGCAAGGCTCTGCCCCCAGAGGGTGCTGGCACTGCCCAGGCTGCCCAGGGAATGGGCACGGCCCCGAGGCTGCCAGAGCTCCAGGAGCCTTTGGGCAGCGCTGCCAGGGGTGCCCAGGCTGGGGCTGCTGGGGGGCTGGGTTGGATTGATGATCCCGGTGTCCCTTCCTGCTCAGGGCAGTCTGTGACACAGAGCTGATGCTTCCCAGCCCTGGGATCTCACAGAATTTAACAGACACACCAAAAATCACATTAGGCTCCCAATACTCATCACCACAGAAAACACAAGTGGTGGCAATATGGTGCTACCCTCTTCTTTGGTAAGAAAAATAACAGAAGTCATAAAGGCTGGACTCAAAGAGCTCTCTGGCTCTTGAGAGACTGCAGGAGGATATAATCTTTTTTGCCAATAGTCACTCAAAATACAGTTTTCAGGGTACAGCTTCCAACCCCTTTCCACCATGAAGGAATGAAGCCTTTCACCCCTCATCAGAGGACCCAGCTCTGCCAAGAGGTGATGCAAGCAGCTCACCCAACCCTGGCAAGTAAAACCCCAAGGAACACATCCCCAAACAAGGGGCCCCTCCCCAACAGCCCCCAAGGGGATCCCCAGCCCATACAGACCTGAATACACAATATCAATGTCCCAGTAATTAAAAGCAGCAATCCAGGCCTCAAATTTGTGAGCTTCCCACTGGTTCAGGACATGCACAGAAGGAGCAGATTCATCTATGGAGAAAAGATTCAGCTTCCCCTCTGAATCACTGCTGATCACTCTTAAAGGACATCCACTACAGCAGGGTACACAAAAACATTGGGAATTACTGTGACAATCAAATATTTCAATTCAAATAAACACTGGCAGAGACTGGCAGCATGGTGCCAGCAATGACACATTCATACAATTCATTTCAGCTTCATCTTAAAACCACCTGCCCCAGTAACTGCCACTCCCTGCTCTCAGAGGGAGCAACCACTCACACCCAGGTCAGGGAAAGAACCACTACTGGCCCTCATCTTTCTCAGAGATGCAGAACTTGACTTCTTACATGGTTCACAGTACATCAATAAACAAATTCCATGTGAAGAGGGTTCTTTTTTTTTTTTTCTCCAAGTCAGACTGACAATGCCCTTTCAGAGCCTCTTCCCTCTTCTGGAGTACAAAGAGATGTTTTATTTCCTCGCTATCACTGAAACCCAAAGCACTGGCTGATCCTGACCTTTCCTGCTCTCTTCCTGTGCCACAGTACAGTTACAGTTTCTAGACACAATGACCTTGGAGCACTGGCAAATGTTTTGCAATTCCCAGAGCACAGATTTTTCTGGCCTTCCCTGACATGAGCTAGGTCCCTTCTGTTTGGTTACCTGCAACTGCAGGCGCTGCTTTGGTGGCCTGGGGCGTCTTTCCAGTTCTGTATCAAATTATTCAATCACACTCCCAACATTTGAATCTCCCAAATAAGAGATACAGGGCCACCCCCTTCCTGCAGAGATGTGAACAATGTACATTTGGCTTCTAGGAGAAGTTACTGGTCTCTCAAGTGACAACAATGACAGATTTAAAGGGGCATTTCATCATGGCAACAATCATTTATCATGAAGGACAGAAACAAAAAATAAGGAGGAATGTAAGAAGCAAGTCTAACTGGCAATTCTACTTACTCATTAACACATTAGCACACACAGAAATGGCTTTAATTAGCAAATTTGCCCTACAGCATTAAGCAATGACTGCCTGATCCCCTGGGTTTCCAGCCTCACACCAAAGGCACCACTCTTCATCTGCACCTACAGAACACATTAACCTCCCTCCCCTTCAAGGTACAGTTAATTCAGCTTATTTCACACAGCAATGCCATTTCTGAAATCTCATGTATGAGCAGTTGAGAGAAGAAGGAGCCACTTCCACACCAATTCTCTCCTGTTTCTCGCTAACCCATGATTAAACTTCCTACATGTGCTATTATTAGCAGTTCTTAAGGAGAACTCCACACTAAAATTTCAGCTGTTCTTACAGCAGAGTTGGTACCAGCAGCTCCATTTGCATCCCATTCTGGTCCTTCCTTTTAACAAAGGCAGCAGAGGACACATCCCTGGCTCACCTGCTGCCATTCCCCAAAGCACAACCTCCCATTTGTTGTTGGATTAGTCTCTGCTCCTGTTCCAGTGGCCACACTGTTTGTGTTCCTGTTACCCTTACTCTGGAAAGAGCTACTTCTAGAGCAGGGCCAGGGAGCCAGCTGGATCAAGAAAGTCAAAACCACTAAAGACTGCTTCATCCAAGCCCTCAGCTTCTCCTGAAGTTGTCCCCCACACCCTGGCTCCAGCCCCAGCCTCCCTCTCCCATCCTCACCACTGCTCTCGTCCAGTGGACCAGTCCAGGGACAGGGCCAGGCGCTGTGCCCCGAGATCCACCCTGAAGCGCGGCTCCAACATGCAGCTGTTCTTCTACTGGAAACAAAAGGACTCCATTAAGACAGCAGGCACATAATGACAAGTGCACTGCTTCCCAGAGAAGGTTTTCCACAGACTGATGAGCAAATGAGGGTCCCACAGTAAAGAAGCAATGAAATGTGCCACAGCACTGTACAATCATCCAGTGCTGGCTGAGGGGCAAACGTGCACACACAGGATCCCACCCTTCTGCTGCTCATCTCCCATCCAACCTCCCTTAAACTCTGCTGCTTCTCAGGGAGCAATGAAGTGCAGCAGCAGTAATGACCTGACTGCTGAATTCCCTTACACTCTGTGAGAGTGGCTCTGATCACCCTCTTCTCTCACCCCACTCCAAAACTCCTCCCTGCTTTTACCAGCTTTGCACTTTCTGATGTTTCCCAGTCAGGCCATACTTGTTTCCAGGGTCTGCTCCTTCCCTCCTCCTGCCTCCCCTCCCTGACTCTGCAGATGGGTAGAGCCCAGCCCAACTCTCTGGCACCATGAAGAAACTCATAGAATTTATAACAAACCTTATCAGAGGACAAAAGAAGTATTTAAAAAGCTAAGCATGCTGAGGAAGCCATGGAAACCAGCTTTCCTGCAAGCCTATACACACCACCAGTAAATGCAGAGAGGTAGCAAACATGGCTTAAAACAGCTTCAGCAGCAGGCACTGCATCCACCCACCTCACTTCCAGTCAGGTGGAAAAATTCCACAGCACCTGTGGAGTTTGCAATGCCAACCATGGGATGTTCTGCAACAGGAATGTGGCACCTAAAAGATCAAGTTAAACAAGTCTCCAATGTCCATCTTTTTTGTATTTAGGAATAGAGCAAAGCCATAACTTTCATTCCAACATGCACAAGAAGAAGGTACGTAACTAAAAAAATCTTACATTAAGAAAATCTAAGGCTCCTCAAGCTCCCACACATCTGCAAGGAGGGGATTCTGTACAAGGGAGATCTACTATATGTTATTATATAAATAAATGAGGTACAAAGTCATGACCAGCCCAGAGAGCAGAAAGTATGAAACAGAAACAAGGCAGTCCTTGCTCATTGGAACAAACTGGAAAGTATTTCCCTTCAAGAAGTCAGGAACTGTTCCATTAGTAACTATTGCTGTTGCTGCCATGCCAAAAAAGGATCCCGGGAGGAGCAGAGCGTGCTGCTGTGGCACCGAGCCTGGAGGGCCCGAGTTACCATTTGATGTCCAGGATGGCGGCCGTGTCGATGCGCTGGATCTCGGTCAGAGGGATGTAGGGCTGCTCCTCGTTGTAGTGGTACAGGTAGAGCCGCCCCGTCCGGTCACAGGCCCCGCTGCTCCCCCGGGAATCGCTCTGTGGCAAAAACACGGGAAAGAACGGGGCAAGCTCAGCCGCGCTTCTGCTTCCTTCCCGGAGATCCTGCTCGGAGCGAGGGCAGGGCTGAGGCTGCCACTTGTGCAGTCCCAGCCTTGAGGCATGAAAGGAGAGAAGGGATGAAGGGAGCCAGCCACGCTCACCGGAGGGGCCTCTCTGCCCTCCTCGAACCGTCCCAGCCGGGACAAGGCACGGCCCCGCGGCGGGGAAGGGCAGAACCGGGGACGGGGATGCGGCTCGCCCGGAGCGGGGCCAGGCGGGGACCTGGGTTCGCCCTGCTGCGGTGTCGGCCAGTGATGGAACCGGGGCTCGCCCCAGAGCGGTACCGGGCAGAGACGGGGATGGGAGTTCGCCCTGGAACGGTACCGGGCGGGGATGGGGACGCGGGCTCGCCCCGGAGCGGGGCCGGGGCCGGGCTCACCTGCTCGGGCGGGCGCAGGTGGTAGGTGCCGCAGGCCAGGATGCTGTGCCAGCCCTCCACCGGGCACCACTCCACGGCGTCCGCGCTGAACTCCGTGTCCACCACCTGCAGCGTGCGCGTCCTGCACGGCGCGGCCATCGCGGCCGGGCCCTGCTGCGCCGCCGGGGCGGCTCCCGGGAGGCTCCGGGGAGGCGGGGCCGGCCCCGTCTGCTTCCCGGTCAGGGCGGGCCCGGGGCGGAGCTGCCCCCTGGAGCCGCCTCTTCCCGCGGCCGGGCTGTTCGCACCCGGGGGTTCTTCTCGCCTGCCCGAGCTCCCGTCGGCTGTGTCCTTGCCGAGGGAAGGGGCTGCGGCTCCAGCGCCCCCCCCGGGAGGGATCCCTGCCCTGCCCCGGCAGCCGCTCACGAGGGAAAGGCGCTATCAGCCTTTCCTCGCCATGCCCCCGGCCCGGCCCTTCCCGAGCACACCCGGGCTGGTGCCGCTGTTCCGGGGCTCGGAGCGCTCCTGGGCGCTGCCCTGAGCCTTTCCCTGTCCCCTCGGTCCTTTCCCCGTCCCGCACCTCGGGATGCGCCCGCAGCCGTTCCCACCGCAGTGCCGCTCCCTGCGCTGCCGCTGCTCCCTGGCGGAAACCCTGCAGACCCAAAGGTCTCGTTCCTGAGTGAAATCAGCCAAGGCCGGGCCGTTTGCTGCTTTTCCATAACCAACCCTACATTTATTGGCACTGAATTTCATCTCCCACTCTCTCCACATCCTTCTGCAGTTCACTCAGCCTTTATTATCATTACACTGAATAATACTATCAGTGGATTTGTCAGTTTCATTATACGTTACTTTTTTTCTATTTTTTTATATACTGGACATCCAGCTGTTTACTTCCCACCACCATAAAAACCCTCCCTTCTACTCCTCCTTTCCTGTCTTTTAAACAGTTGTCTATGTGACATTTCCCTTTTTGACCAGCAGCTTCTCTTCCTTAAGTGCCTTGAGCAAAGTCATCATTAAGTGCAGTTCAAACTGTCCCAACCAAATCCCCTTTTCCCTGCTTGTTGATGCCTGGAATTGAAGCAATTCCAGTAAAGTTTTGGAGCTGATTTCCCTGTACAGAACCCACAGTGACTCCTCCTCAGTATTCAGCCACTGGTGCTGCATCACAGCATCCATGAATTCACCAAGTGCAGGTGGCTGTAGTTTGAAATTCCTTCTAGAAGCTGCTGTGCCATTGTACGGAGGGAGAGGTCGCCATCCCAGCTGGGAGCTCGGCTTGTTCGTCCCTGAGCTGCCTCGGAGCCGTAGGTGGCACCGTCTGCTCCTGGCAACTTGTTGTTGCTCATTTCAGCTGAACTTTCATCTCTCCTGAAAGCACTTCTGCTCTGAGCAGATTCCCCGAGGAGCTCTCCATATGGAGTGTTCCTGTGTGAACCCCACCAGCTCTTTCACAGGGAACACATATGCAAACAAGTCACTGGATTTTCTTCTGCTGAGGCTTTCATCTTCAGGTCAGCCCTTCCCTTTGCTGTGCCTCCCTCTCTGCTGAATCCCCCTGCTTCTGATTTTTTCAAAACTACTCATGCAAGTTTTATTCCTCATATTTCGTTTTTCTTTGCATTACTTTGCTGGGTTGGTTTGTTTCTTTGCTTGTTCTACGTTTCACCTGCCAAATGTTATTCTTTCCATCTCTTACATTTGGACATAAGTTCAGTTTACCAAGGATTTCTTCTTACTCTGAGTATCCCACATGCTCCTGTTTAATCACACCAGCCTCCTTTTGCTCTCAGTGTTATTTTGCTGGGTGGTGAAGCTTTGCTCCTGGCCCATGTGGTCTCTTACACCATCTCCATGCCTCCCATAAACATTTTCAGTCTTTCAGCTGCTCCTTTTACCACGAGTTTCATTTAAAATTAAGTCACAAAGGAAAACTAAGACTATAATCTGATGGCATTTAAAAGGTGCAAGAATCAGAACACCAAGCCCTGCAATCCACTGTATTTCAGATTTGGTGTTCCTTAAGCCAGCCAGGATTTCCAGTTGTGTTTTCTGCGTGTAGGGATTGGTGACACCGTCCTGCTTGGATAGGGAGGAGCACTGGAAGGTGCTGTACCAACATTTCAGTGTTTACAGAGGGTGTGCAGCCCTCTGTTATTACAGCCAGCACCAGGAGCACTGCAGCCTCCTGCCCTGAGCTGGATTTAACACATTTCCCTGCAGGAAACAACCTGGATGAAGAACATCTCCATCAGGGGGAAGCCCTTGGAAAATCAGTTCTTGATCAGAACTGTCCAGGGGTGCTCCCAGATAAATTACTCTAATCCTGGGGTTTTAAATATAGAGCTATCCCTGCCAGCAGGGTTCTCTGTGGGTAAGGAGGGTCTTTACAAGAGCTCCATGCTCTGGGCTGCCTTGGGAAGCTGCCACCTCCAAGCTCCTTTCTGACCCTCCTCACAGAGAGGGAAGATGTTTGTGCATGCCAAGAGCTGCCAGAATCACTGATCACTGATCCAGCAGGCAGGGATGTGCTCACTGCAGTCCCCAAGACCTTCCAAGAGTCAAAACCCCCACAGCCACTTCTCTGCTGTGGCACAGGGACAGTGTGGGGGCACAGATCGCACACCCAGGTGTTGTTATCTCCCTCTTATCTCCCTGAGCCTCTGCAGGATTCCCTTTAACCCTGTGGGCATCTCCCCTCCTGCTGTACCCCACCCTCCCACATTCCCTGGGATCAGAAATCCCCCAAGCACCTCCATCCTGGCTTTATCCCACCCATCCCTGATTCCCTCAGAGGAGTTTCCCCATTGCCCCACCAGCCCTGGGTGCAGCCTGGCCTTGTGCTCACAGCAGCAGCATTGAAACACCTGCACCAAATTCTCCCTGCTTGGTGCTGCTCAAGTGTTTAAGGGCTCTAAGACTGAGCTTTGCTTTGATAAACGTGATTGCTGGTAATAAAATGGAAAACTGGCAGGACAAATAGCAGCCTTTTAAACAGGCAAGGGAAAAAAACCCCAATTCTTCTGCCTTATTCAGTGGATTACCTCAATAAACAAAATATCCCTTATGTTCCATTTTATATTAATCAAAAACTGCATTTCACTTCAAGGAAAGAATTAATGTTTCCTTTAAAAAAAGATTACTCATTGCAGGAAAATGTGACTGGGTCCTGCTTGGTTTTGTCATCCTAAAGGGCATTTTGGGCTGCCTGAACAGAAAAGTTACAGTACAAATGTGGTTTCAGAGTGGCAACTCGACCAAGTGCCTTCAAGTGAACTTCCAGCAGGAAGTTTCAGAAGTTTTTTACTATTTCCCACAATGCTTAAAGCCAAAGGATGAAAACCCACCCAAATGTTAATAATTCAGAACTTCCTGTGCAGATATTAGAAACAGAATATAATATTGGAAGTCCACAGCAGATCAATTTTCTAACAAATTGAATACAAGCAAGACCAACATTGCAACATGAAGTGGCAAAGTGAATCCTGATTGAAAAAATCAAAATTCTAAACGGCTTTTACAAAAAAATTTTCACTAAGCACTCCAAGAAAGGCTCTGCATTAAGCACTCAGCAGCTCACATTCTTCTACTGTGAAGCAAGACTAACACCTGGCACTAAATTATCCATTTAGCTCTTCAGGAAACTCAGCTGATGTTCCTTTCACTTCTAAGGCAAAAATGGAATAGAAAATGGTTATTCATGAAAAGAAAAATAGGCATGTGCTCTGCAAGGGAAATCCTCCTCCCATACTACTGTTACTCATTACTACATTAAAAAAAAATCAAAAAGTGATTCTTGGATTGATGACAACTCTTAAAAAAGTGAATAAATAATTCAAATCACCCAATATTAGATATTTAAACATCTCTGCACACGACTGGAGTGTTTCCTATGCTACGGGGCAGCCACGAGGGCGACCACATCCCCACAGAGCTGCTCCCTGAGCTCCCCTGGCACTGCCCTCTGTGCCAGCCTGTGAGCAGAGAGCTGACCCAGCTCCCTGGGAATCCTGGCTGCTCCAAGGCCCATCTCCAGCAGCCCCAGCTGCAGTCCTGGACCAGATCCCAGAGGGTCCCTCGGCCCCACACAGCTCCTGGGCCCTGCTCCTGCCTGCAGGGACTGCCAGCAGCCAGGGTGGCTGAGCCCTGAAGGCAGCTGGAAGGGAAGGGGAAAAAGCCAGAGAGCAGACATGGATTCATTCCAACCTTTACTTGGTTTGCTCTTTTTTTGTTTGTATTTTTTTTTGAAATAGAGCTTCCATGCAGAGTTCTCCAGAGTAAGTGCTGATGCCAGAGCCTGCCCCGCCGGCCTTGGCACTGCCACAGACACTTCTGCCACATGGGAGGAAAAGCTTTTGCTACATGACTTTTTTTCTTTTTTTTTTTTTCTTTCTTTTTTTAACTTTTAGGCCAACAACATGTTCTCATCTGAACATTACAGTTAATGAGTGCTATCAAGAATTCCTAACAAAAACTGTACATGAGTTTACAAACGTATTAACATATAAATAATGAGAAGCTTCCTGCCTGGAGCTCCACAGTAGTCTTTTTGCTTGAGAATATAATACTGGAAGGGCAGACCCGATCCCTTTCCACAGCACCAGTCAGAGCTGGCTTAGTCCAGTCAGCCATTCTGCTCAAGCATCACAGGGTTTTTCTTCAGTGCCTCTGGCTTTGATAAGCAGTCTGTCATACTGTGCAAAAGCAAGAGTCCAATGCCTTTGGGAAGGAATCCTGCTGCTGAGAGGCCTCTGCTGCCCGGTCACCGCTCGGGGCCGAGCTCCTGCTGGAAGGTTCTCTTCTTCTCCCGACAGTGCTTCTTGTGGGCAGGCCAGTCCTTCTGCTGGCACTGCGAGCCGCAGTACCGCGCCACCTGGCAGCGCCCACAGATGTTGAACTCGCGCAGCTGCGAACAAAAGGTGGGGTTAGAGGGGCTGCTCAGTGCCAGGGGAGCCTCAGCATCACCCAGGGACACCCCTGTGACAGACATCCTCTATGGAAAATCCTTCCTGCTCAGTGCCAGGAGAGCCTCAGCACCCCCCATGTCACAGACATCTTCCATGGAAAATCCTCCCTGCTCAGTGCCAGGGGAACCTCAACATCCCCCCAAGTCACAGACATCTTTTATGGGTGCCAGAGGAACCTCAGCACCCCCCAGGGACACCCACGTCACAGACATCTTTTATGGAAAATCCTTTCTTTAGGATTTGTCCTCCTGAGAAGCTGGGAGGCCTCAGGAACAAAATGTAAACATTGATTATCTGCTGCTGTGGAATGCAACAGGTGCATCTGGGATTGGTCTCATGTGGATATTTCTAATTAATAGCCAATCACAGTCAGCTGGATTGGACAGAGAGCCGAGCCACAAACCTTTGTTATCATTCTTTGCTATGCTATTCTTAGCCAGCCTTCTGATGAAATCCTTTCTTCTATTCTTTTAGTATAGTTTTAATGTAATATATATCATAAAATAATAAATCAAGCCTTCTGAAACATGGAGTCAGATCCTCATCTCTTCCCTCATCCAAGAACCCTTGTGAACACCATCACACACCCCAGCAGCTTTCCCAGGAGGAACCAGCAGCATTCCCAAGGAGCTGCATGATCAGGTGCTTGTCCATGGTCACAGAGTTCAGGTGCAGCCCTGAGAGCCAGGAGCAATCCCCCCTGTGCCTCTGTCCATGCCTGTCACCAACAGCTGACAGGACAAGGCTGGGTGAGAGCAATATTGGGAGGAAATCCTTCCTGGCAGGCCCTGGCACAGCTGGGGCTGCCCCTGGATCCCTGGCAGTGCCCAAGGCCAGGCTGGGCAGGGCTGGGAGCAGCCTGGGACAGTGGGAGGTGTCCCTGCCCATGGAATGAGATGAATTGTAAAGCCCCAGCCCAAACCAGTCTGGGATTCTGTGAAACACAAACACCCCACCATGCGTTTCAGAGAACCAGAAGGGTTTTAAGCAATCCTCCTCATTCTTCTAAAATGGGCTTAATTTATAGACAAAATATTGGAGCATTACACATTTGTTGTTACAATGCTCCTGTTTTATCAACTTAAGTTCTATTTTCAACTACAAACAAACACCTGAAATTCAGAAATTATCAGGAGGGCTGCACAAGCTCAGCCATTGCCAAATTAATGTTATCCAGGGAGCTTTTGGGCACAGACCCAAATAAAAGGCAGAGCTGCCTCTGTTTCAAATACAGGGAATTTAAGATCATTTTTGCAAATGTTCCCTTGCCCACAGCAGAAAGTGGAACACAATGGGTTTAGCCTAGTCAGCATCTGCTATCACAAGAAAAGCCCTTGTTTCTAGATAAGGCATCTGTGTGGCAGAGGCACAGCCCTTGCACAGCTCATTCTCCCTCTCCTGATGTTGCTTTATCTTCCTCCAGCAGAACTTTCCCTCCCAGCTCTCCCCTGGATGAATTGCAATTTACCTTCACCTCAGGAAATGGCAACCAGGTTATTTTTTGATTCCATGACCATCCAAGCCCTCCTAGAATGCTCCCTGCTGCCTCACACAGCTGCTCACTCATCCCAGCTCTGCTCCTCCAGCAAAGCTCCCACCTGGCTTTCTGTGCACTCTGCAGAAATCCCCAGCAGCCCCCAACATCCACTGCTCCAGCTCAAACCCACATTCCCTCCTGTGAGAAAACTGAAAACTATCACAGGCTCTGCAGGTTCAGCCAAAGAAAACCTGAGTGGCAGAAAATCATTGCTTTTAGCCACTGAATGGCTCATGTAAAGCTCTACATTTTAAATAACAAATAAACCCCCAGACACACCACTATGCCAAGGATTCCCTGCTCACTCCCAGCTCTCTGAACCCACCTGTTTTTCAATCATTGTGCAGGGAGGGTAGTGACATTCATAGTAAGTGCAGGAGTTCTCTTCCTCCTCCACAACATCCCCATTAGCATTGTAATATCTGGTTACATTCAGGACAGGAAACTGCTCCTCTATGGGGTCTGTAGGAAGTTGTTGGATTGCCAGCCAGTACAGACTTTGTTCCCTGGAAAAAAAAAAACAAGTACAAGTTTGGTACATCAATTTATAATAATCATACAGAGACATCGATTCCAAATTTATTAATAAATCAGGTTAACATTGTATTTAGCCTCAAAGCACATCCTGGTCATATATTGGGGGTCTTTAAGGCTATTTTAGCCTAAGTGCAAACCCCAAAAATTTAAATATATGAGCATATACTGCTCATATATTGGGTATTTTTAAGGCTATTTTAGCCTAAGTGCAAACCCCAAAAGTTTAAAGGTATCAATAAAGAAACATTTACATCGAGCAAAGTTAATTCTGTGCAAAACTATTCACACCGAGTCAAAATTAATTTCTGCAGCTCCACCAGGAGCATCCACCCTGCAGCTCCACCAGGAGCATCCATCCTGCATTTCCCATCAGGAACATCCTGCAGCTCCACCAGGAGCATCCATCCTGCATCTCCCATCAGGAACATCCTGCAGCTCCCATCAGGAACATCCTGCAGCTCCCATCAGGAGCATCCACCCTGCAGCTCCCATCAGGAGCATCCACCCTGCAGCTCCCATCAGGAGCATCCATCCTGCAGCCCCACCAGGAGCATCCATCCTGCAGCTCCACCAGGAGCATCCATCCTGCAGCTCCGTCAGGAGCATCCATCCTGCAGCTCCCACCAGGAGCATCCATCCTACAAATCCCACCAGGAGCATCCTGCAGCTCCCACCAGGAGCATCCACCCTGCAGCTCCCACCAGGAGCATCCACCCTGCAGCTCCCACCAGGAGCATCCACCCTGCAGCTCCCACCAGGAGCATCCACCCTGCAGCTCCCATCAGGAGCATCCATCCTGCAGCTCCCACCAGGAACATCCTGCAGCTCCCACCAGGAGCATCCATCCTGCAGCTCCACCAGGAGCATCCACCCTGCAGCTCCCACCAGGAGCATCCATCCTGCATCTCCACCAGGAGCATCCATCCTGCAGCTCCCACCAGGAACATCTTGCAGCTCCCACCAGGAACATCCTGCAGCTCCCACCAGGAACATCCTGCAGCTCCACCAGGAGCATCCTGCAGCTCCACCAGGAGCATCCTGCAGCCCCACCAGGAGCATCCTGCAGCCCCACCAGGAGCATCCATCCTACAAATCCCACCAGGAGCATCCATCCTGCATCACCCATCAGGAGCATCCATCCTACAGCCCCACCAGGAGCATCCATCCTGCAGCTCCCACCAGGAGCATCCATCCTGCAGCTCCCACCAGGAGCATCCATCCTGCAGCTCCACCAGGAGCATCCATCCTGCAGCTCCCACCAGGAGCATCCATCCTGCAGCTCCCACCAGGAGCCTCCTGCAGCTCTCACTGGGGTTTCTGAGGGACAGAAGGCAGTGAGATGTGCAATTTCCCTGAGCCTCTGCCCAGCTGCGAGGGCACAGAGGTTCCTGCTGCACCTGGCACAGCCCTGAGGGTGGGATGGGTGGGATGGTCCCTGCACAGCAGGACACGAGCACAGACCGAGCCCCAGCTGAGTGATGTGCAAAGCACCCAAAGCTTCATCAAAAAGGCTCTGCCAAGGCAAAAATCACTGAGGAATGGAGACATTTGAACAGATGTCCATCCCCCTGCAGGTGCTCCATACCTTTGTTTGCTGGAGATGTCCTCAGCCTTGGGCTTCCAGCCCCAGGGCACGAGGCGCAGGTTGTCCAGGCGGTTGTCCACGGTCACCGAGTTCAGGTGCACCACCTGGAAGCCAGGAGCAATCCCTCCCCTGTGCCTCTCCCTGCAGGACACAAAACCAACCTGAGGGTCAGCGCTGCACAGGAACAGTGATAAAAACCAAAGGATCACAGCAATTCCAGAGGCAGAGTGAGCTGGGAGCTGCTGGCACTGGGCTGCAAACAGACTCCAGGGGCTACTCCCAGGAGAAAGTGCCTTCTTCCAGCAGGTGGCTTCAATTATAAATTAGTTGAATCAAATATAGAGTAATTTTAAGCATGTTGCTTAGTTCCAGAGTCTACTCCTCCAGTTACTGCTGAAGATCCATGCAATTACAGTGCTCCTTGGAAGGTGCCAATACTGGATTTTTATTCCCATAGGAAATTCTATCAGACACATTTGTGCAAGTCTGGCACTGGTGTGCTTATTATTTATGAAGAAACATAAATAATGAACAGCAGCAGGACAGAGGTTTCACCAAGTATGCAAATCTCTTCAGACTGTAATTGTGTGTCACACACTGAAAGTCTGAAATTACCCCACAATTGACCAAGAGACACCTGAAACTTGCCCAAAACCCAAAGCAGGGCTAAGCTAAGCCAGGATGGCTGCAGGGAGAAATGTTCCCTACTGCCTTCTAGGAGTTTCCATTGGCCTTTCCCCCTTCTTTTCACCTCTCCTCTCTCTGTTTTATCCAGTTCACTGTCAAACACCCTCAAGCCTGGACAAGTTTTGGTGTCACTTCTTGCAGGAATCCCCATCCCAGCTGAAATGCAAGGCTTGGACAGAGGGCTGTGTCCCTGTGACTGCTCTGCCATGGGGAGAACAAGGACCAAGCAGAGCTGAGAGCACTCACTGAGGGGAACCCAGCACCTCCCCATGGACACCTCCCAGCAGCTCCCCCCAAGCCCAGCCTGGACCCTGAGCCCTGCTCAGCCTTCACTGAACATGGCAGCTCAAATAATTGTTTTAATTTTGAAGAGAAATTTGTCTGAGTTTAAAAATTTCCACCTTTTTTAACCTTTATAAAGCTCAGCAGAACAGAAAACTCATTTTAATGTACCTTACAATGAAATATACAGGATTTTGTATTCTTGGTCTAAATCCATCTAGATATGTCTAAGTTATGTACCCTGGGGGTAAGAAAAACTCTTTAACTTCACATATGCCCCAAAACTTGGTAGAATTTAATGAGGAGAATCCCCCTGGAGAGGCTGCAAGCAGCACCTCACACAGACTGTGCTGCAGCTCCCACCAGGTAATTCCTGAGAGAATTCCCTGAAGGGAACAGAGCCTGCAGCCCCCTGCCAGGGAATCTGCTGGCCCTCCATGGAACAGGGAAAAGTTCTTCCCTTTGAGGGCAAAACCAATAAAATCCTTCTTTTGGGGAAAAAGAAACCAAACCACACACATTAAAGCAAACAAACTATGGCGGAGAGTCAGCTGAAGTGCCCTAAAGGAGGAATCCCAGCTTGATTGGGTGGGAAGGGAATTTAAAACTCAGGGAATTTAAAACTCCACTATTGCAGGGTGCTCCAAGCCCCATCCAGGCTGGCCCTGGACACTTCCAGGGGTTCCCCACCCTGCCAGGGAACAATTCCTAATTCCCAACATCCCATCCCTCCCTGCCCTGGCACTGGGAGCCTTTACAGCAACAGCTGAAATGCCCTTCTGAGCTGCTGAGGGCCAGCAGAGGGTCTGGCAAAGGGAATCAGGAGTCCCAAGAAGTGCAGAAGTGCTGGAGGGGAGCATCAGACAGACACTGGGACAGGGAAGGAGTGAAGGTTCTTAGAATGAGCTGGGACAGATAGGGACAGGAATCTGGGAGGAGACAGAGGCTCAGAGCAAGAACAGGCTGTGCAGGGGGGAAAGGGAAGGGGATTCCAAGGCTAAGTTCAGAAATATTTTGGATTTTATTAGCTGAGTTTAGAACTGCTGGAGCTGGGGAAGGAGAGAGGATGATGAGGATTGTCCCTGGCACTGGGGTGGCACAGCAGAGTGGCACACAGCTACCCCTGCTCCTGCACAGCCCACATCTGCACCCAGCACCCCAAAAAGCAAATTCTGACCAAATCCCCTCCCACACTGAGCCAGTCTTTACCTCCTTGTATAAAACCACATTTATCTACATCACTGCCAGCTCTTCTGTGCCCTCAAGTGACAGAAGCCCAAGCAAAGCTGGAAGTTGTGCCTTGCTGGTGAGCAGCCAGGGTTAAACCCCACTGCCCTGAGGTGCCACATCTGGTAATGCCAAATTCAGGGTGATCCCTTCTCTCCAAGCTCTGAACACAGGAGCATTCCCCTCCCTCCCCAGGCCTCTGTGACCATCCCAGCTCATCCAAAGTGAGCAGCAAGGACAGACAGACAGACAGACCCTGCCTTGGGAACAGCCTCAGGATGCAGCCAGAACTGCAGGGCTGGAGCTCCTGATCCCCCTGCACGCCTGAGCTCCTGCAAGATGCCAGGCAAAACCTTCCCCAGGGATCATCTGGGTTCTGTTCTTTGGGTATTTCAGCAGCTCAGAGCCCAGGGCTGGAACACAAGTGCAGACACAGCAATTCCCAGCACCAGGAACCAGAGCTGAGCCTGTTATAGGCAGCAAGCTGGCAAGTGCTCTTAAAAAACATCCTTAAAACCCCCCAGAAATCAGGTCCTGGATGTCTTTTTGAACATGCAGTTGGTGCTACTTATGACTAATCCCCTTCTGCTGCTGCTGCTGTTCCCCAGGGAACATCTCCACACCAGCAGAGCAGAGCTGGGATGGCTCCACAGGAAGCTGAGCGGGGCCAAGGCTCCTGCAGAGACCCCAAACCCTGCTTGGGGGAGCCAGGGCTCCACGTGGAAATCACAGCAAGCACATGAGAGGCTGAGAACCAGCAGGAAGTTCTCCCTGTAAGAATTTTTGCAGCTCATGAGGGGAATTTCCAGCTCCTGGATCCCACAGTGCCTCTGCACTGGGCTCTGGGAGAAGGTTCCTGTCACTGCTGCAGCTCCAGCAGAGCCAGGGTTTCCATCCCAAGGGCCTCATGACATGAGCAACGATACCTGCTGAACTAGAATAGAAAAAAAATTCAAAAAATCTGTTTTACTTGCATCTACCACATGCTACTCACTGTATTTAAATCCAGAGGCACACAGTTATGTTGGTTTTTGATGTTTTTGGGGGGTCATGTGCAGAGAGTAACTGAATTACACACCTACACCTGCAGCAATCCATGATCTTTGGTCTTCATTCACCCAAGGAGTCAGGCAGGCAGTGCAATCAGTGCCTGGCTCTGCCCAGCTCTCCTGGCTCCAACCTCCAGCACTGCCCCTGCTCACAAGGGAAGGCCCTGACACTGCTCCCAGCCCTGCTCTGTGCTCACAGCAGCCCAAAATTGCTGTTTAGGAGGGGCAGAAACTTCACAGCCCTGCAGAGACTCAGCCTCTGACCTGCAGCTGAACATCAGCACCACCACCACCTTCAGGACCAGGGTGAACTCACAGAACAGCACAGATATTTTATATCTTCTATTTCAAAAACCTGACTGCAAATTCAGAAGTGCAGCTCTGCTTGCCTGGCAGCTGCCACCCCCCTCCGTGCCTCTCCAAAATCCCCATTACACACAATCTCTTATTTTTAACCACAGCCCATGCTCGAGTGACACAATTTGAATTTCCTAACTGAATATGCTCAAATGACTTCCTAATTTGAGTGAAACAAGCCAGGAGAGGCAATGGCTGGGCTGTGTCATAAACAAATAGCTGGAATGTCATCATTTGCACAGCCCTCAAGAACTGACCTGAATAATTTTCAGGTGCTGTTTAATGCTCCTTACAGATAATAATTATGACTGTCTGAGGTTCACAGTTAGCAGCAGCTGTCAGGGATTTGCTCCACACACTGCAGCCAATTTCATAATTTCAACAAAGTTCTATGTGCAATAAGATTAAATATTAACAGATGCAGGTTAAAATCCATATTTAATAAGCAGACTGCAAATATTAATCTGATATTCCTCCTGTCTCCTTCCTCCTATGCAAAGCCTGATTCTAGGGGATAAAAGGTAACCTGGAATGATGAAGGGCATCCTGGGCACTGTGGCTTCCAAAGATGTGGAAGTGAGTAGAAAATATGCCTAATTTTTCCAAAGAGGCTTTTAAAATAAGATTTCTTCAGCAGATCCCACCTTTTGTACAAACCCATCAACATCTAGAAGGAGCAACAGATGAGCTGCTCTCAAATGAGGAAACTGGCCCCTGAAACTTAATGAAACTGTGAAGGATTTCAAGGATTTGTAGAGTATGGAAAATAAGAGTATGGAAATGAACCATCAGCAGCATCACCTCAGGCAGTTTTGCCATAAAAACACATCAAACTTTGAAGTTATCGGGAGTTCCCTCTCTCCAGTGCTCTGATAATTCTGAGAAGACAAAAAACTTCAAAGGTTTGTCTTCCTCTATCCAATGGGACAGGTCCTGTTCATCCCCCAGCTGAAGTTTGGGCAGCATTCCCAGGTGTGAACAGGGTGTCCACGGCCCTGGCTCTGCTCTCCCTGCCTGGAACGTTCCATGGCTGTGCCATGTAAGCATATCCTGCACCCCAAACCCTGTGGGCACCCCGAGCTGGGTTTGCCCCTCTCCTGAGGGCATTTGGGCACAGGGATCATCCCTCCCAGCCCGGGTGTGTGCTGCCTGCAGTACCCACCAGAGCAGCTCGTGCAGGAGGCGCCCCGAGCCCCGGCCCCGGTTCTTGTCGAAGGCGTAGGCGAAGATTTTAGCACCGTTCCCATCAGCATCCACCTCCATGCGAGCCTAGAGGGGAGGGAAAGGCTGTGAGAGCAGCACACGGGGCACCCAGCACCCCTCCTTTGGGGCATGGAGCCCTCCTTTAGGGGATGGAGCCCTCCTTTGGGGGATGGAGCCCTCCTTTGGGGGATGGAGCCCTCCTTTGGGGCATGCACCCCTCATTTCACACTTGTCCCTGCAGGGCCCTTGAGCTCAGTGGGCTCTGGGCTGTGCCAAAGCCCCAGGAGGACCCAGCCAGCCCAGCCTGGGGGGCACCCCCAGCCCTGCTGTGCTCCCTGGGCCGGCTGTTGGCACCCCTGGGTGCTGAAGCCAAAGGGCACCCCCATCCCCCCCAGAATGGGGTCCCTGGGGTGGGATGGAGCCTAGGGAAGGGCAGGGGGAGCTGGGGCTGCCTGGATAAGGAACAGCAGGAATGCAGCTGTGGGGCTGGGATTCACGGCAGGATCCTCACTCTGCCCCTGGGGCTTGGCTCCAGCACTGCCCCATCACCCACCTCACTGGGAGAACAAGGGTCTGCCATTTATCCTGCATCTTCCTGCCATTTTCCCTGCATTTCCATATTTTCCTGCCCTCCACAATGCTGTTCAAAGCTCACAAAGCACAGCAAGAACCTGCTGCATTTGGGAAGTCAGGGTTGTTACCACCACAGGGACAGACACTCACAGTGGCTGCCAGAGGGGAGGAATGGGCAAACAGGGAGAGTTCTGGCAGCAGCACCCACTCAACTCCTAAAATCCCCAAGAGCAGCCCCGAAGCATCCACTGCACTGCAGAAATTCAGCAGATAATGGTCTCTCCTCCAAAAAAACCCCGTATTTGTTGAATATTTTGTAATCATTGTCTTCCACTTTCAAAGCCTCGGTAGAACTCGTTTAGCAGTGGATGTGAGGAGGACACACTTTTTTCTGGTCCCATAATCAGGTACATGAATACAAGTTTTCCTCGTACATGAATACAAGTTTTCCTCATCCAAGACTAAGTGCAGAGTGAACATTTTTAATGTTTGCCAAACCATTGCCAATTATCAGTTCTCCAAAAGCATACAGATAATATTGAAAAAAAACAAACTAGAAAACAGATTAGTAAATAGATGTTTTAAAATAACGTTTGTCTAACTGGGAAAAAAAGGAAACCCCAGAAGTTTTCCTGCTTGGAATCTCCCACGTTGGGACTTGAATAAGTTCAAAGCGATTTTTTTTCCGCCGATCGGGGGAGTTGCAGGCACGGCTCCTCCAGGGCGGCCCGGCTGGAGCAGAGCACGAGGAGAGGGCAGAGCCGGAGCTCCGGCGGGGCCGGGGCAGCCCCGGGCGGGGAGGGACTCACGGAACCCGGGCCGGCACCGGGAGGGAAGGCGGGCAGCGGCGGGCTCACCTCGAAGGAGTAGCTCTCCACCAGCGGGATGTCCTGCTCGTCGATCAGCGTGTACTTGGTCTGCAACACACCGAGACAGCGAGCGCCGTCAGCGCGGCCGCGGTACCGCTGGGCAAGGCCCGGGAGTGCACGGTGCGGCCGCGGCTCCGCACGGCCCCGCCACGGCCCCAGCGTGGCCCCGGCAATGCACAGCCCGGCCCGGCCCGGCCCCGCCGCCCCCCGGCCCGTCCCGCCGTGCCCGCGCTCACCTTGCCGGCCACGCGGCCCAGCCGGACGATGCCCAGTTTGAAGTCGGTCATGGCGGGGCCGGGCCGGGGCCGCCGCTCGCCCCGCGCCGCTGCCACGCGCCGCCGCCTCGCGCACACCCGGGGGGCGGGGCCGCCGCGCCACCGCCCCCCCGCCGCCCCTCGGCCAATGGCCGCCCGCGCCACCGCCCACCCGCGCCCGGCGGACCAATGGGAGCCCGCGCCGCCCTCGCGTCACTCCCGCGAACGCCGCCGCCGCGGCCAATGTGCGCGCGGCGCGCCGCGGCCCGGGTCACGTGGGACGGGGCCCCGCGCGCGAGCGCGGGCGGCGCGGGCGCGGGAGGCGCCGGCGGTGACGTCACGTTCGCGGGAAGCTCCGTGCCGGCCCGGCGGGGGCGCGGCCGCGCTTAAAGGGACCGCGCCCCCCCCCCCCCCCCCGGGGCCGAACGGGGACAGCGGGAACGGGGACGGGACCACCGGGGACATCCCCGGGGACCCCAGGGAGGGAACAGGGACCCCCCCAGGGCCGAGGAGCCCCGCCTGGCGTTCCGGTGGCACATGGCGGCGGCGGCCCCGCCGCGTGGCTGCGCCGGCTCTGCCTGGCCCGGACACCCCGCGCTGCCCCGGCGGGCCCTGAAGGGGGGATCAGTGGGTCCGGAGCTGGGGACGCCCACCGGGATCACGGGGTGCAGCTCCCGGCCCTGCCCAGGACAGCCCGGCATTCCTAAGCTCCCGGTGCCGCCCCGAGAGCCGCGATGCTCTTCGCTGTGAGACCCCGGCTGTGGGGCCGTGCCCTGCCTGGGGACAGCGGCACCAGTGCGGGGCTGTGCCCTGCTTGGGGACAGCACAGAGCCACCCCAGAGCTGTTGTGGGGTCGCCCCAAGAGCCTCCCCACCAGGGCAGTTACTGCCAGAGCTTCCAGCCATTCCAGCACTGGGGGTTACCTCAGCACCTCTGACGGTGTCACAGCAATTTTTTGGTTCAGATTTCAGCCCTAAGTATCCTCCACATCTTCATTTCTTCAAAACACCCGCAAGATTTGTGGAATCCTTCTCCCAGGGCTGCTGCATCTGCTTATCCCCAGCCTGGATTGATCCCAGAGTTGCAGCTCCAGCACTCGGCCTGGTTAAACCTCATGAGGTTGTCGAGCTTGCTTGAGCTTTTCCAAGTCCCTCTGGATGGCATCACATCCCTCAGATTTGTCACTTCACCCTCAGCTTGGTGTCACCTGCCAGCCTGCTGAGGTTGCACTTGGTCCCTTCATCTATGTCATTAATAAAGATACTAAATTAAATAATTAATTAGGGTTTAAATGTGAAGTTAATGTAGGTTGTTATCTTTGGAACCCTCTGCCTCCTTTTGAAGAACATAATTTGGAAGAAATCAATTATTGGCAGGGCAAACCCTCCTTCCAAGCACTGCTTTGCTCCTACCAGAGCACGTGCCCTCAGGCAGCAAGGGGAAGGAAAGGTTTCAGGTCCTGTCCCAGGAGAACTCCCTGAAGGAAAAGGAATCATTTTCCAACTGTTTGCAGCACTGCCAGTGGAGGGAACCCCACACAGGACACCCTGACAGGAGGCTGAACAGCTCCTGAGGCTCTCAGGGCTCACTCCAGAGTGGGTTTGCAACACCAGGGGCACAAAGATTTAACAGAGTTTAAGGCAGAGCTGCTGCTGAAGGGGCTGCAGCCTCTGCCTGCCCTGCTCAGGCACCTCAGGTGTTTGTGAGGATTTTTGGGGAACCCCTGCAAGGAAGGGACCCAACCCTGCCGTGGCATCACAGCCAGGCTGGGCTGGGTGAGGATGGCATCCCCCAACCTCTGCAGCCCCCTCAGCCTGTGGCCACTCCACACAAAGATTTTCTCCCCGTTCCTTATCACGATTTGTGCCACACAAACCCTTGGAGACATTGGACTGCTTACAGAGCACCAGGAGCCACACCTGGCCTATTCAGAACATCCAAATTATTCCCTGTTTGAAACGCGGTAACATGGTCAGTTCCAACAAAGGAAACCAGATAGAACCACAGAATCCCCTGAGCTGGAGGGACCCACCAGGATCCCCCAGCCCAGCCCCTGTCCCTGCCCAGCCCCCCCAGCAGCCCCAGCCTGGGCACCCCTGGCAGCGCTGCCCAAAGGCTCCTGGAGCTCTGGCAGCCTCGGGGCCGTGCCCATTCCCTGGGCAGCGCCAGCACCCTCTGGGGGCAGAGCCTTGCCCTGAGCTCCAGCCATTCCCTCAGCATCGCAAATCCCTGGAATTTCAGCTGTATTTTTCTTCCTGGCTGCCTCAGAACAAGGCCCTACAATCAGCTGGGGGAAAAGAGATAAAAGTGCAGAACCACAAACTGCTGGTTTTCACTCCATCAGCTGCACGTGGAGCTGGGGACAGGGAGAGGAGCCAGCACAGGCCTGGAGCTCAGGCAGAGCTGCCCAAGGCACAGCCACACCAGGCACAGACAGAGAGATCCCCAAGCTCCTGGGATTTTCCCAAGGCTGGGAATGCCCAGGTCAGGCTTTGCTCAGCTTTGCTTTAGGAGTGAGGAGGGTACAGCTCCCCTCCACAGACAGGGACACAGTGCCATGTCCTGGACAACAGGGGTCTACCAGGGCTTGTGGATTTGATTACAATGTTTGGGTTTTTTTGATCATGCCTTTCCCTCTGTCACCACAGCCCCACTCCAGGGTCTGTGGCCTTTAAGTCACCAGGGCAGTAACCCAAATATCATCAGGGAGCAAAGGATACAAATGCGATCTTGTTTTCAATAAGCAAGGCTAAACCTTCTGCTCTCATTCCTCACCCCATTTTTAAACAGCCACACTTCTATCCCTGCCCCAATCCATCCAGAATGGGCATTGACACATCCCACCAAAGGTGCTCTATTTCAGAGTTTCCCCAAAGGAAAATTCCCAGCATGGGACAGGGACAAATCACACCAGGTAATGTTTGCAGACAACTGGGTCTTTATTTTAGTATTTAAAGTGCTACAAAAAACTGAAGGAGCCTTCATGTGGCAACTTCCTTTTCTGCAGTCTTAGCTCTGTTGGGAGAAGCAAACACAGCTCATTAGTGGAGTTTTTCAGTAATTAGATGCTGTACATCAATTTCAGTCAGAGCTGGGTACTCACAGCCGGGCACTCGATGGCACCACTGTTGATGTCATCGATGATGTCGTGGGGGTGTCTCCCATCAATGCTGCAGCCCACGGACTGGGCAGTGCCAAGGATCTCCTTGATGGTCCCTGCAGCAGCAGACACAGCCTGTCAGTGCTTTACATCTGAGGAGCTTACCCGGGACAGCCTGGGCTAGGGGAAGGTGTCCCTGCCCACGGCAAGGGGTGGAACTCAATGAGCTTTAAGGTCCCTTCAAACCCAAACGTGGATTCTGATAGAGCTCCTCACAGCTCTCATCTGTCCCTGTTCCCTCAGAGGTTTGCAGGCCAAGCCTCAGGGCTCACCAGGGATCTTGAATTCTCTTATCCAGATCTCACACCCTGAACTCCCCCAGGAACACACTGCAAACTCCCTGTGCCCCTCCCTCCCCAGGTGTTGGGGCTGCCTGTTTGCAGGCAGCATAACTCAGCTGGGAGCCCTCTCTGCCAGGCCATGGGGCATTCCTTGCACAGGCCACAGAGCATTCTCTGCACAGCCCAGGCCATGGAGCACTCCCTGCACGCACCCCAGGCCACAGAGCATTCCCTGTGCCCCCCAGCACATGGAGCATTCATTCCCTGTGCCCCCCAGGCCATGGAGCATTCATCCCCTGTGCCCCCCCAGGCCATGGAGCATTCATCCCGTGTTCCCCCCCAAGCCATGGAGCATTCATCCCCTGTGCCCCCCAGGCCATGGAGCACTCCCTGTGCCCCCCCCAGGCCATGGAACATCCCCTGTGCCCCCCCCCAGGCCATGGGGCATTCATTCCCTGTGCCCCCCAGACCATGGGGCATTCATCCCCTGTGCCCCCCCAGGCCATGGGGCATCCATCCCCTGTGCCCCCCCAGGCCACGGAGCATTCATCCCCTGTGCCCCAGACTGACCCGAGAGCTCCCGGGCCAGCGAGCGGTGCCGCATCTGCCGCGCGATGTTGACGATCTCGTCGAAGGTGACGCTGCCGCTGTGCTTAACTGGGAGGGAACAGCGGCACTGAGGGCACCTGGGCACTGCCAGCCCCTGCTCCCTCTGGGAGGGCCATTCCCAGGCCACAGAGAGCTGGGGGTTTGCAGCTCCAGCAGGGCTGCTGCTCCCAGATTATCCCCAACTCCTCTTTCCAAGCTGGTATTTGTGCCAGCTCCCCTGGCTGTGCCAGGCCCTGTGCCAACAGTGTGATACAGGGCAGGGGTCTGTCCTAGCCCAGCTTTGCCCAGAGCAGCTGGGGCTGCCCCTGGATCCCTGGCAGTGCCCAAGGCCAGGCTGGACAGGGCTGGGAGCAGCCTGGGACAGTGGGAGGTGTCCCTGCCATGGCAAGGGTGGCACTGATGGATTTTTAAGTCCCTCCCAACCCAAACCAGCCCATGACTCCATCATCTCCCATAATCTCAAACACAGAGCTCTGCTGATGTGCATCCCTGGCACTGCAGGGATGCCCAAAACAGCCTTGTCTCCCATATACCAGTGTGTTCTGAATAATCCCAGAGAAAGGTACTGGTACTTCCCCTCATTTAGCCCCAAAATATCGAGAACCAAATCCAAGGGAACACTTACTGTTCTTCTGCTTCTTCCTGTCACGAGGTGGCTCCTTCAGAGCTTTGATAATCAGAGCAGAGGCAGAAGGAACAACCTCTATCTAAATACAAAGAAATTAATTTCCCCCCCCATTCGAAGATACTCAATTAACCTATTAATTATTTCAGCGAAAGTAATTGCCAGAGCAGCGTGGGATTGATCAGCCCCCTCACGCTGCAGGTTTTTTGTGCTGCAGGGATCTGTTCCCAGGTTTTCGGCACAGGCCTCCCCACCAGCAGGAGAGGACTGCTTCCTGCCTGGGGCTTCCTCTCAGCTCACCACTGGAATGTACCAGCCACGGACAGCAGAACAGGTACGGTGGCAGGTGGCTACAGGAGTTAGCAAGATTTGAAATTATTTATTTCTATGCAGCTTTAAGTAAGGCTTTTTTGCCTGTTCCAAGTTCTGTAGAAAGAACAATTTATCTGCAGCAGGATAAAAGTTGCATCTTGGCAGATGAGGATGTCTCCTTGGGATCCTCCAGCCTGGCAGGTCCCAGGCTCCACACACATCCCCCCACCCACGTTTTAAGGTCTTGCCAGAAGACCCCCACACACCCCCTGTGTGGCACTCATTTTATCCACCTCGGAAGGATGAAGGGCTGAGTGGACCCTGCCGGGATCCGGGCCGGTGCCTGGAGCAGGCGGAGCCCGCTTGGGCTCCACGCCTGCAGCACGGGCCGGTCCCTGCGGCGTGCGGTACCTGCGCTTGCCTGTTCTGGATCGTCAGCTTCACCGTGATCCGCAGCCCCTTCCAGTCGCCCGTGGCCTTGGCGATGTCATCGCCCACCTTCTTGGGGGACTGAGGGACGAACGTGGAGGTCACAAGGGCTCGGGTCAGAGCCGAGAGCCCCTGAGGGCCCCGGCTGCTGCTCCGAGTGCGGCCCTGCTGCGCGCAGCGCTCCTGGACGGAGCAGCACCGCCAGCGGCTCCCCAGCGCCTGCGGAACGCGCTGGATCCCTCCCGCTTAAATTTGAATGGAATTGAAATTTTTATCCCTCCCTCACCCCTTTAAATTCCCCCCAGGACTCTCTCGTTCCCCAGCAGGACACGATTCCCACAGCGCCCGGCACGTGTCTCACCCCTCCCTCCCCTCCCAGCCCCCCTGCCCGGCCTGCCCCGCTCCCCCGGTCCCCGGTACGTACCAGCCCCAGGGGTCCGATCTTGGGGGCCAGCGCGGACGTGGCTCCGACCTCGCCGCCGGTGCAGCGCAGGTAAACTGCGGGGACAGCGCCGCGTTAACCGCGCCCGCCGGGCCCCGCGGCCCCCGCCCGCCTCCTCCCGCCCCGCTGCTCGCCACCTACCGACTTTAATCTCGTTGGGATCGAACTTGGGCGGCATCGCGGCGGCGGATGGCCGGGATGGAGGTGGATGGAGGCGGATGGAACCGGAGCGCTAAGAGAGGCCTTCCGATGGCAGCGAAAAGACAGCGGGGGCGGTGCAGGCCTATGATATACCCCCGAGATCTCGCGAGATGACAGGGAACTTATAGGTAGCAGTCGAGCTCTCGCGAGAGGCGACGATAGGACCGTGGCGGGATCCTATAGATGTGTATTTGTATTTCTATATAATATATACATAGAAGTATAAAGATTATAGATTAGATAGATAGAGCCCTGTTGCTAAACGTGGATTGTGTGGAAGGGTGGTGAGGCACTGGCCGGGGCTGCCTAGGACACCAGTGGAGGTGTCTAAGGAAGGCCTGGCCGCGGCGCTCAGCGCTCTGCGCTGGGGACGAGGCGGGGATCAGTTCCGGGTGCACTCGGTGATCCCGGGGATCGTTCCCATCCCGGAAAACTCCGGGATCCCGCGGCCGGGCGGGGCGGTCCTCCGGCCGCCAGGGGGCGCACGGGCGCTGCGGGCAGGGCGCTCTGGGCAGGGCCTGAGGGCGGGGCGGGGCGCTCTGGGAGGGACGGAGCGCTGTGGGCGGTGCCGCTGATCACCTGAGCCGGCGTTGAGGCGGCGATGGCGGCACCGAGCGGTGAGCGGGGCTGGGCCGGGCCGGGGGGACCTGCTGTGGGACACTGGGGCTGCGCCGGCCGGCGCCGGGCACCGCGCCTCGGGGGTGCCCCTCGAAGGCTCTGGAGCAGGCGCTGCCCTCGTTCACTGCCCTGCTCTCCTCAGGTGTCGGTGCCCGAGGGCTGCGAGCCACAATCCCGGCTCAGTCCTTCATCCTTCCGAGGCTCTGAGCCCTCGGGCACGGAACAGCGCTGTTCTGGATGAGGGAAGGGTAGAGAAGACGAGGAGCTTGGAAGATGTGTGAGCCTGGGAGGGGGAGCCGCAGAGAGAGAAGAGAAGAATAGTGATGGTGAGGGAAAGGAAGGGCTGAGAGACAGAGCTGGGCTGGTGAAAACGAGCGGAGATTTGTTCCAGGGCAGGCTCAGGCTGCGGCAGGGCTGGCAGCTCCAGCACAGAGAGCAAACAATGCAGGACAGCGAGCTCCAGAGCTGCAGCTCGGCTGCTGCCTCCTCTGGGTCTGTTCCAGGGCTGCCTGGTGACACCTTGAGACAGCCAGAGCAGCCTGTGCCTGCTGGTGACACCCTGAGACAGCCAGAGCAGCCTGTGCCTGCTGGTGACACCGCTGTCCCTGTGCCTGCTGGTGACACCTCTGTGACAGCCAGAGCAGCCTGTGCCTGCCTGGTGACACCTCTGTCCCCCAGGACCAGCAGCATCTCCAGGAGCCACCCAGACCCATACACTGGCTCACTGCTGCCTCACTGTGCTCCTGAGTGTGTTTTCCCAGACTAAATAAAACATCTCTTCTTTCCACACCCTCACCTTGTCTCACTATAGTGCCCAGATGGGTTTATGGAGTCCAGAAGATTTTGAAAATTCGGGTTTCTTCCAGAGCTGCGTTGCTGTGTTCGAATTACATTTGTTAGTAAAATGAAACGTTTGGGTTTTTTTTGCTGTCAACACCCCAACAGCTGCAGACTGGGAAACACCCAGAAAACATTCTGTGCCCTTCCTGAGCATGTGGCTGCTCCTCAGGCAGAGCAGTGGGATCAGGGTTTGGTGTTTGTGGGTGCTCACTGCCTGCAGGGATCAGGGTTTGGTGTCTGTGGGTGCTCACTGCTTACAGGGATCAAGATTTGGTGTCCCTGGGTGCTCACTGCTTACAGGGATCAGGATTTGATGTTTGTGGGTGCTCACTGCTTACAGGGATCAGGGTTTGGTGTTTGTGGGTGCTCACTGCTTACAGGGATCAGGATTTGGTGTTTGTGGGTGCTCACTGCCTGCAGGGATCAGGGTTTGGTGTCTGTGGGTGCTCACTGCCTGCAGGTTGGGTGCTGGCCTGGGCACTTCCAGGCAGTTCTTTCAGTAATTTAATAAATAAAAATCACATTTTTATTAAAAATCACATGCCCAGGGCTTTTTTCACTCCTGGCTGCTGAGTTTGATGTGTCTTCACTAAAGCAAATTTCCACTTTTGAGAGCTGCTCAATCCATGTAACAATCTCTGATCCTTCATCTTGTGACCCCAGTATGATTCTTTTCCTGTTCCCTGTCTGCCTCTCATGTCTTTATCCATTTTCTTGGGTGAAAACTGAAGATTTCCCACTGTCCCCATGACCAGTGAGGTCTGGCTGGAGTGGGGAAGGGTGAGGTGGGACAGGGACACGCAGAAATGCTCAGCAGGGTTGAACATGGTCACCAATTCAAGGATATTCTGTTGCAGGCACCTTTGCCTTCTGCTTTCTCATCTTGGAATCATTTTGTTGGTGCCTCTGGTGTGTTGCCCTTGGCTCTGCCCTGCATTTCCCTGCCAGCCAGCTTCCCTTCCTGCTCAGTGCTCTGAGTTCTCCTGGGAGCTGGCTCTGAGCAGCATTTCAGTCATCTGAGCTGGTTAGAGAGGCAGAAATTGGGATGGAAGGGAAGGAGCCACAGAAGTGCTGGGGATGAGTTTGCTGTGGCCCATGGCTGTCCCAGTGAGGGCTGGGACAGCAGGACAGTGACTCAGGGTGTCTCTGTCTCCTTGTTCCTGCAGGGAAAGGAGGAGGGATAAATTACACTGAATTATTTTACTTTTTCAGCGAGGATCTCTCTCTGTAAAGGTTTTACAGAGGTTTTGGCAGAGCTCTCCCTGCTCAGGGCACCTCCCTGGCTGGGTGCTGTGAGGAGCTGCTCCCCAGGAGCCTTTGGGGGCAGCTGGCAGGCCCAGAGCTGGCAGAGCAGCAGCACTTTGTGTGCAGCCCTGACTCCACTGAGCCCTGAGCTGTGCCCCACTGGTGAAGCAGTGCCTCTTCTGTGCTGGGTTTTAGTTGCTTAGGGATTTTAAGTGTTAAAAAAGTCACTGAAAGTGTTTAAAGTGTTTCTCCCTGTTCAGGGCTCGCTCCCAGCCAGGTCCCTCTGGGAGCCCCTTTCAGCTGCAGCCCCAGCTCAGGCTCTTTGTGCTTTGCCCATTTGTGCCCCCTGGTCCTGTGCAGCCACAATAAATAGAAAATAAAACCCTTTTTCTCCTTGATTTCATTGCCCCAACTCTTTTCCAGCATCCCCACTGGTGCCACCTCCTTCCTAGCTGCTCTCCCCATTCCCTGTCCAGCCACAGCTTTCTGCCTTTGCCTCAAACTCTGCCAGCAGCTCCTTTACCCCACTGCTGGGTCAGAGCCTGTCCCAGAGCTGCCTGGTGTCTGTTCCCTCAGCCACCTGCGCTCCTGATTCCCCCTTTTGGCATCTTCCTGCCCCTTTCCTCTCTCAGGCTCAACTTCTCTTCCCTGGAATCCTTGCTCTCGGTTCTTTGTTATTGTGCCAGAATTGACTTCGTGTTTAAATAATTTGGGTTTTATCCTTGGTACTTGATTTCTTGATACAGCTTTTTAATTTTTAATTCCTGGAGTAGACCCTGCATTTCTCTGATCCCTCAGCAACCTTTCTGTGCCTATCCCAGGGCTGACCCAGACAACCAACCCCTCTCAGACCACAGCAGGGCTTGAGTCCCTCATGTTTGTACTTCCCTGTGCTGGAACTGCCTGTCCAACTAAACAAAGACCTTCATTGACACAATTATTTTCTTTTTATTTTCCCCCCAACTGATTAGGTCCCAGTTGTGCAGCCCAGGCTCCCCAGCAAGCAGAGAGCCCAGGATCCCTCAGCCTTTCTCTGCAGTGACCACCTGTGCCCCTGGGCAGGGCTGAAGATGCCTCTGTTCTCCAGGAAGAAGAAACCCAGCGAAGATGCTCGGAAACGCCTCGAGTACCAAATGTGCCTGGTAAGCACTGCCAGGGTCATTTCTGTCCTGAGCCTGGTTCTTGGGTACTAAATGTGCCTGGTTAGCACTGCCAGGGTCATTTCTGTCCTGAGCCTGGTTCTTGGGTACTAAATGTGCCTGGTTAGCACTGCCAGGGTCATTTCTGTCCCCTGTGCCTGCTCAGCACTGCCAGGGTCTGTGACCGTGTTCACAGGGGTCTCAGGATGAGGGAAGAGATGAGGATCTGACTCCATGTTTCAGAAGGCTGATTTATTATTTTATTATATATATTATATTAAAACTATACTGAAAGAATAAAATAAAGGATTTCATCAGAAGGCTGGCTAAGGATAGAATAGGAAGGAATGGTAACAAAGGCTCTGTCTTGGACTTTCTGTCTGAGCCAGCTGGGCTGTGATTGGCCATTAATTAGAAACAACCACGAGACCAATCCCAGATGCACCTGTTGCATTCCACAGCAGCAGATAACCATTGTTTACATTTTGTTCCTGAGGCCTCCCAGCTTCTCAAGAGGAAAAATCCTAAAGAAAGGATATTTCATAAAAGATGTCTGTGACAAGAGTCATTTCTGTCCTCTGTGCCTGGTCCTTGGGTACCAGATGTGCCTGCCAGGGTCATTTCTGTTCTCCCTGCCTGATCCTGGCTCTGTGTGATTTGGTGCATCCCTGCATGATCAGTAACCACGTTCCATGAGCAGTAATTGTGTTCCTGATCCCACTAAGGTGGCAGGTTTTCTTCCTAGTTCACCTCAGGGAATTTCTGCCTTTGCCCTCCCGTCCTCACATCCCTTTGGTGCCCCTTCCACCCCTCTCTGTGTGGTTCCATGGGGTATCCCCCACCCCACCCCATCTCCTGCCAGCCTGCAGGTGGGACCCCAGCTCCCCTTTCTCCTCCATGCCCCTTTGCCCTCACACATCTCCCAGTTTGCTTTTCATTAAAGGGAACCTGTGACTTCCCATCACATCTGCCTTGCCTTGTGCCTCTCTTTTGCCTCCCATTATTCTGATCTTCTGTCACTTTGAGGATTAACTCATTGGATGTTGCTGCTTGTTTTCCTGGAGTAGGATTTCACCAGGGTGCTCTGGCCCAGGGAATCTCCTGGGGAAGGGATGAGGAGGGGCTGAGGGAGCTGGGGAGGGTCTGGAGCCCCAGGAGGGGCTGAGGGAGCTGGGAAGGGGCTCAGGCTGGAGCAGAGGAGGCTCAGGGGGCCCTTGTGGCTCTGCACAGCTCCTGACAGGAGGGGACAGCCGGGGGGGTCGGGCTGTGCTCCAGGGAACAGGGACAGGAGCAGAGGGAACAGCTCAGGCTGGGCCAGGGCAGGCTCAGGTTGGATATTGGGACTTTTTTACTTGAAAAGCTTTGTCAGACATTGCAACACACTGCCCAGGACAGTGGTGGTGTCACCATCCCTGGCAGTGACCCAGGGATGTGTAGATGTGGCTTTGGGGACATGGGTGAGTGGTGTCTGCCAAGGTCCATTGCTGTTGGCAGCTGCATTGCATGGACTTGATTTGAACATGGAAAATACTTTGGAACAGAACCACAGAATCCCAGACTGGTTTGGATTGGACCTTAAAGTCCATCCAGTGTCACCCCTGCCATGGCAGGGACACTTTCCCTGTCCCAGGCTGCTCCCAGCCCTGCCCAGCCTGGCCTTGGGCACTGCCAGGGATGGGAGCCACAAACTCTGGGCAAGGTGCAGCAAGAGGTGCTGGATTTGTGCATGGTCTGACTCTCTGGATGTGTTTGTTCCCTCCCCAGGCAAAAGAAGCTGGTGCTGATGACACCCTTGACATATCCAGATGTGAGCTCTCAGAGGTTTGTCCTCTACACTTCCAGCCTTCACTCACAGCTCTGATTCTCTGTCTGCTTCTTGGAAACAGCTGTCAGACTTACTCTCATGCCTGTGAGCCTTGAGACAGAAATTGTTGCTGGTCCACCTTTTCCTTTATCTCCTGAGTTCTGGGGGGCTTCTTCCCTGTTTTTTGGGTTGCTGGGAGTTTGCCTGTCCTGTCTCATGGTTGAACACCATTTCCTGGGAATCCTTTAGAAGGACAGAGTGGTCTCATACCCTCCACCTTGTTTGACCCTAGTTTGGGACCTCATGGCTTAAATTTGCTGCTCCTGAGGGAATTGGTTTGCCAGAGGTTGAGTATTTCTAATCTTAGAGCTACACAGTCTGCCAGCCATGGTTGTTTTCCTGTGTAAGTGAGAATCCCAGTCCTGCTTCCAAGCTGCTGGGTAAGAATTTAAGGATGGAAGTCTCACCCCAGCTTGGCTTCTTATGGCAATCAACTAAATGAGAAACAATCTTCTGGTGTGTGGGCAGGCAGTGACAGAGTGCCAGGCACCCAGACACAGCTTTTCCTCAGGCAGAAACTCATTTCTATCTCACTTTTCATTTTTATTCCTTGTCTCATGCTTCCAAAATGTTGATCCTGAATACAGGATGCCCTTGCCAAGCAAAGTGTGGAGATGTGACACCATCCTGGAGAGGAGAGCTGCCTGCTGTGCAGTGTGAACTGGCTTTGCTGAGACTTTGGGGTGTTTTGTTCCAAGCTCAGGAGCCACCAGCAGCTCTGTGTGGGACAGCCTGGGTGTGGCAGACAGAGGATCCACCCAGCCAGCCCCACTCAGGGCCACAGCTAAGCTGGTAAAACTGTCTTGCTGCTCATTTTCATTGTTGTTTCAATAAAATGAGTGAGACATCACTTTGGTTTTACAATTAACCATGGACAGGGGTCTGGCTGCTGCTGCTTCTGTGCTGCAGGGAAGGTCCCAGTGCCCAGCTGTGCCTGGCAGGGCTGAGCTGGCACCTCCTTGGTCTGCTGTCCCTCTCCTGGCACACCAGGGTCACCCTGCCCTGCCAGGTGCTCCCCTCTCTCTCTCAGCACACTGCAGGCTGGTTGTGAGGCTGCCAAAGCACAGAATGCATTTCTGTGATGAGAAAGCTGAACCTGTGCCTGACTCATCTGCACAATGAATATTAAATCACACAAGGCTTGAACTCCTGCCTGAGCCTGTTCTGTGCCACTGTTGTGTCTTGGAGAGCCACTGGGAGCTGCTTAAATGGAAACTCCCTGGGAAATACTGGGCCCAAATCACAGGGCAATGATTTTAAGCATCACTTTTATTTCCAGTCAAACTGTTCACACCTTACAGGTGGACAATGTAGAGCTGCTTAAAAGAGAAGTCTGACATGACTATTTGTTTATTGTTTTTAGGTTCCTTATGGGGCCTTTGCAACTTGCAAGGTCTTGCAAAAAAAGGTAATGTTTAAATCAGAAATTATTAAATAATGATTAAATAATTCTTTTAATATGCTTAACTGTTGTTGTCATGTTTGATATGACTGTGTGTGGTTGTTTTAGGGTGGTCCAGAAGGAATTTTCTTGTCAGGGATTTGTCCACCTGTGTGATACTACAATAGAGAGCATTTTGAGTCAGATCAATCCTTTCTGTGTTTTTTATGGTTAATTTCTGCCAGGAAAGAGCAGGTGGTTGTTCCTGTCTTAGCCCATCTAAGGGTATTTCTCATGTGAGGAACTGGGCTCTGGTTTAGATCTCATGTGAAATGTTTGACTTCTCTGACAATCCATTTCCTACTGCAGTGTTTTATATGATACTGAATAAGATACTGAGTTCTTGTGCAGCCTCCCCAGTTCAATCCCCACAAAATTGCTTCTTCTGGTGTCCCATGTTTATATGACAAGGAGGTTTTTCCTCCCCAGGTGCTGATTATTCATACCAATAATCTGACATCCTTAGTTCCAAAGTCCTGCAGCCTCCTGAGTCTCATAACTGTGAAGGTAATTGTGATTCTTTTCCTGTTTTCCTTCATTTGAGCTGCACTAAAGCACAGCAGCCCAAGTAAATCCCTCTGGCTGGCTCAGGGATCAGTACCAGGCTGACTCCTGCCTTTTCTGGGTTCAGCTCCAGGCTGGCAGCACTCACTGAGGGCTTTGTGGCACATCACCATCAGTCCCACACCTCATTTATCCCATTCAGAATCCCACAGTTTCCCCCTCAGGAGGGAGGGAGGGCTCCAGGTCTTGTCCCACCCTCCCCCTGCACTGCTGTGGGAGCAGTTCAGCTCATTGATCCTGCAGAAATTCCTGCTGCCAGCTTGGTTCCAAGGGGATGATTTATCCAGTTGGCTCCTCCAGTTCTGTGCAACAGCTCCCTCAGTGTCACTGCTCTCCCTTGTCCCTTGTTTGTTACTGATGCCTGAATTTCCAAAAACCTCCAAGAATTAAGTGTCCATGTCCCCTGCAAAACTGGAGCTGCTTTTCAAAGTCCCCATTGGAAGCAAAGTAATTTTCATTGTGAGATAATTCATGACTTTTGTTCCCAACCCTGTTTGGTGACATCATCTGCTTTTCCAGGTTCTGGATCTGCATGACAACCAGCTGGCATCACTTCCTGCTGATATTGGTCAGCTGACAGCCCTTCAGGTAAAAGGTTTGAGGTGTCTGTACAGGGCATGGAAAAAAGGAGAAAGGAGCAGGAGAAGCCAGGCTTGGTTGTGTTCTCCAGCTTGGTGCAGCCCAGGTGGCTCCCATGGCCAGGCAGATGCTCTGAGCAAGCAGAGTCCTGCTGATCTCCCCAGACATTCAGGTTTTGCTGTTCTCCCTGGGGTGGTTATGTTGAGAACCCAGAGCAGTGTCTGAGGGCACACTCAGGGTCTCTCTGCTCAGGGGCAGCTTTAGCTGAGAGCTGCAGTTGGGGAGGGCTGCCCTGGACACTCCAATTCCCAGTTCCTGCATCTGCATCCAGCAGCAGATGGTGGTGGTGAGCAGAGTTTCTCTGGCATGCCCTTTATCCATGGGATATCCACACTTATCCATGGGATATCCATATTTATTTATATGGAAAATACATTTTTTTAACCCTGAAAGTGCTATCTACAACCAATTTCAAGTTGTCTGATAGTCCCAGCAGCACAGATGTGTAGAAGACATGCGACTTGGATGAATATTTTTATTATTTTTTCTGTTAATACCTTAGGTCCTAAACGTTGAAAGGAATCTTTTAAAAAGCCTTCCACAATCTATAGGAGACCTTGCACAGCTCCAGGTCCTCAATGTGAAAGGTATGGAATGGGGTTGCTCTGGACAAAGCACATTTATTATCTGGTCATGGTGAGCTGCATTAGCAATTATTCCTTTCAATCAAGACAAACACCAGATGGTTTACACTCTGAGTGCTGAGAAGAAGCACAAGGATTTGAATTCAAATAGTTGGCAAGGCAGGAGAAAGATCTAAGCAGAAAATGTGTCAGTAAAGCAAGTAAAGCACTCCAGTAAAGCAAGCAGAGCACTCAGCCTGATAAACTGGATTACATTTGGGTCCCCCAAGCCCCAGAGCTGGCTCCTGTGTGTCCCCACAGGTTGGCACAAGCACAAAGGTCACACCTCTTTTCCAGACTCCTGGACATTCTCCAACTATGCAGTGCCATAACTCTGGGAGAAAAAGGAGATTTAGTTATGTGGAGCTGTTGCTGAAACAGGGAAGGCAGTGGAGGGTGAGGATCTTGGAAGGGCAGCTCAGATCATTGCCTGTCTGTCTGTCTGTGTGTCTGTCTGTCTGCAGCACCTGGGGTGTGCAATCTCACACTCAGTCCCCTTCCTCCCATCCCTGGGGCTTAGACCAAGGGAAGAACATCCCATGTTACAAATATTCTCCTTATAAAGAGCACAGATCCAGCCTGCAGCAGTGAGCTCAGCTGAGGAGGAGATCTGGAGCCCAAATTGCCCTTGGTGGGCAGTGCCATCCTTTAGGTCCCTGTGTGACCTGGCACAGCCCCATGTGTGTGGTTATGGATTGGTGCTGGAACAGATGAGCTTGGCCTCTGGTTCTGGAAGGCTGGAAAAGGAGACTCAGGGCTGCCCCCATCACTGCACAGCTCCTGAAAGGGGCCTGTGCTCAGCTGGGGCTGGGCTCTGTCTGCAGCAGCACTGACACAGCCAGAGCACACAGCCTCAAGGGAAATTCAGGTTGGATATCAGGGAAAAGTGTTTTACAGAAAGGTGATAAAGTTGTGGAATGGCTGCCCAGGGAGGCGGTGGAGTCCCCATCCCTGGGTGTGTTTAACAAAGCCTGGATGTGGCACTGGGTGCCAGGGCTGAGCTGAGGGGTTGGGGCTGGGTTGGACTCGATGATCTTGAAGGTCTCTTCCAACCCAGTGATTCTGTGATTCTGTGAATCCTGTGGTTCCATGGTTTATCTGCCTGTCTGTCCCTGCAGGGAACCAGCTGAGGGCGCTGCCCGGGAGCGTGAGCGGCCTGCGGAGCCTGCGGGCTCTGGATGTCAGCGGGAACGAGCTGCAGGAGCTGCCCCGGGGGCTGGCCCACGCCCGCAGCCTGCAGGTACCGCCCTGGGGCCGGCCCTTCCCACCCTGCCTCCCTCAGCTGCGAGTAAATCCAGCCCACGAGGGGAATGTTTAGGGTCTGGGCAGCATGCATTGCAGGGAGTTGTAACAGGCTGTTCACACTGTCCACAATGACTTCCATGTACCTGCTCTGGTCTTTTCTGATCATTTTTACTATTTAATCTGATAATTTTGTCATTTAGTTCTGATAATTTTGTCACTTAATCATGACAAAAGCGATCCCCAGAGAGTGAACCCCTGGATTTTACTTGCCAGGGCTGTCTTTAAGAGCACAAATCGTGCTTCTGTCACCCTGGCAGATCTCCAACTTGTTATCAGCTTTCATGTGTTTATGGCTCTCTGAAGTGCACATTCAGAATGGGAAAAGCAGCAGGATTTTTATGGATCTGTTGCCTTTTGGCTGCCAAACCTGTCAGTACTCAATGGTGCAAGTGTGAGGCAGCAGGGCTGCCTCAGACACCAGCAGGAAGGTGTGAATAAATGCTCTCCTGTCTCACACAACATTTTGCTTCAGTTCTCATGAGCACAGCCTGAGTTGAGGCATCTGTACAGCTTTGCCCCCTGTGCTTGATAAAGTGGTTCCTTTCTAGGCCTTCCTGCTATGCCATTTTCTACACAAGGCAGCATTGGGTCCTTTGGTGGCCACACTAGGACAAAACAAATGGCTCCTCCCCTCTTTCTTTATGGGATTCCTCTCCATGCCCTGGTAATCACCCCATTTCCATGCTGAGCTCCTGGCATGGATAGGGATTGTCTGAGCTGAGAAGTGCTCTGACCTCTGGTACCTGAATGAAATGCCAGTGCTTGAATGAGGGGAATGTTCAGTGGATGGCCAGCTCAGAAACTTCCAAATAAGGGGCAGTGGAGTCACCTCTGAAAGGTGCCAGACACCCAGCAGGGATTCTGTGCAAAGCCAGGGCACTGAGAATATTCCTCTGTCTGCTCTGGGGTGCCCTGACCCCCAGGGGAGCACTGACCTTGACCCTCATTCATGGAGAAAGTTTCCTGGGCTTCAAGATAGACTGGAACCCACAAAAGTGTGAATAGATTATAGAGAGCAGTGTAGGTGTGTCACTTGGTGAGAAATTTAGGTTTTGGGATTTTAGTATGTTGTGGATGGGAGCAAGATGGAGGGCACAGGGTGTCATCCTGGGTTTCTCCTTCTTACTTCTTATTCCTCCTTCTCCATGGGTTTGGGTGGCATTTTGTAATTGAGCAGGAAAGTCTGCATTGCAGCTCTGTGGGATCAGTGATTGGGTTAAAAGGGAAAATAATCCAGATGTCAGTTCTTAATTGGATAGTTTAGTCTTAAAAGACCTTGTAACAAGATACTGTTGGCCATTTTGTGCCTTCTAATGAAAAGCTGCAGAACTTACAGTAGTGAGACTGTTTCACTGGTAAGAAATAATAAACACCTGAGTCCCAACATGAATTCCTGTCTCAAGTGCCTTCAATCCAGACCCAGAAAAACCAGAGACTGGTACTGCCACAGGATTCAATACAGCCTCACATTTATATTAGGATTTAGGGTAACATGAAGTAAGATTTTGGGGAGCTGCAAGGAAAACTGCAGCTGGACTCAGAATAACCTGGAGCTCTGTGTGTTCTGTTTTGGAGACTCTGACCCTGGATGCCTCTGCCATGACCTACCCACCCCCTGAGATCTGCAGTGCAGGCACAGAGGCCATCCAGCAGTTCCTGTGCACAGGTAAGGCAGGAGCAGCTGGGCTGTGCCCAGAGATGGCATTTCTGGAGGACAGACATGGTGTGGGCTCTGCTTGGGGTGGTTGGTGATGCCCTGAACACCTGGGTACTGTGTTGGCAAACAGCACCACAGGAGTCCTGCCCTGAGTCCTTCCCTGAGCCCTGGCATGCAGAGTGGTTTGATAACAATCACAGTGGCTGGGCCAGGCTGTCCCAGTAGCCATAAGAGGTCAGTGCACCTCCCGTGGTTATTTGGGTTTTCTCCTGTGGGAGGATTGGCCATTGTCAGCTGTCACTGCCTTGGGACAAGGAGAGACACTCAGGAGTCACTCAAGGTGCCCTCATTTTCTCTGAGGAAGGATCTGGGCCCTGCAGGTTGTTTGGAGAATGGTGAAAACAGATGGAGAACTCAAACTCACAGATAATATTCTGGGAGTTTGCAGCCACTGTGTTTAATACAGACAGGGAGTTTTGGTGGAGGTTTTATGCAGGGGAAATGCCTTGCCAGCCATTGAGATATTCCCAGTCAGAACTTATTTTGGTCTGGGCAACATCTGCAGCCCTGCAGAAGTCACCAAGCTGCACCTGTGTGCAGGGTGTGTTTCTGTCTGAGCAGATCCTTGTGCTTGTGGGGATGGAGTAGCCCCACCTCCCCCCAGAGCTCCATCATCCTTTTGCCATCATTAAATGCAAAATGAGCCCCAGCTGGAGGAGCCCTGCCAGGCACTCCCTGGTGTGTGGGCACAGCTGGAAGCAGCCCCACACAGCAGCCAGCTCACAGCCACGGTGCCAAGGAGGTCTTTGAGCCTCAGATGTTGTTATTTTGTGTCTGGTGCCTTGCAGAGTGTGGAATTGCATACTCCCCTCCCTCCCAGCACCTGCTCCCCACGCCGGAGAGCGACGGAGGAGGAACTTCCGTGGATGGGGTGGACAGGACGGTGCAGAAGTACCTGGAGGAGGAGAGTGAGTGGCAGGTGAGGCTCCCCTGCCCCAGAGAGTTTGGGATTTGTCTGTGTGCTCCCTCAAAGCATCTCACAGCACTTGGCTCATCATCCCTCATCACCTTGCCCTCCATGAGCTGTGTCTTTTGGGATTGAGGGAGTAGCAAGGGTGGCTCATCCTTCCTCAGCTGGGCTGGTGTCACCACACTTACTCCTGAGGACACATCCCAAAGAGCTGTCCCCATCGCAGAAAGCAGTGATGGAGCCAGGGGTGACAGGGGGACATGGAGTGTGCAGTGTGTTTTTGGGGGGACAGCAAACTGCAGAACCTTGGGCTTCCCAGCCAAGTGCTAGACATGTTCAGCCCTGCCTGGGAAAGGGGAGGCTGGGCCAATAATTGTGGTGATTCCTGTGCTCTTTGGCAAGTGCAGAGTCACTGCCTGTGCCTCTGGAGAAGCCTGAGGGACTGGACCTGGGGCTTGTGTTGCTGTGCCTTTGGTTGATGTCTTCACTCAGTATGGGGAGACTGTACTGTGGAATAATAATATCTACACAAAAGTACTTCTGGGAATAAATGTCTGCTGATATTGCTTATTTTTCAGAACAAATTCTTGGATTATGAGAAGAGGAAGGTAAGGATCAACTCCTATAACTGCTTTTTCTGCAGCATCTGGTTTTTGTTTTCCATCTTTTTATTTTGCTTCTCATTCCCCTCACCTGGGAATTGCACTTTTAGTTTGTTCTTTTTGTTTGCCTGGTCTCTGTCTCTTCCCCTGTGCATGGCTCACTTTGAAACAGCCAGAAGCTCCTGCCTTGCTGCTCCCCAGTGATTTTTGCTCGAGTTGCTCAGAGCTGGCTGCTTCCTTCAGACTGGGGGGTCCTGTGCCATGGAGAGCTGAACCCAGCCTGCATTTTGGGCTTTCCTGCCCGTGTTTATATTGCCTGGTTTGGTATCAGTCAATGCCCAGGGAATTCAGCTCCATGACAGGGAAGAGTTTGGAGATTGTTATGAAGGGAGCAGCAACTTCTGCTTCCCACTTTTTGGGTTCCTAAGGAGAGAACATTCCCCTCCCCTAGACAAGCCTCCTGTTTGCCATTTAGCTTCCCTTCTCTGCAAAGGACTCCTGTCCCTTGCTCTACCTTTTTGCCAGGATATGTTCTTGCTGGGGAAGGAGATTCCTGTCCTTCATCTTTCTTCTGATTCCTCTCAGGAAAGAAAAACTCAGGAGAAGCTGGAATTTGAGCGGCGCCTGAACGTGGGGCAGCGAGAGCAGGCCCTGCTGGTGCAGCAGCTCAACAGCCACAAGGATGAGATCCTGCAGACAGTGAGAGAGGTGGGTGTGCTGGGCAGGCCCTTCCAGGGCACCCAGTGCCTTCCCCAAGCCCAGCACCTGCTCCTGGTTTCCCTGCTCTGGGCAGGAGCAGCAGAGGCTGGAGCAGGGGCTGTCGAGGCACCAGCGCTGTTTGGAGGAGGAGAGGCTGAAGCTGCTGCAGCAGCTGAAGGACACAGAGCAGGGCATTGCCAGCCGCATCCAGAAGCTGCTGGAGGACAACCAGAGGTGGGTCTTACTCTGATTTTGTTTTGTCATGTTGTTTTGGGCAGTTCAGTTCATCTCTGAGTGGTTTGGACCTGGTCAGGATCGATGTCTGGAGGAGCTGCCTGAGCTCCTGCACTGCCAAAGACCCATTTCAAGCACATGGAATCTGTATCTTATAAAAACTGTTTCACAGATGTGTGATGTTGGGATTTTGCAGTGCTATGGAAGAAATTTGAATTCCTCATGGAAAGTGCAGATTTGAAGTGTTGTTGCCCCTGTCTGTGTCTGCTGGGTGTCCGTGTGAGCTGGTGCTGATGGGAGGTGCCAGCCTGCTGAAAGCTGCTCTGCTGTGCATGACAGCAAAGTTGTTTTCTCTCAGGCACGTGGGGGGATTGTTGGGGTTGTCCTGTGCAGGGCCTGGAGTTGGATGATACTTTTGGGTCCCTTCCAAGTCAGGATATTCTGTGACTCTGTGATTCTGCCCTCTGGGAGACCAGGATGTTCTACTCAGCTTGATGAAAATATTTTATTTTTTTTCTTAAGGCAAAAACGAAGTTCAGATATTTTGAAGTCCTTGGAGAATGAGAGGTGAGTCTCTGAAACAAACTTGTCTGGAAAAGGGGTTAGAAGCTGGGAAGAGAGCTGGGAGCTTCCTGTCAGAGTCACAGTCTGAATCCACCCTAGGCCAGGGGAGGTTCCTCTCATACCTGCAGCTGGCTCTGGTCACTGTTGGAGACAGGAACACTGGACTCAGAGTGCCTGGTCCTACCCAGTCTGGCACACCCAGTCACAGGGTGATTTTACCTCTTTTTCATCTCTGAATGGGCCTAAATAATGAGTTTGGGAACAAAACTCTAGTCCAATATCAAGGACTAACAGAGATCCTCCATCTGCTGGCAAGCAAGGCAGGTATGAGGGTGTTCCAGTAATGTATTCAGGCTGGGAGGAGCAGGTGGGAAGCCAATCTGCCATTGAGCCAACACTGTGAGCTAACTCTGCACCAAAAGTGACTGTCCCCAGCTCTGCCCTGCCTGTGAGCTGCCCCCTCCCCTCAGCCAGCTGTGCTGTGGCCCAGTAAACTGGGTGAACATCATCCAGTTGTTTGTCAGGCTGTTCCCCAGCCACACCAGCTCCTGACCTGGTCAGTGGTGGGGGGAATGTGCTGGAACAAGGGCAGGGGTGCTGGGGAGGGAGGCCAGGCTGCTGCCTGCAGTGGCACTGCTCCCTTGGGCTCTGGGCTCATCCAGCTCAGCAGAAAGGAGAGCCAGGGAAGGGCCTGGCACTGTTTGGGCAGAGCATGTGCATGTTGTGTTGATGTTCTGTCTCTCAGAAAAATAAATTTCCCTGTCTAAAGCCACTGTCCCTGTGGTTTTGAGCAAATGTTGTCTCCCATAAAATTTAGAGGTTCTTCACCAAAAAATCACCAAGCTTTGGTGTCTCTGATAAGCCCAACTTTCCTGAGCAGGGTGAACCTGCCCAGCCTTGAGGCTCTGAGCTGGGTGGGTAAAGGAAAAGGGATCTTTTTGCAGGAGTGGCTGAATTTTGTTTGTTGGCAGAATCAGGATGGAACAGCTGATGGCAATAACCCAGGAGGAGACGGAGCAGCTGCGCAGGAGGGAGGTGGCCTGTGAGTCCAGCCAGGGCTTTGGGAGAGGGGGTGAAGGGGCTGGGGCACCAGGAGCAGCTGAGGGGGCTCAGCCTGGAGGAGGCTCTGGGGGGACTTTCTCATTCTCTTCAACTCCCTGAATGAAACAAGGGTGTATCCAAATGGGGGTCAGGCTCTGCTCCTGGGGAACAAGGGGCAAGAGAAGAGGAAACAGCCTCAAGTGCCCCCAGGACTGGCAGAGCCCAACCCCTCTCTGCTCTGGGCCAAGGACAGGAGCCAGGGCACGGCTGGGGCTGGGCCAGGGCAGCTCAGGCTGGAGCTCAGGGCAAGGCTCTGCCCCCAGAGGGTGCTGGCACTGCCCAGGCTGCCCAGGGAATGGGCACGGCCCCGAGGCTGCCAGAGCTCCAGGAGCCTTTGGGCAGCGCTGCCAGGGGTGCCCAGGCTGGGGGGGCTGGGGGGGCTGGGCTGGGGGATCTTGGTGGGTCCCTTCCTACTTCCCAGCAGATTCTGTGATCTCAGGGGTGGTCAGCAGGGACTGGGCTTCTCTTAGCACTGCAGAGGTGCAGGCACAGGCAGAGTGGAGTTTGCTCAGCTCTTTTCCCAATAAAGAGCCACAGGTGGGTGGGTGTGCTCTGGGATCAGAGAGGTGGGAAGAGCAATGAGAAAGGAGCCACTGTTGGTTGCAGTGAGTGCAGCAGCAGTGGGGGTGAGTCCTGCCCTGCACACCCAGGCCAGGCAGGCCCTGACAGCCCCTCTGTCCCCTCTGTCCCCAGCTGCCATGCAGCAGATGCTGGCTGAGACCTACAAGAACAAACTCCTCCAAACGAGCTCCGAGTCTCGCCGGCAGGACCTCGTCAGCCAGGCCTGCTCCAGGTGCAGGGGGTGTCTGTGTGCAATCCCTTTCTTTCAGCAATGTCATTCCCATAAGTACACCAGGAACTCCTGGAATGCAGCAGGACAGCTGTAACAGCCCAGGACAGTGCAAATTAAACTGTCAGACTGCCTTAAATGAACCACCTTCTAACCACCACAATTTGCATGTTAATCACACTTTGGGGGAACTGTCACTTTTTTGCACTGTTTATTTTGCCTTATGCATTCTGCTAAATATGGAAGATGGAGTTAGACCAGTTGTATTCCTGTTTTCTGAGGTACTTCAGTGCCAAATTGTGGCCCAGAGCTGCTCCCCTCACCTCCCAGGCTGCCTCAGGGGTGCTGTGTGAGCATAAGCAGTACATCAGTGTTGTGAGTGTTGCTGAGCATCCTGGCTCACTGTTTACAACAAGATGAGAAATTTTAATCTGGCAACATCTGGCACTGACCAAAACCAGCCTTGTGAGCCTGTGACCTGCTCAGCAGGGCCACAGGAGCCTGTGGTGCAGGTTTGGTTTGGGTGTAGGGAAGGAGGTGTTAAATTTGTGGCCTTCAGCTGTGCAGTGCCACTTCCCCTGTTGAGTAAGAAATTCCTCCTCCTGCTTTTCCTCTGAGTCCCAGCCCCAGCTTTAGCCCCATGGCACATCCATCTCTTTGCAGCCTGGCTGAGATGGATCAGAAGTTCCAGCAGATCCTGGCTTGGCAGCAGCTGGATCAGAGCAAAGCTGTCAGTGAGATCTTGCAGCAGGTAGGCAAAGGAGCAAACTGCTCATGGGGATGGAGGAGAGCAGGATCCAGAGTGGGTCACAGGAGCAGCAGGGGCTGGGCTGCATGCAGAAGTGATTTTATTTAACACTACATGCTAAAGTTTGAAAATATCTGCTATTCTGACAAACTAACTTGGGTGGTTGAAATAAAAATTATTTTTTGTCTAGCCAGCAAATTTGCAGAAAGGACAGAAGCACAGCTGACATGGTGATTAAGAGGGGATTTTGAGACAGAAGTTCTCAGGTTTCCCTGGGGAACTTGGGACAAGCATTTTCAAAGTTTGTTCTCAGAAGTGCTGGGCAGCTGTGCCCTGCAGCACAGCCTGGCTGCTCAGTGCTGCTGAAGAGGAGAGCTGGGCTCACACAGAGCATTCCACATGAATGTTTGAATGACATTAATATTTCTCTGTGTGTCTCCAGGGTGGGCTTCACCTGTTGGGCTCTCAGCTGTGTTTCAGGACATTGTTGCTCAGAGCAAGCAGCACTCAGGGACTTGTACCTGAGTCTCTGCCAGGCAGCAGCTTCTGAGCCCTGCACCAGCCACCTCACTAAGCAGGGTTTTGCCTGTCCCTCAGGTTGAGATGCAGAAAACTGCCTTTGAAGCTCTCCAGGTGAAGAAGGATCTTATGCACAGGCAGATCAGGAACCAGGTGAGTCAGCAGCAGAGGAAAGAGCAACCAGCCCCTCAGCTCATGCTGCTGTTTGCTGAGAGTCTGGGAGGAAGCACAAAGTGCTGTGAGCACAGAGCAGGGCCTGAGGACATGGAGAGCTCTGGACAGTGATGGTTACACTCCAGCTCTGAGGGAGGCAGTGTCAAAGCAGGTTTTGGATTCTGGAGGTGGTGGCATTGCCACTCCTTCAGTCACCTGCACTGCTCTGGGGTTGACCTGCAGTTGCACCTCAGATTTCCTTCAGGCTGTGTTCTTGGCAGGGCTGCTGCTTCCACATGAGCCCACTGCATCTCCATCCAGCACATCAGAGCTGCACCATGAGCCATCAGTTCACCTTTTCTTTCCCATTCTCAGCTCCATGCCTTTCTGCACTCCATTCCACAGGAGGTGCAGTGATGTTGGTGGGGGAAGAGCAAGAGCTGGTGGAGAAAGTAGGGGTGGATGATGCAGGATGATGGAAAAGTGGCAGGTGATGATGCAGGATGGTGGGAAGGCAGCAGTGGTGGATGCAGGAAGGAGGGTTGCTGGTTTCTAACACAGTGCTCCAGAATCTTCCCTCTCCTGATTTGACACAGAAGAAAAGTCTCAGTTCAGGATTTGGTGGATAAACTTGAGAACTTGGATATTTTGAGTGCCCCAGTGACCAAACTCTGCTGGAAGCCTGTGCCCTGTCTGACAGCTCCCATCATTGCCTGCCTTCACCATAAGGGCCCTGCATTTTGCTCCCTCTTGCTCTGTGGACAAAGGGGGTTTGTTCCTTAATGCCAAGGCTGGACCTTTCACCCTTGGGACCCCTCCCACCCTGTGCTGCAGGGGCAGAGCCCTGGGGTCAGCAGGAGCAGCATGGCCTGGGGACAGTTGGTGGCCTGGCAGAGGGGTGAGCTGGGCTCTCATCTTGGCTTTGCTGTGGGACCTTGGACCTTCATCTTGGGCTTTACTGTGGGACCCTGGACCTTCACCTCTCTGTGTCTCAGTTGTCCCACCTGAAAGAGCAGCTGTTGTTCTGGGATTGCTGGAGCACCTGGAAAGCAGAGAACTGTCCCAGGAGTCTGAGCTGGGAGGGCCTTGGCTCTGCATTCCAGGGTGGCTGCCAAAGGTTTGGGTGCACAAACTGATTGCAGTGTGAGCTCCAGACCCGAGCAGAAGTGTTCAGAGTAGAGAGACAGCTGGAGTGGGGGGACACAGCTCCTCAGGTAAAAGAAGAGGCACCCTCAGCACACACATCACCAAAGGGCACAAGCAGCACCTCTGGGTGATCTGCAGTGCTGCCCTTGCCAGTCAGACCTCACTTAAAAAGAGCAGAAATCAAAGTCATTTTAAATGTCAGTAAAAAATGTTTCATCTTCTGTTTAGATTAAATTAATAGAAACAGAGTTATTGCAGCTGACACAGCTGGAGGTAAAGAGGCAAGAACTGGACACAGAGACCCTGCAGGTACGTGGGGCTCTGGGGCTGCCCCCCACCCTCCCTGCTCTGGGATTGCTCCACCTGCTTCCCTTGCTCCTGGCACTTTCCAGATGGGTTTATGCTCAGTCAGGAGGTTCTTCTGCACAGGACACCAACCCCTGTGTGTCCTGGGGGTGTGGGACACCAACCCCTGTGTGTCCTGGGGGTGTGGGACACCAACCCCTGTGTGTCCTGGGGTGTGGGACACCAACCCCTGTGTGTCCTGGGGTGTGTGACACCAACCCCTGTGTGTCCTGGGGGTGTGGGACACCAGCCCCTGTGTGTCCTGGCAATGTGTGACACCAACCCCTGTGTGTCCTGGGGGTGTGGGACACCAACCCCTGTGTGTCCTGGCAGTGTGGGACATCACTGCTGCTCCCAAACACCCCCAGGCATTCTCAGCAGAGACCCAGAGGAGCCCTGATAGGGATGGGCAGTTCCAGGTGTGCTGGGTGGGGAAGGATTTTGCAATCCAGTTGTTGGCTATCCCAAAACCACCTGCCTGCTGTGCATTGCATGTCCTCTTGCACTGTGTTGTGTTTTGGTTTTGGCATCATCAGCAGTCACACATTGAGGTATGGCAGGTTTAGCTTCAGCAGCTTGGCTTTAAATTTTGTTTTGTGATGATTTGCATCAGTTCTTTTCTTCTGTGTGCCATGAGCCAGGTCAGGTCACAATCAGTGACAGAGCAGTGGGAAGTGCTGGCTCCAGGCAGCAGTGCCTGTCCTGGATCCTCCAGGTGCCAGGTTTGGGTTGTGCTGCCTGGACTCACTCAGCTCCTCTGCGTCCCTCTGTGCTGTTGGAGGCACCACCCAGAGTTCCTGCAGGGCAGCCCAGGTGTGAGCACAGGAGCTGCAGGGCAGTGCAGGGAGCAGAGCTCTGCATGGAGCTGAGCAACGAGCCCTGAACACCTGGGTCTGCCTGATCCCCCTGCCCTTGGTGCTGTGCCCCCCACAGGGTCCCTGCTGGGCTGGAGCAGCTCCTCCTGTCATCTCTTGTCCCTGTCCCTCCCTGGAGGTGGGGCTGGCCTGGGAGGGGCAGCTGCTCCTGTGTTATCCAGGAGCCTTGTTCCTGTGCTGATCCCAGGCTGGACAGGCCTTGCAGCCCCCTGGGACAGTGGTAGGGGATGGGGTGAGCTGGGTTTTAAGGTCCCTTCCAACCAAACTAGTTTGGGATTCTGTGATCAATGAAGGTTTCCCCAAAGTTCAGGGTGTAACAGAATCCTTGTCCCTGTGTCCTTGTGGCTGATGGCCACTGCTCAGAGATGGGTGAGGTGGGACTGAAGCTGCACAGGGGCCATGATGGGACATTCCTGAGCCACTTACCTCTCCACTGCCAGGGAGTGGCTGCAGGGGTGCCTGGCCTTGCCCTGGTGTGCTTGGGGTGAGACCCCAGGGGGAGGAAGCATCCCAAAGGCAAGGGGACCTCACTGTCCTGGTTACCTGCAGGACTCCAGACCTGCTTTCAGGTGGTCTTTTCTCAGCTGGACAGGGCTTGGAGCAACCTGGGACAGTGGGAGGTGTCCCTGCCATGGCAGGGGTGCCACTGGATGGGCTTTAAGGTCCCTTCCAACCCAAACCAGGCTGGGATTCCATGATTCTAAGGAGGGGTACCATGGATACCTTTGGCTGAGCTCCTGATGCAGTGAGGAGGAGCAGCTGCAGCCAGGGTGGGCTGGGGCTGACAGAGCAGTGCAGGGCTGAGGGAGCAGCTTCAGCTGGAGAGGATCTGAGCTGTGGGGCACAGGGATTGCACAGCCACAGGGGCTGCTGTGGGGCTGGCAGGGGCTTTGCTGGGAGCAGTGGGGACAGCAGTGTGGGGCTGGGGCTGCAGTGTGGGGCTGGGGCTGCAATGTGGGGCTGGGGCTGCCAGAGCTCTCCCCTTGCAGGAGGCGGTCACGGAGCAGCGCCGGGCACTCGGCTCCCTCCTGCAGCAGCTGCTCAAGGAGAAGAAGCAAAGGGAGGAGGAACTGCAGCAAATCCTGGTAATGAAGGCCCTCATGCAGAGCTGTGGGTGAGGAAGGATTTGGGTTGGCTGCAGGGAGAGCCCATGGCTCAGTGTGGGAGTGAAGGGGAGCAGAGCAGGGCTGTGTCCAGGTCCAGAAGCCAGTTTAACCCAGGGAGTTGTAACATGAACCTGGGGGGCACAGCAGCACTGCCTGGGACAGCGTGGGCACCATCATCACCCCCAGGGACCCTGCTGGGAAGGGAGGGGGCAGCAGGATGAGCACAAGGGATGGGAGTTGTGGTCTGAGCCTCAGGAGCTCAGGCCACAGGGCTGGGGGCAGGGAGATGCACAGCCCCGTGTGGGGTCCAAGTGGGGCCAGCCTGCAGGAGGCAGAAATCCTGTCTGACCCCATCACAGGGCTCTGGCTGGGCCCTGCAGTGCCCAGGCTGGGCTTCCCTCCTCACACCCATCCCTGCACCCCCCTGGCCGTGTTCCCTTGGGTGCTGAATGAATTGAGTTTGTTTTTCAGCTGGAAATGGAGGCAAAGAGTGAAACCAAGCAGGAGAACTATTGGCTGATCCAGTACCAGCGCCTGCTGAACCAGAAGCCCCTGTCCCTGAAGCTCCAGGTGCTGCTGCTGTTCCTGCTGCCACTGTGGCTCTGCTTTGCTCTGGGGGGAGCAAGGAGCCCCTGGGCTGAGGCTGGGAGCAGGTCACAGACCCCCACACAGATCCAGTGCTGCCCATGGTGCTCTGAGCTCCCTCATTCCTGCCTGGGGAGGGGATGGAGCTGCCCAGGTCCCTGTGGTGCCAACACCTCAGCTGTTCCCAGCAGGAGCTGCTGTCCCAGCCCCAGACTGCTGGTCAGGAACAGAAAACTCTTGAGTACCTTCCAGGCAGGGCTTCTTGTTCCAGCTGAGCACCCAAAGGGCTCTGCTTGGCTCCCCAAATTCCCCTTCAAACACGACTGAGTGCAGCAACTCCTGCCCATTCCTGCCCCTCATGGCCTGAGCCTGGGCTTTGTGCAGGTCAGGGCCCCTCAGGGTGGGCACAAGGAGCTGATCTGAGCTCAGCCTGTGCTGCAGATTGGCCTGAGCTGGGAAAGCAGGGGCTGCTGCAGACATGGATTGCCAAGGGTGGTGTTCCATGTGTGAGGGCAGAGCTCCCATCTCTGCTCTGGGCCAGGGACAGGAGCCAGGGCACGGCTGGGGCTGGGCCAGGGCAGCTCAGGCTGGAGCTCAGGGCAAGGCTCTGCCCCCAGAGGGTGCTGGCACTGCCCAGGCTGCCCAGGGAATGGGCACGGCCCCGAGGCTGCCAGAGCTCCGGGAGCCTTTGGGCAGCGCTGCCAGGGGTGCCCAGGCTGGGGGGGCTGGGCAGGGGGATCCTGTGGGTCCCTCCAGCTCAGGATATTCTGTGATTCCCAGACCTCAACAGTTTGAGCTGTGCCCATAAAACACCTGGGGTCAGAGCTGCTCCAACTGTTGGGCTTCCAGGCTTTGCTGTGTTTGGGATGCAGCAGAGCTGGAGCAGGGCAGGCCAGGGATGAGCACAGCCCCAGCCCTGCTGCTGCCTGGCCCCAGGGGCACATCTGGGAGCTCATTCCTTGTTTTGCAGGAGAAGGGTTTGGAGCAGCAGCTGGTGGCCCTGCTGCTGGAGCTCTCTGCTGAGCAGTACGTGCCCATCTTCGCTCACCACCGAATATCCCTGGACACGCTGGGCAGTATGAGTGCCAGTGACCTGGAGAAGGTACGAGACAGAGAGCCACAGTGTGGGACAGCAGCAGCTGGCATTGTCCCTGTCCCTGCTCAGAGTCCAGCTGTGCCTGGCTGCTGCTCTGCTGTGTCACCTCCCCACAGGGACAGGTGCCTGTGCTGCTCTGCCTGTCGCTGTGGGCAGCGGCTCTCCCAGAGACCTGCAGGGTGAGCTGCAGCCTGGCTCCCTCTTCCACCATCCTCCAGGTGCTCTGTAGTAGAAATAGCACCAGGGAATTCCTGGTGCCTGGCAGAGGGGGCTTTCCTTGGCATGGCCATGTCTTGCCAGTAATGCCCAGGAGTTTTCGGTGTCCCCTTGGGGACATCAGCCTGCTGTCTGTCCCTTTGGGGCCATCACCCTCCTCTCTCCCCACAGCTCGGTGTGACAGAGGCTGGGCTGCAGCATGCCATCCTCAGGCGGGCTCGGGAGATCCTGGCTGTGGCCACGACCATCCCAGGTACCCCCAGTTGTTTTTTGCCACATTTTACCCTCCCAGCAGGTCCCTGAGCCCGGAGCAGGGAGCTCTGTGGGTCGGACACCGCTGTGGGTGTGTGAGGAGGGCAGGAGGGCTGCGGGGGGCGATGGCAGCGCTCAGGGCACTGAGCTGGCTGTGCTTGCAGAGCTGCGGAGGGCAGAGGAGAGCGAGGCCCCGGCGGGCCCCGAGCCCAGCGCTCCCCTGGAGGAGCCCCCGGCCCCCACGGCCCCAGCGCTGCCGGGGGACGAGCGGCAGTCGGAGTGCGTTGTGTGCATGGAGCGGGAGGTGAGAGCCGGCACCGCCCGGGATGGAGCGGGGCGCCGAGGGAGGGCGGGATCCAGCGCTGCTCCAGCTCTGCCCGGCCCTGGCATGCCCGGGGCTCATCCCGCCAGATCCGGGCACGGCCGGGCTGGGCACCGCAGCGGGGATGGGGGAGAGACGGGCAGGGACGGACAGGGCAGGGCTCCGTGCGGGCTTGGGCAGGAGCTCGCTGAGCTCCCCCGCCGGGCCTGGGCAGCGCTCACGGGGCTGCTCTGCTCTGCTCAGCCCCGCCGTGTCCCGCCCCGTATCCCACTGTGTCCTGCCCCGTGTCCCATTGCATCCTACCCTGTGTCCTGTGGTGTCCTGCCCCGTGTCCCATCGCGTCCTGCCCCGTGTCCCATCGTGTCCTGCTGGGCGCAGCCCTGCCCCGCACACCCAGCGGGGACGGAGATCGGGGTGTGGGGCTCTGCCCCCCGTGCCGGGAGCGGTGCTCAGGGCCAGCAGCACTCTCCGTGTCCCCTCTGTGTCTCTCCCCCAGCCCCAGATGATTTTCCTGCCCTGTGGCCACGTCTGCTGCTGCCAGGGCTGCTGCGAGCGGCTGCTCTCGTGCCCGCTGTGCCGCCAGGACATCGCGCAGCGCGTCCGCATCTTCCACAGCGCCTAGGCCGGCCCGGGGGCCCCGGCCCCGCTCCGGGCTGTTCCCGCTGCCGCTCCTGTCCCTGGAACAGCCCACGGCCGGCACTGCCCTCCCTGAGCCCTCCCCACGCTGGGAGCCCCCGCATCCCCCTCGCAGCTCCCCGGGGCTCCTGCAGGGAATCCCTTCCTGCTGCCCGCCCCGCGTCCCCGTGCCTGGGTGACAAACCGGGCGCAGCTGCGGCTCCTCCTCTCTGGCAGGGGTGTTTGCTGTCAGAAAGGCCCCGGGGGCTCGCAGGGACACGGGGAGTGCTTCCAGCAGTGCTGCACGGAGGAGGGGGGGGTTTCCCGTGGGATCATTCGGTCAGGACATGCTGTTCCTGGTGTGCTCACACTGCCGTGCACCTCTGTCCTGCCAAAGGTCTGGGGCTTCGGCTCTGGAGCCCCACGGGAGCTGCCTGGGTCTGCAGCCTCAGGCAGGCAGAGCCGGGAGTTCCTGCAACACCCCCGGGACTGGAGGGACCTGCCCTGGCCAAGGGAGCCCGTGGGGGGCCCTCATCCACAAACCAGGTGGGCAGAAAGTGCTGCTGCCACTGGCCAGGGCTGGGGCAGGGCTGGGGCTGTGCCCAGCTCAGGACCACGGTGCCTCTGCACTGGGGGGTGGGCACTGCTCCATTGCCAGTGATCAGTAACAATTCCTGTCTGCCCTCGGCTCTTGACCCTGAAATATAAAAATGCTGCCACGAGCCTTGTCCCACCACAGCCTTCCCCAGGAGCAGCCATTAAACGCAGCTGGTTTCTGCTGGGGGTGTTTGCTCACTCTTTCCTTCTGCAGGGGGGGTGGCTGGAGCAGGGACGGGGCCACCACCCCATGCCCGGCTGTCCCAGTGTCACCTCCTCCTTCTCGTCTTCTTGTCAGAGAAGAATTTGAGCCTCTGGGCCTCCTCCCAGGGGGTTGCTCATCGTGGAGCTGCCCCAGGGATGTCCAGACAGGGGAGACCTTGGACCCTGCGCTTGGCTCGCCTCACATGAGCTGCCCATGCAGAACATCCCTGTGGGACACGTGTGTGGCCTCGTGGAGGTGCCCAGTGCCACCAGTGTCCTGGGGACGTGCCACAGCACCAGGGCCGGTGCCTTGGGAACACCCTGGGGCTGTTTTTCCAGCCTCTGTTTGCACGTTTTGCTGCTGCTGCCCATCAGAGCAGGCAGGTCCTTGGGGAGGGGCAAGGGCTGCACCAGGAGCGGCTGGGGCTGGGATGGAGGAGGTGCCCAATGAGGGCAGGGAGGGTCATGGAGCACCCTCGCCCCTCCAGGCTCCCCCTCCCTCGGCATTCCCTGGGGTCGGGGAGGAGGAGGGAGACACAAGCCCTGGCCTGAGGGAGGGGCAGGGAGAGAGGATCCAACCCCGCAAGGAGCCCCCCCTGCGCCCTCTCCCCAGGGGCACTCAGCGACCACACGGGGACCCCACGGCTCCGGCCGGAGAGGGAGGAGAGCCCCGAGGGCTGCCCCGACAGCCGGCCGGCAGCAGCGAGGCTGCAGCACCCCCTCCATCCCGCCGCCCCCTCAGTCCCCTCTGCTCCCTCCATCCCTCCCGGTGGCCGCCGGGCCGTGCCGGGGGTGGCGGGGAGTGACAGGAGCTCAAGGTCCGCTCGGGGACAATGAAGAGGAGCCAGCGCTTCCCGAGGGCCAGCACGGCCCCAGTGCAGGGACAGCCCCGCTCAGCCACGGGGCAGACAGAACAGCTGGAGCAATACCCAGCACTCCGGGCACTTTCTGAGACTGCGGGGAAAAGTAAAATAATAATTTAAAAAGCTCCCTTCTGCCTCAGCCAGCCCCAGCAGTGCCGGGCAGTCGGGGGTTGCAGCCCCGTCCATTCCTGTAGGCCCGAGGTGGCGGTGCCGGTGGCCGGGGCCTCCTCCTGCACCGGGTGACAAACAGACCCCAGGGCCGGTGGGGAATGGGTGCTAGAGCTGCTGCCCCCAGGGCTCAGCTGGTCCTGAAGTTCATTAACAGCGATAGCATCCGTGCTTGGGAGGTGGTAATAACATAATGGATTTGGAACGGGAAAAGGAAAGAGCAGCAGGTGTTTAGGGGCAGCAGCTCTGCGGTGGAGGAGGAGCGTTCCCAGCTCCCGGTGCCGCTCCAGCGCCCGCCGAGCACCCTGGGGCCAGGCTGAAGTTCAGTGGGGGGCAGTGGCCCCGGCCCCTCAGCCCTCCCCGGGCTCGGCCATCGCCGCCCCCCGCCTTCAAAAGCGGCGGGGCCGGGCCGGGCCCGCGGAGCGCGATGGCAGCGGGGCCCGAGCCCGGCCGGGAGTGCGGCATCTGCTACGAGGCGTACTGGGGTGCCGGGGGGGGCCCGCAGCAGCTGCCGTGCCGCCACTCGCTGTGCCAGCGCTGCCTCCGCAGGCTCGTGTGCCGCGCCGCCAGCGTGGCCTTCGTCAGCTGCCCCTTCTGCAGGATGGTGACGCTGCTGCCCGAGCCGGCCCCGGCCGCCACAGCGGAGCCGGGAGAGCGGCAGCCGGAGAGCGGCGGTGCCCCCCCGGAGCCCGGCCAGGGCTCGTCGCTCTCGGTGGCCGCGCTGTGCTCGTCCCACGCCCCTGTGTTCGCCGTAAGCAGCTCGGTGTCCCCCTGCGGCCTCCGCCGCGGCTCCGAGGCCCCTCACGCCTTCGTGCTGGGGCTGCTGGGCCGGGGGCTGCTGCTGGACACGCAGCCCCCGCTGGCCTCCATGGAGAACCTGCGCCTCGGCTTCGCCGCCGGCATCCTCGTGCTCATCGTCTCCACCTTCTTCCTGCTCGTCTTCCTCAAGTAGGTCCGCACGGCGGAGCGGGTCTCCCAGCCCGGTGGATGGAGCCGGTGATGCGTCAGGGACTGCTCGGGCCGCGGTCACAGCCCGCACTCAGCACCTGCCTGGATCCAGCCCTGGGGCCCGCAGGACGCTCGGCTGTCCCGCACGAGAGCCCCCGGCCATCAGACTCTTTAAAAATTAACTTATTACAGCGCTTTCCTGCCCCGGGGCCCGGCCGTGCTCTCGCTCCGTCCCGAAGGCCCCGGGCCCGCTCGGCGGGAGGCGGCGTGTGGGGCCGCGGGGCCCGGCGGGCTGAGGGGCGGGAGGGTCCCGTAGCGCTGCCCGGGGCCGAAGCTGTTCCAAGGCCCCTCCAGGGCCTTTGCCGGCAGGAGAGAGCCCGGAGCGGTGCCCGCAGAACGAGGAGGCAGCCGGGGACGGGCTCGGCCCCTCAGACACACCAGACATTAAAGCCAGCCATCGGTCCAGCGCCGCGTCCGCAGCTTCTCTGTGAGTCCTTGAGCCTCGGCAGGCAGGGCAGGGGCTGAGCATCAGGATGGAGCAGGGGTTCCTCTCCTTCCCGGCCCCCAGCAAAGTTCTGGGCACGTCCTCAGCAAAGTTCTCCGCGGTTCAGCCACCTCTGGCCGGAACTCAGCCCCCGGGATCAGGGTCAGCCCCAGCACAGCCCCTGAGGCAGCATCGTCCTCCTGGGCCCTGGCACGTCCCTCCCTGCCCGGGGCTGCTCTGCCCCTGGGAACCCAGAGCTGCCCCCTGCACTTCCCTGCACCCCAGGCAGGTGCTCACACAGGCATAAACAGGGTTAATTTCGATCCCGAGTCCAGGCCGGGGTGGGGAAGGGGGTGTGGTACCTGCTGGGCCCCAATGGGGTGGGGGGGGAACAAGTTTCAATGCCAACTCTCGCACCCCAATCCCTGCTCAGAGCTCCCAGGCACAGTGGAGCTGAACCCTTCTGCAGCCCCAGAGCAGCTCAGCAGGGACTGGGCTCTGCAAAGCCCTGGAGATGCCCAAGATCCCCTCCCCTAAAATGTGAGGAGAATCATGCAAATGCCCTCTGTGACCATCAAAGTTCTTTGTGCTCCAGCTTCTCACCCCAACCCAATCCAGTGTGAGAGCCCAAGGAGCCACAACACAAAGGGACCGTCTCTCCTTTCCCAGGAGAGGGCTTCAACAAGAAGAATAGAGAAGAACAGCTTCTATATAAAATTACTCCAACCTTAAGTCAGAGCAACGTCAGTTTTCAGGTGATAGATGAAGCCAGACTAAAGTAAATCCACTGCAAGCAAAAAAATCAGGTTTAATTGCACTTTATTTTCCAAGAAGTGAAATGCAAATCCCTCAGGGTGTCTATCTGTAATGGGGAATGAGAAGTGGAAGTTGTTTTTATGAGCAATGATCACCCCTGGGACCCTGCATGGATGGGTCCAGAGGCCACACGAGGGGCACTGACACTCAGAGCAGCACAAGCACCCCCAAAATCCAGTTCCAAACACCCTCACATTGAGCACTGAGTGATGCCCAGGAAGGCCCAGCTCAGGTCACCCTGTCACAGGCTTTGGTCTCTGCCCCAATTTCAGCTGCATTTGGCAATTTGTGGTACTGAGGATGGGGCACAGGGACCTGCCACACCCCAGCAGCAACAGCCAGTGTTCTTTTGGGTGTTTTCCTCCCAAGAAATCACCTTTAGGGGGACAGAGATCTGATTCCAGTCAGAGACTGTAAAGGCAGGTGTAGAAACAAAACCATAGAATTAGTAGAATTAGTTTAAGTCCTTTGATTTTATGCAGGGGTTTATTTTAAAGACTTCTGGGATGAAGTTGTGTTAGTGCCCATGAATGGAGAATCAAAGTGCTGTGAGAGCCCCAGGCTGTTTGCCCAGCTCTGTCCTCACTCCTTTCCCCTCCTGGTCCCCTCAGAGTGCAGGGAGACCCCAGCCTGGCCAGCCCAGCCCCTCTGTACAGTGTCACTGGTGCTGGGAGGGCCACACTTGAACAGCAGCACAGCCAAAGGCACGGGAGAGGGGCTGGGCTGTGGGGAAGGACTGCCCAAGCACAACCACACAGCACAGCCAGAGCTGGGGGCTGCTCCCACAGGGAAACACAGCCAGCAAAAGCAGGAGCTGAGCTGTGTCTGACACACAGCAGGACTGGGCTCCTTGGACCATCACAGCTCCTGTGCCACAGCCCCCCTGAACCACCTCAGCCCCCAGGGGCTCACAGAAACACCTGGCTGGGATTCCTGGGGGAACCTCCAGTGGCACATGGCTCAGACACAGTGGGGAGAGGGTGCAGAGTCCCTGGGAGCCACCTGGGGACTGAGAAACATCCAAAGACTTCATCACTGGGGAAGGAGATTTTAGTCTGATTTTTTAACAGGGTGTTGCCACTGCAGGCTCCTGCCAGAGTCGCTCTGCTGAAGCTCTTCACCAAGTTCCTATTTGCAAAAGGTTTGAGAGTAATGAATCCAGGGCTCAGGGGAGGGGGACAGGGGGTGGCTCCTGCACTCAGCCCAAGCCCAGAGTGTTGGGCAGCTCAGCGTGACACGTCTGAGCACGCACTGGTGGAGGAAGAGCCCCCTGCTGCCAGGTCACCTGCACAGCCACGAGTGGCAGAGGAGCCCCCTGCTGCCAGGTCATCTTCATCATCATCACCGAAGAGCGGCAGGGGAGGGGGACGCCCCTTCATGCTCTGCAAGGCACACCAGAGGGAAACTGCTCAGCCCCAGCAGCTGCCTGGCATTTCCTTATCACCACACAAACTGCTCTGCAATCTCTGCCAGCTCTAAGGAGCCTCATTACCCAAGTTTTTATTTCTCATGTGATGGTTTGCTGTTCAGATTAGGTTTAGATTAGATAGCAGGAAAAAATTCTTGATGGGAAGGAATGTAAAGCATTGGCACAGGGTGCTCAGGGCAGTGTGGAGTCACCAGCCCTGGCAGTGCTCAAAAAGTGGGTTGATGTGGCACTCGAGGACATGGTTCAATGGTGAATGGTGCCACATGGATGGCTGGACTTGATGATCTTAAAGATCTTTTGCAACCTTGAGGATTCTGTGGTTCAATGATTCCAGGCTAAAAAGGACTGGAGAGGGGCCAAACACTAAAAGCCTTCAATTAACCTGGCAAGTCCCACTGATTTCATGCCAGCAGAGTCTGTCACCACTGCCTCAGCCAAGCCAGCCCCTCCCAGCTCAGTCACCCACCCCAGATACTCCTGATTTACTGATTCCCCCAGATACTCCTGATTTACACAGGGAATGGATGGGGAGCCCTGGGCTCAGCCAGGCCCCCACTGCCACAGGGAGGATGTTACAGATCAGAGCAAACACCCAAACACATACCACCACCATATCAATATCCTCCTCTTCCTCCTCCTCCTTGGGAACCTCACGCTCCAGTGGTTCAGGAGATGCTGTTTCAAAGTTGTCATCCTCAAAGAGGCTGCAAGGAGATCAAGAATGAGCAGCTGGCTCTCAGGGGATGGCATTTGCTTGTACAAGTTCTGTTGCTGAGAGATGGCAAAGCTTTGGCACTGAGGGAAGCGTTTGTGGCAGGTACTGCTCAGCAGTGCAGGGCAACTCTGGGCCCTGGCAGGCACCAGGGTCACTGCACACCCCCCTGGCAATGCTCTCCACTGCCTCCAGCAGACAGGAGGCTGCTCTGGGGCTGCTCCCAGTGCAATGTGCCCAGGGCAGCCTGGTCTGTGCCAGCTCCTGGCTGGTGCCACCCAGTGCCAGCCCCATGAGGGGGCTGCAGCCCCAGCCTGTGCTGTCCTGCAGCAGGGACACACCTGGGCCAGCTGCTGTCCCAGCCCCAGCTGACCCTGGCACCCAGCACCCCCCTCACCTGGAATTTGTGTGCCTGGGATTGGAGCCCAGTTCCTGAGATCCTGCAGCTTTTCCCAGTACAGCTGAGCCTGGCTCTGCTCTGCTGGACACTGAGGCAGGTTCCAGCTCAGAGTCAGCTCCATCCCATGGGTCTGTGCCATTCTCCTCCTCTCCATTAAAGGGAGGAGGTTCTAAACCTCCCCCAGCCTCCTCTGCCTTCTGCTCCACAGCTGGAGATGCTGGAGGTGCTGCCTCATCCCCCTCTCCTGGCTTGGCTCCTGCAACAGAAGGCACAGCAGAGGGATCCCGTTCTGGGCCAGCCCTCCTGATGGGAACACTGTCCAGCCCCTGCTCCAGCCCAGGAACAGGCTGTCCTGCAAGCACAGGCTCCTTCTCAGCATCCAGGCTGGAACCAGCTGTGGGAGGCAGATGCTCCTGAACCTCCTCTTCCTCTGTCACCCCACTGCTGAGTGTCTCCTCAGGAGCTCTGGGCCCAGCAGGGTGAGGAGCAGCCTGGCCTGGCTGCAGGGAGCCTCTGGTCACTCCCCCAGGGTCAGCTGGGGCTGCAGGGCTCTGGGCTGGGCTGTGCTGCAGGGCCTCTCTGTGCTCAGTCCTTGCTCCAGGGGATCCCTCCTGTCTCCCTGCTCCTGTGCCACATTCCTCATTTTCACTGCCATGCTCTGCTTTCTCCTGCTGCCTGCTGAGCAGCTGCAGTGTCACAGTCTGGAAAAGGGAGCAGAGAGAACACAATTACACCCTAAATACAAACCATCCCAGATCCCTGAATCACCTCCTCCTACCAGGCTGCTCTGCCACCCACAACAAATCCTCCTTCACTTATTTCAGTCTCACAGCACAGGTTGGAGGTTTCAGCCCAAGGCTCTCTCTCCTCCACCACTGCCATACCTTGATAGTGTTCATGACCACCCCCAGGACTGTCCTGCCACTGTACATCTCATCCAGCTCAAATTCTCCCCGAAGAGACTGAAATACACCATTCATGATCTTCTTTACCTGCAAAACAGCATGTCAGGAAACAGAGATACAATTCATTAGCATGGGAAGCACTCAACACCAGGCACTTCTCCAAGGGAAGGAACAATAAACCCAAACACACACAGGTAATTTTTCAAATAATCAACTTTCCAAACCAGAGTTCCTCACCACATCAGGCCACCTTAACTCAGACCACTCTATGTGACCCAAAGTTATCCCCCCAAACTGAGGCAGGCTGCACAAAGCCAAGGCAGACTGGCACTTCTTTCTTATTTTAGTTTTTAAATCTAAACCTCAAATGTAGAGTTTTAATAAGAAATATAAGCTAGGCAACAAAGTGGGCTGCAGAAAGATGGAGTAAGGCTGTTTACAAGGGATGGAGGGACAGGACTCAGGGAATGGCTCCCACTGCCAGAGGGCAGGGCTGGATGGGATATTGGGAATTGGGAATTGTTCCCTGTGAGGGTGGGCAGGCCCTGGCACAGGGTGCCCAGAGCAGCTGTGGCTGCCCCTGGATCCCTGGCAGTGCCCAAGGCCAGGCTGGGCAGGGCTGGGAGGAACTGGGACAGTGGGAGGTGTCCCTGCCATGGCAGGGGATGGAATTGATGAGCATTAAGGTCTCTTCCAACCCAAACCATTCTGTGTGCCCATGACTCTAGGATAAGATCCCATCCCTTCTTCCTCTGTGGACTGTTACTACAAGCACAGTGCTCTATGGAGAAAATGAACTTTTTCCTTCTTATGTCAGTTCAAAGAGAAATAATGCAAGGTAAATGCATTTGCTGAGGAAGGAGAAGTCTGGAGGGTCCAGCTCACTTGCTCAGTGTAGTCTGCAGGGGAAGATCCATCCTGATGCTGGTGCAGCTCTCGGAGCCGTTCCTCGTAGCGAGCCCTCAGTGCCCCCATGTCTGCCTGCAGGGCTGAGAACTGCCAGGGGAGAGGGAGAGAGGCCCCCTCAGAGCTGCCCCCACAGCACAGCCCCACCCAGGCTCACCTGCAAGGGCTGCAGTGGGGCACTGACTCTGAGAGGGGTTTTAAGCATGGCACAAAAGATTTGGCTGAAAGCAACAGCACCAAAATAAGGACAGCCAAGCCAGCCCTGGAGAGTCACAGTTGTGTCATCAGCTCCTCAAATGCCACCAAGAATAGGTGGGTGCAGCATCACTGAGATCTCAGTGAGATAAAGGCTGGGCCTGTTCTTATTCAAAATTATTCCTTCCCCACCAAATTCTGGAACTCCCATCCTCATTATTCTGGACTAGCCTGAGGTTGATGTTCCCCGCACTCCAGTTCCCATCCAGCTGCAGTGTTATTCCTTTACCTTCTCTTGGATAGGCTCCAGCTCCTCCAAACGTTGCTGAGCCTCAGACAATTTTTGCTCCTCTGCTTTTTTCGAGTGTTTGAGAACTGTGAGCTGAAACACAAGAAGCAGAGCAGGTCCAGCCCCTGGCAGTGCCACCCACTCCAAGCAGCCACTCAGGACAGTGCAAGGAAGTGGAAGTTGTAGCTGTTGCTGCAGTTCAGCACTATCAGCACCTTGGCTCTCCCTCCTCCATAATAAACCCAACCCAACACCTGCACATGGCCAAGATCAAGCTCCACAACAGGCAGGGAGTTAAAGCCAAGCCCCAGTTAGGTGGGAGAAGACTGCTGGTTCCAGCTGCTGGTGTTTAGTGCCCATTACAGCAATGAAGATCAGCTCTTTACCTTCTCTTCCAGCTGGGCCAGCTGGTGCTGCAGGGAGTCCCTCTGCTCACACAGCTCCTGGCACTGCCGGGCGTGCTGCTCCTTGGCTGAGTCCAGGGCACGCTCCCACTTGGCCTCACACTGGGACTCCAGCTCTGCCTGGATCACTGACAGCTGCCCAAGGCACAAGAGACCATCAGGAACACACACACACACAGATCTGTGTTTGCACAGGAGGTGAGAGCCAGGGCTGGACACCCACAGACAGTGCAGCCACCAGCTCACACCCACACCTCCCACTTCAGCTCCAGCCACAACCCCCCAGGCTGGCTCAGATCTCAGACCTCTTGGCACAATTCTAAACAACCTTTCACTCCTCACAAGTCCCATTTTCTTCTCTCTACTACAATCTCAATTTGGTGCCTCTCCCCAGTTTGACACTAACCCAAGAATTCAAGCAGGTAATGCTTTCATTCTTCCCCTAGCTGAGCACTTTCACATTATTGCCTGCTGGGGGCTCCCCCAGGGCCTCCAGACCTGGAGCAGCTCCCTGGGTCCCCACCTGCTCTGCTGCTGCCTGGTCAGTCGAGGTCCGGGCCTTTTTCAGGAGCTGCCTGAGCTTGTCCAGCTCCTGCTGGTACGACCTGCGAATCTCCTCCATCTCCTCCTCTGCCTGAGCTCGCTCTGACAGAGATTTCTTCTTCCTCTCTGCAAGATTCTGCAGCACAGAACATGACACACAATAGGCCAGACTGCACCAAAGCAGCTTGTCTCCCTCAGGCAGAAGGAGGTTCTTTGGACAGGGAATTTCATCACTTGAAATCAAGCTGAGGCTATCTCAGAGGTAAGGAAGGTTGACACATTAGTGGGTAAGACATTAAATAAATAAATAATAAATTTTAAAAATTAAATAAAAATTAAATAAATAATAATGACTAATAAAATAAACAATAAACAATAAGTAAATAATAATAAACAATAAGTAAATAAATCAAAAATAATAAAAATAGCAAAACAATAATCAATAAGTAAATAATAAGTAAATTATTCAGTTTAAATAAATAATAATTACTAATAAAATAGTAATCAATAAAAATAATTTTTAAAAAATGAATTAACATAAGCACAAAGGCTCTACCAGCCTGCAGATGAGTTAAGATTTACTTAATTTCCATATTTAAAAGCAAGAAGCTTTGGGTTTTGGGTTAACCTTCAGTAAAACTGAAACTGTGTTGCTGGCACAGGACATACCCTTTCCAGAGTCTCCTTTTCCACCCTCAGGTCTGTCAGCTCTTCCTCCAGTGCTGCAATTTTCATATCCAGCTGTTTGCGGCTCTGCTTCTCAGCCTTGAACCTGCTCTGGGTGTCCTGGGAGGATTCCTGCAGCTCTGCAAACAAAGCCCCATCTCCCTGTGAGCTTGGGTGCAAACCCCACTGCAGGGGAGCACATTCTGGGGGCTGATGGGGAGGAACAGAGACTCCAGCACAGTGCAGTCAACAACCCCACTCGTGCCTGCAGTGGGGACTGGGATTTATCAAGAGCAGCCTGTTCCAGTGCTTTGCAACCATTTCTGTGAAGACATTTTCCCAAGATCCAACCTAAATTCCCACTGGCCCAGCCTGAGCTGTTCCCTCTGCTCCTGTCCCTGTTCCCTGGGAGCAGAACCTGACCCTCCCAGCTGTGCCCTCCTGGCAGGAGCTGTGCAGAGCCACAAGGGCCCCCTGAGCCTCCTTTGCTCCAGGCTGAGCCCCTGCCCAGCCTCTCCTGGGGCTCCAGCCCCTCAAGGTCCTTCTCATCATGTGGGGTCCAGAAGTGACCCCAGGGTTCAGGGTGGGGCCACAGCAGTGCCCAGCACAGAGGAATGAATGAACACCTCAGGTTTATCTCAGCTTTCCATCCACTGGAGCATCTCTGGCTGCTCTACAGGATGTTGGATAGAAAAGCCAAGAGGTTGTTCTACAAAAGGCATCCCTACAACAGGATGATTTTGTTTGTTGAGTCATCCCACTTTGCCTTCAGTGGTGACAAGGATGCAAACCCCTCAGATATTTCAGTGCATCCATATCCTTCTTCCATCCCCTGTGCCTGATCCTAGGGAAAGCAGGAATATACCCCAGAAGACAGGAAAAAAAAACAACTTATCAAAGAAAAGAGCCATGAAGGAGCTCTCACCTGCCACCTGTGCCTGCAGCTTGTTGAGCTGTGCCTCCTGTCTCTCTGCATCCTGCACAGCACAGGAGAGCTGCTTCCTCAGGTCCATCTCCTTCTTCTGGTGGGCAGTGAGCTCCAGCTGCAGCTGGGAAACCTGGGCTGTGGCAGCTGCCAGCTCCTCTGCAACTTTGGCCTGGAGCACAAAATGGAGCATTTTGGAAAATGGAAGGGGGAAAGAAAAGGGGTGTGTGAAGAAGCAGCAGAATTGTTCTCTCAGGAAGAGCTGGGAAAGGGTTGGATGCTTTATCAAGGACATCTCCAGAGTGAGGAGGCAACACTGACTCTTCTGCCATGTCAGTTTTGTCCAGACTGACTAGAAAGCTGCACAAGGCCACCAACAACCTCACCACCACATCAGCTCAACCCAGTGAGTTTTTCTGAAAAGGTTAAATAGGTTTAAGCCTGGTACCAGTGCCTGGTGGCTCTGCTCTGTTTTCAGGCTATGAAAACATCTATTTGAGTAAAAAGCTTGGGTTCCAACATCTAATTGTCTTCCATAAGCTTACAAATCACTGAAGAGCCACTTAAACACAGGCTGGTGCCAGCCAGGAGAGCAGAGCACACAGCACGAGGTCACCCTGGCTGCCCATGGGCAAGGCTGGCATTTCCCAGCACAGCTCTCAGTCATTTGGGGCCATGTTTAGGTTTAGGATTGCTGAGAGTCAGTGATTCACCCAAAAGCAGGCACCAGCACAGCTTGTTAGACAACTTGTAAACAATGTTAGCAGGGGCTCAAGGCATCGAGACAGACACAAAGTCCCATTCCCAATCCTGCTGAGTGACACACAAACCTCAGAGGGTGCTCTGCAAAGACAGAATTTGCACAGGGGATCCCTAAACAGCTTCCACACCTCTGCCCATTTTGAGATTCCCAACAGATTTTTCATATTCTTGAAACAGGTAAGGTCAGGAGAACTGGATTTTCTCTCTGCTTTATTCCCCTCAGAGAATTCCCTCCACATGAGGACCAACACCTTCTGGCACAGAAGAACTGTGAGCAAATTGTTCCAGCAATGGTGATGATGAGGATGTGCTGACCTGGAGGGCTGGGATACCACAGCACTCATTTTACAGAGGAGGCAGCATTTCAGAGAGTGGCCAAAACCAGATCTGCTTTCCTCCTGTGCTTCCATAAACGTCCCCCTGCTACACTGACTCCTGGCTAAACCAAACCCCATGGCACAGCTCAGGACACCTGAAGGTTATTTTAACCCTGGCCCCTGTCTTTAATGGCAAATAAAGAAAACAAAATGAGGAGATCCTGTGGCAGCAAGTGTTACTAGACAGAAGTTTCTACAGAGGATGCTTCATGTCCACAGCTCAGCTCCAGCGTTCAGGAGTCCTGGGTGGCCTGGGCCTGTCTGCCAGTGATCCTGCTCTCCATGGGGAGGGAACAGGCAGCAATGTGAGAGAACTCTTGCAAAGGGCTCCCCAAGAAAGAGGGGGCCAGTGGGGAGACCCTGCCAGCTCTAAAGCCCTTTTCTAGTGAGGGATCATTCAAGCTCTGAGACAATTCTTTCCATGCCAATCGGTTTCCAGCTCAAGAGGAAGCTGGGCTGGCACTGCCCAGGGCACACCCATGTAGCAGCTACACAGTCAGCAGACTCTGCCTCACCTGGTCCCAGCCCCGATCCACTGGCAGCATGTGCTGGGAAGAGAAAGCAGCAACAGGAAACAGGAAGGGTTAAGAACACAGCTGGAAAGGCAGAGGCATTCATCAGCAGAAAAGCAAAATGCTTCATATAACAGGAGCCTAAGGCATGCCAGAGAAGCCTTTAAATTACTCCAAGGACTGTAAAAGCTTAGACAGGAAAAGGGAGTGAAGCCTGATGTAAAAAGAGAGACACTAAAGGTATCCTTAGGGTATGTCACACTGCAGAGCTGGGAGCAGACCTGCACTGCAGAGGTGGGGAATTACTTATGGGTCACAAACCCTCACCTAAAGCTGTGACTTGCTCTGCCTGGGCTAAAGACCCACAACCTAAAGCAGTGAGCAACCAACACCTCAGTGACAATGGGTACAACCAAACAAATGGTGAGTAAACCTGTGTGTAAACAATGGGCAAACAGCTTCCAACCAATCCTCTTAACTGGGGATTCAGGGACTGCAGGCCCAGGGCAAGCTGGGTTAGACAAAGGGAAAGGAAGGAATACCAGCCTTCATATTTACAGTCAGTACTCCCACAGAACAAGAGGGAATCTCCCAGTGCAAGGCAGGGCTTTCCTGGCCTGAAGCCTGTCCATGGAACACCATCCCTGGGCACTGACTGCTCAGCCAGGGGGGTCCTGCTGAAGATGAGGCCCAAAAGACTCCTGAGGATCTTGTACTTCCAAAAGATGACTCCTCCCCAAGTTTCATTGTACCAGCAGGATGCTGTCCTCACTGAGGAGGGAATTCAATTTATTATTTCAGTCTGATTTATTTCAGGCTAGAATCTCTGACACCCCTACATATTGTGGGTCTGGGGTGGAAAAGCAGCCCCTTCCCTGCCTGCTCTCAGCACTATCAGCCCTTCCCTGCTCTTCACCATCCTTTGGAAAGCTGCAGTTCTGCTCAGCTTTAGGTGCACCAAGCTGTGGTTCTCACACAGAGGAAGCATTTGTCACCTCACATTTCAGGATTTGTCACCTCACATTTGAGCTGGAGAGAGCCAGCTCAGCAGCAGAGCACAGAGCAAGACTGGACTTGGTGCAATTTAAGAAGGCAGTGCTTGAGAAAGCAGAGCAGGCACCATGCAATGGCAGGGCCAGAGCAGCACTCCTGGGCCAGGCTGGCCTGCAGGGACGGTTCAGGGTATGCAGCCATGCAGAAATGCATTTCACTGCTTTAAAAGCTACTTCCCAACAGCTCCTGTCATAAAAGCACAGAGTGTTACTGGGAGAAACAAACAGCTTCTGATTAGCATTAAAAAAAAAAAAATCACAAAAATGCAGTGACGAAACTCCAGCAGGAAATACATTTTTTCTTGTATCCATATTCACTCTATGTGTTATATAAAAGGAATAAAACCCTTCTGCAACTATCAGTGCAACTAAATAACTGAAGTATTTCCAACTCAAAAGCCCTGTGATACACAATTCCACAACACACTGGCCACATGTCTACACAGTTAACAATAAATCAGACACTCTCCTACAAAATAACAACATTAAAGTTATGACAGCATAAAATGGTTACATCTCTGTGATGCTTTGGTCATGAAAGCCATCAAAACATCAATTTTTTTTTTCTCAAAACAAAGTTCAGAACTGCAGCTGCCTTCTAAGAAAACTGCCTTGACTAACAAGGCCTCAGCTTGTTTTAATGCAGAACCCTGGCTTTGTTCATGGCACTGTTACCTTCTCCTGCTCTGCATGCAACACTCTTGCCTGGGTGCTCTCGTTTGTGGTCTGCAGGGAGTGGTTCCTCTGCTCCATCAGCAGGTTACTCTGCTCCACATACCTGTGAACAGGAGACTCTGTGGGATTGCTGCAACCACAGGGCCAGGAGCCAAGGGCTCCCACAGAACAGGAGACATCCCAAAGCACAGGAGGTCTGTGCTGAACTCATGACAAGTCCCAGACAATCTGATGTGCTGATCCCAGAGGGGTGGGAGGGCTGTGCCTGGCACAGCAGAGCTTTTATCAGCTGGGGTAAGTGCTTTGCCTCTCTGAAAATGTTTCATGTTCCAAGAGTTTTGGTAACTTGGTAGCACCTGACCTTCACAAAGGGCACCACAATTTCTTCACCTCACTAAAAAGCCAGCAAAAATAAAGTAACTCCCAGGAACAGGGCAAGTGTGCTCAAAAACAGCATGAGGATTTTGTTCCCCATTTACACATTACTGTATGCAAATCAGAGTTTTGGGAATAAGCCCTGCAGAGAAGGTGGGAAGAATCCCACACTTTAAATACATTACAAAAAAATTCAAAATATCAGAATATGGCTGTCTCCAAACAAACACCCCTCAGTTATACCCAAGTGTATGGAGAATGCAAGGAGGCTCCCAGCCCTTACCTCTGGTTGCGTTCAATCAACTCACTGATCTTCTCATTCTGCTCCTCAATCCGACTGCTCTTCTCAAATATCTCCTGCTTCAGCCTCTCATTCTCCTAAAGCACAGCTCAGCATCAATATTCAGCTCACTCAGATTTCCTTGCAGCAGCTCCTAAGCCTTTGTTTTGCACAGGCAGGACAGTGGTGAGGCTCATCCCTGCTGTGGGAGCAGCCCAGGGAGGCACCTGCCACAGTCAGCAGAATCCTGGCACAGCACAGGGGCTGCCAAATCACATTCTAGAAAATCTTGTGTCTGGTTGACTTCTTTACCCACAAACCCCAAGTTTTTAAGGCTGCTGCTTAGAAAGGCTTGAAAGCATAAAATTAAATGGTGAATAGCAGAAGCAGGTGGTTTCTACAATGTGAACTTCAGCTGAAGGCTGGGGGCTAAATCCATAATGGTTTGAGAAGCTGAACTTGTCCCACATGAACAAATCAAAGCCCATTAAATACCCACAACTCTGACTCAGAAAACACCCAAACCCCAAAATGCTGAGAGGAGCTTTTTGAAAGGGGAAAGAGGGATGGAAATCATTCTAAGTCTCATCCTCATTCTGACCACACAACAGCAGAAGCCATGGGAGGCTGGACATTTGCTCTCCTTAGGGACAGTGAGAGCCCCAGGTGCTGATGGCAGTGACAGCAGCTGCCCGTGCCCACCTGGATGATGCGCTGGATGTTGCTCATGATCATGGAGGCCTCCATGGTGACAGAGGAGATGCCAGGCAGCAGGGAGCTGTTGGCACTGCTTTGCTTCTTCAGCTCCTCCACCTGTAGGGAGAAACCATTCTTAAGCCATTTGAAATGAATTTATGGGTGCAGGTGAGAGTCAGACACGTGCAAAGAGGCATTTCACTGTTCCTGCTGCTCAGCTGTAGGGAACAGGCACTGAATCAAGTGTGACACCTCCCAGAGGGCAGGGAATCCCCCAGGCTATGCACCACATGATGTTCAAGACATTAAGACAACACTTTTCCCCAAGCCTAAGCTTTGTTTTTACACAGCAGCTGAACTGCTGCCACTTGAAGGTGTGATAATATTGGAATTTTACTCCTTTATTGTATGCAGGCATTTCAATAGGGTCAACTGCTCTCAGCACACCTGGAGAGCAGAAATGTCCTGGGCAGCCAAGTGATCCATTTTACCCATACCTGGGCAGCCAGGTGATCCATTTTACCCATCTGATCTATTTTACCCATCCCTGGGCAGCCAGGTGATCCATTTTACCAATCTGATCCCTTTTACCCATACCTGGGCACCCATCTGATCCATTTTATCAATCTGATCCATTTTATCCATACCTGGGCAGCCAGGTGATCCATTTTATCCACGACTTTGCTCACAGCCAGTCGGATTTCAGTGTTGTGCTGCCGAGCTTCTGTCATCAAAAAGGAAGTGACATCTCCAGGAGCTTGAAAGGAAAGGAGAGAATTTATAGTGACAAGGGGAAATACCTGCAGGGACACAGCAAAAGCTGGGTAGCATGAAGCCTGCCACCAGCAAAGCCCAGAAATGAAAAGGACATGGTATCTGGAAAATGAATAATGTAGGTATTTCCCAAATAAACTCAGGCAGGTTTGAGTACAGGAAATTCTTGAGCCATGTGACAGCTCAGCTCAACAGCAAAGCCCCCAGACACCAGAGCAGCAGAGGGACAATCAAACCACAGCAGTGAAGGGCAGCTTCTGCAAAAACAGGCTCCAAGAAAGGCTCAGTTCACTCAAGACTTCACCAGCTGGGATGACAATGGTTCTTTAAATGCATTTGGTCCTTCTTAGGTTTTGCCTTTTCCAGTTCAATTCTCTCCCTGGCTGGTAGTTTTAATTACAACTGGAAGCACCATCTACCAAATTCCTTTAGTAATACCCAGCCTGAGGAAGACACAAATTCCAGCCCCTTTCACACTGCACAAAGCTCTTCAAGGCAAGAAAGAGATGAGTGTTTATTGGGAAGTGCTTGCCCCTATTTGATATTAAAAAATAACTATTTGTGAAACAGCAGAGTGGTACCACAGCCATAAATCATCATCACCAGCTGTTTATGCAGGAGCTGCAGCCCTCTGAGAGGCCCTTTAAAACATACCTTGGTAAGGAGCAGGATACATCTGACCCACAGGCTGCAGCTGAGAGGCAGATGCAGCAGTTTGGGGGTAAGCAAATGCCACTCCTGGATATGCCTGGCAGGACAAGTTCAATAGGTTAGAATGTTTTGCTGTTTCCCCATGTCCTCACACTTTCATATTTTTTGAAGCCCAAGAGCAAGGATGATGTTTGGAAAGAAAAAAATCCAAGAATTAAGGAGCGTGAAAGTCAAAATACACAGGAGTCATTGTGAAAGGAAAATAACACTTCTTTTCAGGGTTAGTTAGCTCCCACCTTCACTCAAATTTCAGCAAAACTGTCATCCTGCATTTGTGAGAGTCAGACCAGCATGTGAACAGCTCCCTCTGATGTTAATTTGAACACAAGGTTATTTCCTGAAAAGAGCTCAAAAAGCACAGCACAACCTGAGTGCAACTTTACTGCTCACTGCTGAGGAACTTGAAAGTTTTATTTGTATCCACTACAAAACCAGGTATTTACAAAGCCTGTTCATGCTCAGTTTAAGAACTCATCATAATCAGAAAATTAGCCCTTTTTGAATAAATTTTAAGAGGCATATGATGAAAACCTGAGAAAGTCAAAGAGTCACAGGAAACAGCCTGGAATTCTCACCCTTATTTTAAAGTCCTTGCTCCCAGAAATGGAGAAGACTCAGGAGAAAGGACAGAAGTGCCAATATTCTCCTTGATTTCATTTTTAGTACCTGAAAGCCTTGTGCTCCTGCAGGCAGAGCTGAATGGGGCTGGATCGTTGCAGGAATTAAAGCAGCAGAAGATACTGAAGGTGCAGCACCAGATGCTTGAGGTACTGAAAGGGAAGAAATAAAGTCAGCATGCTACAAAGCAGCTCAGAATAATTGAATTCACACAGTGTGAAATGGCAAAAAAACCCACCAAACAACCAAACCACTGAATAGACAAGAGTTTAACAAAAGCCTGTCTGCAACCTTGTGAAAATTAAATCCAGTCAAGCAAATGATAATGGGTCAAGAAAAGAGTAACTTTCACAGAAATCCCACTTGTGGCTCCACTTAAACAACCTCTTTTCATCCAAACAGAGATAGCTGTGAAGTTCACTGACACGAGATGTGGCTCAGACTGACTGAGGGCTGCTCAGCTGACCAGCAGCTGATGTGTCCATTCCATCATGGGAAGGCACACCCAGCCCCATGCTGCCCTTCCTTCACTTGGATTTCCATCATTCCCAGAAGGACTGTTCACTGGGACAGGATTTCTAACATTCCATTTACAATCCCATGGCCAATCTCAGTGCCCAGTGACAGGACAGCTCAGGCTCTTCCTCAAGCACAGGACCACAATGAAGAAACACTCCAAGGGCTGTTTTATGCTCCATGGATTAGTGGCTCATGGATCAGCCTTATCAGAAGCTTCCAGCTGATATTTCAGCTCCTGGAAGGAATCCTGTGTTCCCCCAGCCCCCCTGGGGTGGAAGGGGAGTGCAGCAGCTCCCCAGCACGTTACCTTGTGTGGACACTGTGGGCAGCACTGCCTGAGCTGGCTGGGAGGCTCTGGTTGAAGCCACTGGCTGAGTTGTCCCTCTCAGAGTATTGGGATCCTAAAAACATTTCTGCACGTTACAAGAAACACCAAAGAACAAGGCCCAAGGTCACTTGAGACAAGGTGCTACCCCAGGAACTGAAGTGTAACCTTTCTGTGCCAGAACCAGAGCACATTTCCCTGGACAAGGGCAGAGCCACTGCTACAGATCCCACTTTAGGCAACCCCCAGTGTAGGAAAAGCAGTGAAAAAGTCACCCTGCTGTGGCTGGTACCTCTATTTCTGAGTCACTGGAGTCCAGCTGGCTCCCTGCTGTCCCAGCAAGGAAAGGCAGCATGGGCTGTCCCATTTTGGCCATCCGAGAAATCAGCTTTGCCTTTGCCACATCTGGGTTCTACAAGAAACATTTAGTTACTCTCCCTTTGTCTCAGCCCAGGCTTTTGGGGTATTTACAAACACTTCCAAATCTCAGACTGAATTTTGACTCAATTTTTCAATGACTCTGTGAAAATCTATCCTTCAAGCACCAGGATTGTTAATCTGGCTTGTTTTATACATCCTCTTTCTGGGATGACAGTGCTGGCACTACAGAGGAAAATCTATCCCTGCACAAAGCACCAACAAGAAAATGTGGGAGCTCAGGAAGCTGCTCAGCAGCTTTTTCTGCCTGGAGGCACCAAGTCCTCTCATGCAGTTTTATAAATTTATCCCAAATGTCCCAATTCCTTTGTTACCTATTTTAAATTTATCCATTTATCTCAAAGACAACCAGCCTTGTGAGCATCCACATGGTCAAAGTCACTTTCATTTAAGAGTAGGAATTGGGGCTGGGGGTCCTCAGGTTCTGGTAATCACAGAATCAGAAAGGCTGGAAAAGACCTTTAAGGTCATGGAGTCCAACCATTAATTCCTGCAAAATCAAGGCCCTAAGCTGCTGTAAGGAGAACATTCCAGTGTCTTGCATGATGCTCACTTTATCTTCAGCAGTACCCAATGCTTTAAGTGAAAATGAACTTCTCTACTCAGGCTTCAAGGCAGGAGGAGGCAGCACTTACTGCAAGCTGCTCACTGATGGAGTTGGACTTGGCCCGGACAGCTGGCTCCCTGCAAAGCCAACGGGAGTGGAGTCAGCCAGGAGCAACTCAGGAGCCAACACTCTGCATTTATAAACACTGTGAAATACACCTCTCCCTAGGAAAGCTGCTTTCCCCCATCATGAGCATTTCCTTCAGCCCACACTTCTGGAACACTCTTGGCAGTGTTATCTGTAGATAAGCTCAGGACACCACTGTGGCCCATTGGAACAGCTGATTATAGAAAGATAATTTTGCTGATTGCTTTAACAACCATGTTCTGGTATAAATAATTTTAACCAAGTCCAATAAACTACTTCTGGCAACAAGAGCAGCACTTACTTGGGCTCCCTAAAAAGGGTGACTGACCCCTTTAATTTCAGGAACAGAACATAGAATTATTAAGGTTGGAAAATACATCTAAGGTTGAGTCACCAACCACTAACCCAGCCCCAGCATGTTCAGCACTAAAGCCCATCCCCAAGTGCCACATTTGCATTCTTTGAACACCTCCAGGGATGGTAACTCCACCCTGGGCAACCTGTGCCAATGCCTGACCATTCTATCAGTGGAGGTTTTCCTAATATCCACCATAAACCTCTCCTGGAGTAACTTAAGAGGTGATTTCCTCTCCCCAGTAAATTACCTGGGAAAAGAACCCAACCCCACCTGGCTATACCCTCTTCTCAGGGAGTTGTGGAGACTGAGAAGGTCCAAACTGATGCCAAGGATGCCAGCTGAGGTGAGACAGCTGCTAGAGCAGCACCCACACAGCTCAATCCCACTGGATCTCAGGAATGCTGGAATGATTTCCCTCACTGCAGCCCATTCCAACTGCTTTAATCTGGAAGTCAGCACTCAGGGAGAAAATTCCAGCAAGTCCTGTTAGCAAGCACTGCTCTGCCACATGGAGGGCACTGAGCTGGCACAGGGAGCCCACATTTGCCAAATGATCTATCAGTGCTGGGGGGCATCACCAGCATTAACACAGAGAGCTGTCCAGGCCGTGCTGCCTCTTACCCAGGCTTTGGAGGGATGGTGGAGGGAGGCACTAAAGCAGAGTCTGAGGAGAAGCCATCTGAGCTGGGAACTGGAGAAGGTGCAGGGGAATCCCTGGAACTGACACTCAGCCCATCTGAACCAGAGCCCTCCTTTGCCAGCTTCACCTTAAAAAGCATGAAGGAAAAAAAAAAGATTTTTTTTTTCTGGGTTCCTGTAAGAATTGCCATCAATTTATTTGTGATGCCACTGCCTGTGGAGCTCCTGCACTTCAAGGAAAAGCAGCCAATTGATTCAGAGCTGGAGAAGCTGAGTCTTTACATCCTCTCATTCCTCCCACAATATTCTGTTTTCCCAAGTGACTCACAAATAAGACAGCTAAAAGATCCCAAGACAGTTACAACAGACAAACAGCCTTGAGGGATTTTCTGGGTTTAGGGCTCTGTTTTGGGTTGGTTTGTTTGAATGAAAGATACACATCTTGCTGAGGTTTCTAACAGCTTCTGAGCTGGAGTTCCCACACCACCAGCAGGTTGCCCCCTTGCAGACACAAACCAGATGGAAACCAAACACGTGGCAGGGGACACTCACCCTCCTGAGCTCCACCTCAAACACCAGAGTGGAGTCTGGGGGCACTCGAGCAGCCACGCCCTGAGCCCCGTAGGCCCAGGCTGGGGGAATGATGAGGAACCTTCTCCCTCCTTTCTTCATGCCCAGCATTCCTTCTTCCCAGCCCTTTGGTGGGCACAGGCAACAGAAGAGAGAGCAACATTTAAATCAGTGACATTATTTACCCCACAGGTTCCAAAATATATAGAGATTCTTGCAAAATCCTGTTTATTTTCAATGGGCAGCACTAAACCTTTGTCTTGCCACAAATCCTGAGAGCCAGTTGTAAATCCCAGTGTTAACTTAAGAATAAAGATGCAGCTCCACCACACAGTGGCAAACTCACTCAGAATTCTGGGGAAGAATTGGACTCCAAAGAGATCTGAATTGCTCTGGTTAGATTTACAAGGCAACCAAAGAATATAGCTGTAATGAGGGACATGAGGTCAGAGCAATGCAAGCTGCCCAAGGGATGCCAGCACTGAATGGGATGGCTCAAACAGCCAGGCAAAATTAGTAAGAACAGGATAAAACAAAGTAGACAAATAACACAACTTCAATAAAAGCTAACTTGTAACAGGTCATATTTGAATTATACAGGTCATACATGAATTACTCAGGTCATGGAAGTGACCTGAACAAAAGCATCTCTGACTCAAACCCTGATTTTATGGGATAACATAAGGGAGTATCACAACACCTGGAAGAAAAATTGTTTCCTTTAGAAATAGGGTTCCCCAAGAACAAGGGAGTGGATGAAATGACTTCTAGGAAAAACAAAGGCAATAAAACTCCAACTCCTGAAAACAGAAGTTTCCTTTTCACTAAAGAGAACAACCCCTGTCTAACACTGTTGAAAAGGAGACTGGGCTCTATTGTGCAAAGCTTAAATGAGTCACTGTCACAGAGTGTTTGCCAATAAATGAAGCAGAAACAGCAAGTATGAATCCTGAACAAGATCTGCAGTAATTCAAAGCTCTGAGACTTGAATTCTTGTGATGAAAGTGCCAGAAGTTGTACCTTGATGACCTTTCCGGAGCCCAGCTTCAGCCGCAGCAGCTTGTCTTTGTTAACATTAGAGTCAAACACCTGAGAGTTGAACAAGAACACAAAACACATGGAGTTCCCAACTGCTTCAAGGTTCTGAATGCTGCTTTACACATTCCATAAACTCCTAGAATCTCTGGCTAAATGCTATTTCCCATCCCACTGCTACCAAAATTAATTCCCAGCCATAAGAGAGAGCTTTAGTCCATTTCCTGAAGCCCAATTTCATGAAATGAATGATAACTGGAGACTCAGACTTGCTTTAGGACAGGGCTGGGTCAAGCAAAGCACAGCATTAAATATTCATGTTTGAGAGTGCCCACAGAAGTTTTAAAGCATTTAAATCTGAACATAACAGAATAAAAGAAACATTAAGGTTGGAAAAGCCCTCTAAGATTACCAAGGCCAACCATTCCCCCAGCACTGCCCTGTTCACCACCACACCCTGTCTCAAGCACCACATGCAGATGGATTTTGAACATTTCCAGGGATGTGACTCCACTGCTGCCCTGGGCAGCCTGTGCCAGTGCTCAACAACACTTTCACACTTTCAGTGAGGAATATTTTTTGTAATATGCCAGAATCCCTTGATATTCTATAGGCAATAGAGACAAGTCCACTTACAGTGCCCCAAATGCCCAGAGTACACTTCAACATCAACCCCAGTACTATGGTGGATGAGCAGGCTCCTGCCAGGACTGTGCCCCCCAGCAGGGGGAGGTGGCAGGGGTGTCCTTACCTGCCCAAGGCCGTTGTTCTGGAACAGCCATCCTGTATAGGCAACCTCCAGGGAGTCTCCTCCTTCCACCCCCTGCCCTTCTCCCAGGACAAGATCCTGGCAGAGGACTGAGTCCAGGGCTGCAGAGCTGTTGCACTTGGCAATGCACACCTGCAGAGGGAAAGCCTGGCAGTGTCTCTGGCCTTTCATGACAAGTCCCACTCATCAATCTGATGCATTCCTTGCTGTGCTGATCCAGCCCACATGAGAAATGCACTCCCAGAAACACACAAATCTCCTTGTGCTGAGTGCTGCTGGTTGAACACCCTCTGCTCTACAGAACCATTGATATGCAGCACTTGGGAATGCTGAGAAGCAACAGGCTCCCAGCCTCAATGAGATCTGTTTTAATGAGCAAAACTCAGGGCAGGCTGCTCTCAGATCTGTCTCCATCACAGTTATGCACTCAGAGCTGAACTCCAGTGAAAACAAAGCTTGATTTGCCCCTGCTGTAAAGCACCATCAGCAGTGGCTGGCCCAGAGGGGAGCAGTTACCTGCTTACTGAAATCCACTGCTGCCTTTTCTGACTCAAACATGATGGACCAGTTCTGCCTCTGATCATCATAGAACGTGCTGTAATTGTTGGGCTGAACCTGGGGGAGAGCAAATCAGTTCTATCTTAGACATTAAATGAACTCAAAACCCACATCCAAAACAAGCTTAAAAATAAGAGCTATTGAAATAAGGCAGGAAGAACCCTGTTGTTTACTGCCCAAATTCAAAATTAGCCTTTATTTAAGTGCTCATTTTCATGGAAGAATTATTATAACTCAAGTATGTGAGCAAATATTAAGTGTTTCCTACATGCTGCAGTTCACACAGGAAGGTGAAGGATTTCAGAATCTCCCTTGAAGCCTGGTTCTTTGATATATATTGAGAATTTTTAAGTGAGAGTAATTTACATGTCATAGTTTATTACACTTAGGCTTCCAGAATCAGTTGGAGAAATCACTTCCTCCTCACTTCTAAACCCATGTCATCAGGACTGACTATAAAACCCATTAATTTTTCAAGGATGTGCTTATAAAAAACTAGAGAGCAAGGTCTAAGCTGGGACAGAAATTGCATTGTTTTGGAGTGAAATTTCTATCTCTCATATGAAGAAATTTGATGCCATCTGATGACAAGCTAAGAACAGTAAACCATCACATCAATTTTCTGTCAAACTGGCAGAAACCAACTTCCTGAGAGATTCCATTTTAGAGCTCACAATCTCCAGATTGTTCTCAACAGCAGGAAAATGCTGAGTGTAAATTTTCTGAGAGAAAACATTTCCTTGCTGTCATTTCCTTCTGCTTACTCACTTGTACTCTCTCAGACACTTAACTCCAAATTCTCAGCAAAAGGAATTTTGCTGGTTTTATCCAGGGCTGCAAACCCCAAACATCTCTGTGAGCACAGGTAATAATTTACCTCCTACAGGAGCCTTGGTTTGGAAATCTCCTGAGGAGGTGTCAGCCAAAGGGAGCTGTCACAGCCTCCTGTGCAATACCTGAGGGGAACAGTCACACTGGGCCACCTCCTGCCCTGTCACTCACATGTTTGATCCCAAAGGTCACAAGCCAAGGCTTAAGGAAGAATTTTAGAGCCAACCTTGTGGGTTTTGTGATCAAAAAAAGGCTTTTCCAAGGCAGAGTCTCACCGTGAGCACAAAGCCTGGGTGGATCCTTGCAGAGGTGATCTGCTGCTGCTGGCTGATGTAAAGGAGGATCCTGTACTGGATTCCACAAGGAAAAAGAACAAAAACAGGAGCTCAAAACCTCTTCAATTCTAAGGTGCTTTGTCACACACAGAGCCTAAGGCTCAGTATTTATTTGTCAAGTATATCACAGCAAAAATACTTCACACAGTTTTGTGCCACTTATTAAAACTGATTTATTCTCAAGGGGTTTATTTAGCTGCAGCAACCAAGCAAGTGAAACTCATTGTTTTACAATAAACAACATGCTTTAACTAATTCCACATTTTTCACAGTTACAGTGGAAAAAGAGGGTGCACTAACCCTTCCAGAGACAGAACTCACCACACATGGCATCAAACCATCACAGAGTTATTTAGGCTGGAAGAGACTGAATGATCCAAGATCACCCCCCAGCCCTGCCAAGGTCACCACTGACCCAATTCCCCAGTGCCACATCCACAGGGCTTTCAAACCCCTCCAGGGATGGGGACCCCACCACTGCCCTGGGCAGCTGTGCCAGGCCCTGAACACCCTTTTGGGAAAGGCATTTTCCTTCAAAAGGTTTGTTTGTGAAATCTTTTATCTTTGCATCAACCTATTGACACAACACACTGAGTTGGAAGGAGTTTTCCCAAGTACTAAACAACACAGATACGAGATTTATTGACATATTTGGCTCTACTTAACATAATTATTATGGAAATGTGTTTCCCTTTGTGCACCTGCACTGGACACAGCTCAGGGGTGAAGTGGGAGTGACCCAGTGACTGCTCCCAGCTGGATGTGGGATCACACAGGCAGCCTGAGGAAAGCTGCTTCAGCTTCCTCCTGCACTGCCTGTGCTCCCCAGCTCCCCCAGAACAACAGCTCAACACTGCCCACATCACTGACCCAGGAATTCAGTTACCAAACTAAGATTCATTTTGTTCTTGCTAAAGAAGCAACTTAGTGAGACATGAATGAGGACTTGGGGGATATAAAACATCAAATACCAACACCAGGGAGGGGTGAGAGTTTTCAAAGTAGGTTTCAAACACACCAAGTTACTGGGCACCTCAGTTCTGTGTTCTTCAAGGAACACTTGGGAAGGAAAGACGCTTTTGATACCAAATGAACAAAACTTAAGCAAAGCATCTCTGTGCTGCTGGACAGAATTTTCCCTTATTCCTGTTTCCATGTGCACAAATATGTGATCCAGTTGTAAAAGACATTCTAAATAAATACCAAAATGACATCCAGAAACACTGCAAACTATTTCAGGCACGAGTTGTAAGAGATTTTACAAACTCTCAGACTGCAGAAAAGATGTCACCATGGTGGATGGCTGAGCCCCAGGAAATCCCAGGAAGCAGAAAGGCAGCAGGAGAACAACACCAAAAGCAGAACACCTGGAGAGCTCACCAAAACACCATCTGACAGCAGTGAGCCCTCAGCAGGGCAGGGCTAGGGAAGGAAGTGTCTCTCACCTCTTTGGTGGTGTGGTTCCCCACTACAGCTGCTCCATACTTGCCTTGCTTCAAGTACTGCCCATTTGTACTGGAAGATAAGGGAGACATTCAGCTGCACAACTGCCCCTAAATCAGAATTCTTTACAGTTCAGATCCCTTTTCCCAGGTATAAAATGTCAGGCAGCCTTGCTTAGCTTAGAGCCATTCCTGCTTGCCCACAGGCAAGAGCACACATCGTGGAGTGAGCTGAAAACTCCTCTCACAGATCCAGGGCAGAAACGTTTCCCCATCAAACAGTTTTAGTGCTCTCACTCTGCTCAGGCCTCAATTCTCCAGTGCATGAACCACAGGCATCTGACAGAGCAGGATCCCAGCCCAGCAGCCAGGACACAGCTCCCAGGCACAGCCAGACCCAGAGCTTGCTCTTTACCTCAGAACTGCAGCACAGCAACTGAAACTGCTCTTGAGCAGCAACTTCAGTGCCTTGCAGCATTCCCACCATGCAGATAGGGCTGGAAACCAGTGTCTCCTCCCATTTGTGCAGGATTACTCCCCTCTGGGAGCAGGCACAGGCTGCAGCAGCAGTCACTTACTATCGATAGGCGAGCACGGCCGTGGCCGCCAGCACCGAGGGGGCTCCCGAGGCTGCCGGGGCCTTCTGGGGCTGCCCTGTGGGGACAGAGCAGGGACAGCTCTCAGAGCACAGCACGGGCTGGGGACAGCAGCACAGCACGCTCCTGCCCACCAGGAGAAACAACCCCAGTGGGAATTGCAGAGAAACCAAGACCTGAGCTCCAAATCACCCAGGTGCAGGAGGAAGGCATCCCAAGGAAAGCTCAGGGAATTGTTTGCTCTGCTGCTCCTCACAAGGGTTCTCCCCACACACACACAAGTGCTGCTGAGTGTGTTCCCCATGCTCATGCCCAGTTACTCACCAGCTGCTGTCTGACCCTTCTTGGGCTGCTTTGGTGCAGTGAACTGGAAGAAATCATTTCCCTGGCTTGAGACTGTTTGATCCAGGCCAAAGAGAGAGGCTAATCTGGCTCTAGAAAGGGAAACAGAACCATTTAACCTTATTTAACATGGGCATTATACATAATGCACACCCTTAACTAGAAGTTTGATCAGATACAAAGTGTTTACCATCACTTTGGGGCTGCAGGTTAAGTTGCTTTAGGCTAATTAACCATTTAATTTTGAATAGGCAGAACTTGTATATGAAGAGGCTGGGAAAGTGGTAAAATTGTGTTTCATTTCCTCAAAAATCAACTGAAGGTGTAAGAACTGAAAGTATACTAAAAAAAAAAAAGAAGTTACTTGAAGCAATGACTAGAACTAGCTTGACATAAAATAGCTGATTCTTACAATGGCTAAAACAATAAGTGACAGAGAAACCACCATTCAGCTCCTGGAGTTTTTTGTTTTTAAATGTCCAGGAAACAGATTCTCCCATTAAATTTTAAAATGGCAAAAGCTCTCCCAGCGAAGGGCAGAGGGTTTAATGCTGGAGGTTCCGTCAGGACACGTTGTTTGCAATTTCACTGCTTCAAGGCCAGTTCCGGTCAATCTATTGCTGATATCACGGGGCAAGGGAATAAAAAACCAAAAAATGAGACCACTACCAGTGAATGCCTTACAAAAAAAATAACTAAACTTCCTATAGAGAGGATTAGTTTGTAAGAGAAGCTCCTGGAAGGGGGCGGGGAGAGGAACTGGAGCTCTTGGAGCGGGAACAAGTCAGCGACACAAACCCGGGATGTGCCGCACGCAGCCCCGGCCCGGGGGGATCCCGGGAGGAGCCAGCGCCGGGCACGGCCCCGGAGCGGCACCGCCAGCACTGCCCACCGCTCCTCGTTAAACTGCGAACACCGAGCGCTCTGCCCCGGGACCCCGGAGCGGCTCCGCCTCCCCCTGCGGGAGGGTCCCCGAGCCCAGCGAGGTCTCAGCCCCCAGAGCCCGCCCAGGGCACACCGGGGAGCGCTCCGAGCCCCGCCGGCAGCCGGAGCCGTCCCGGGCTGCCCGTACGGCGCTCCCGCAGCGGGACACAGCGCCGGCGGCTCCCCCGGTGACAGGAGGGCAGCCCCGGCCCGGCTGCACAGAGGGCGGCCTGCCCGCCCTCACGGCCGTGGGCCTTCACCGGGGCCACGGCCCCGCGGCCTGCCCTGGCCACCGCGCCCCCCCGCTGGCGGGGATGGGGTCCCGCCGCGCCCCCGGCGCTCACCCGCTGGCCGGGGACAGGAAATCGGCGTCGTCCTCCTCGGCCGCCGCGAACATGACCAGCGAGCGCCAGGGCGGGGACGGGCGGGCGGCGGCGGCGCTTTACGGCCGGCGGCACCGGCACGGGCGGGGCGGGGCCTGGGCGGGATGTCACAGGGGGCGGGGCCTCAGTGACACAGCGTGTGTGGAGGCGCGGCTTAACCGCACCGAGGGGCGTGGCTTTCACACGTAATCGGCGGAGTTTTGATGGACACTTGGAAAGGGGCGGGGTTCAGTGGGCACGGCTGAGGGCGGGAACTTGGGGGGTTTATGGGTCCGCGGAGGGGGCGGGGCTTAGCGGCGGGGGCGGGGCAAGGCCGCGGCTCGTGGCGCTCGCGCGGTGAGTGACGGGCGGGCTCGGGGACGTCTCGTGCCCCCCGCGCCTTTCCCCCCCCCCCATCCTGCCTGAGGGGCCCCATGGCCGTCCCCCCTCCCTTCCCCTCAGGACGGGACCGGGGAGCTCGGGCCGGGGCCGCGGGGGGTCCGAGGGGATGGGCAGCCCTGGGGACGTGAGGGTGGAGGTGCGGGGTGAGCTCGGTGTGGGTGCCGGCAGCGCTCCCCGCGCTCCGGGGGAGGCGCTCAGGCCGGCCCTGCGGTTCCCAAGGTGACAGCGGGCCCGGGCTGCCCTTGCCATGAGGGAGCCGTGACCCGCCGGGCTCCGGGCTGAGCCGCAGGGCCCGCACGGCTCCGCTGAGGGCCCTGGGGCTCCGCGGGGCTCGGGGGCTCGGGCCGGGGACAGCCGGGCGCTGCTGTGCTCTGGTTCTGTCTCTGGGTACCCAAGGGCACCAGCCATGCGCTGCCTTCTTTACATCCCAATAGTTCCTTGCCTCTGAGCCGCCCCTCTGAAAAAGTTTCCCACGTTCGCCTCGTACCTTGAAAAATACACCTTATTGTTGGTTTGCTTAATGAATTTTTTGTAGTCTGTTGTGGTTTTCCTGTGTGGTTTTCCCCCTTTTGTAGAGCTGATATCTCTATGTGCTTTGTGAGACCGGCTGGCTTTAATTTCACCTTAGACACAAGTGATGTTGAAATACAGAAGAACAATGTGCGGGAGGTCAGAATGGCAATAAGGGCTGATATTTCCTGGCTTTGGGTGTTTGCTGGCACTGGTTGGAAGTTTGCACTGTCAATTACTGACTGGATGTTTGAGCAGGAAGTTGCCAGGTCTGTTGTGGAGCTGAGTTTGCACTAATTCAGGAGTTTATTGCAATGATTGAGATATCAATGATTCCACTTCTAAAGGAAGGAGATAAAGGATATTGTTAAGCAGGGTATTGTTATCTCCTTTTATATTGCAGAATGTGTGATGAATTTAGAAGGAAACCTGAAAAGGGTCAGAATCTTATTTCTATTAAAGAAAACCAAAAGCCAAACCCACAATAATTTGGTGTAAATTCCCAGTGGGAGTAGATTGTTCTCAGGCAGGTGGGCATGAATTTCCTTCCAATGGGAAATGTGCTCCCTTGGATGAAGAGAGTTTGTTGCTTTGGCTCCTGTATTTCTATCTGGCTGGTTGTTAATGTAGTTTTGTTTTTTAAGTGGTGAAAACCCATGTGGCTCAGTCCTGGTGTGGTACTTCAAGTTACATTTTTTAGGTACAGGAATCACAGAATATCCTGAGCTGGAGGGACCCACCAGGATCCCCCAGCCCAGCCCCTGTCCCTGCCCAGCCCCCCCAGCCTGGGCACCCCTGGCAGCGCTGCCCAAAGGCTCCTGGAGCTCTGGCAGCCTCGGGGCCGTGCCCATTCCCTGGGCAGCCTGGGCAGTGCCAGCACCCTCTGGGGGCAGAGCCTTGCCCTGAGCTCCAGCCTGAGCTGCCCTGGGTTGACCTGAGGCCGTTCCCTCAGGACAGAGCAGAGCCTGGAGCTGCCCCTGAGCAGGAGCTGCAATCCTGAACAATCCCAGTGCCCTCAGCTGCTCCTGGTGTGGCCTTTTCAGACTCTTCACCTTCCTAGCCCAGTGTTATACCTGTGGATATTTCCATTTTTTTCCTACTAGCATTCAGCACTGGCCAGTTTTAATGCCATTGTGGGGAAGAGGCTGTAGCAGCACAACCTGCAACACTCAGCAAGCATCACATCTCAGCCACTTGCCCTTTTTTTAATGTATGCTTTGTTTATAGTCCTCATTTGTATTTGAGTGTGCAGTGGGCTTGTGGTTCCACACAGTTCCCAGGCAGAGGCCAATTCTTCCTGTTAGTGCTCGAGCTCCAAGCTCCACAATGCTCACTAGTCCTGCTTTTTGTGCCCAGGTGGATGAAACACTCCTCACAAGTGTTTATTAAGTTGATTTTTCAGTCTGTTTGATCTTAACTTGCCTCTGCTTGAGCCTGAGGTCAGCAAAGCTTTTGCAGGATTTTTCATGAGTAACAATATGGGATCTTACAGGGTAAGTTAGCATTCAAATTAATAATCCCAAATCCTGGCATTTATGATGTAATGTTTCCTGAGGCTTTCACCAGCCTTTGGACTCTGCATTAATTTTTCCCATCCTTCATTAAAAAGGGGGCACTGGGAATAATGTGTGAATGTTGCTGTTTAAATGAAGATTGGTTTTGTACCTCAGGATTTATTGGTGACTGCTCTGCTGTACATTACAAAATTAAAGTGATGCTTTTTGCTACAAACACAAAAATTGTTGCAATAAGCAGGATTTTGCTTCTTTTGTTCTCCTCCCCCCCAAAAACAAGGTACTGAAAATATACGAATTGGAAGGAGTTGCAGGCTCCCACACAACTTTGGGTTGAGAATGGAGGAATTTTTGACAACCACTTCCTACTCAGATTTGGCTGCTTTTCATATCAGATTTCTCATCTAGGCCAGGTTGGTAACCAAGCTAAGAATTAGGAAAATTTCTGCCAGTAGAGAGGAGGAGTTAAATCACCTCTCCAGGCACTTTTGCATGTTTGCTTTTTTATTTTAAAGCTATCATGCCTGACACTGACTCTGACTTGCAGTGGTACAAGAACAAGGTTTGTGGGGTTTTTTGTTTTGGAAAGAGGTTTGGGGGGATTTTTCACTTCACTTTTCCCTTCCCAGTGTAACTTCAAGATGTGGATTAGTGAGACCCTGTATCCCTGAACCAAAGCTTAATGCCTGAGAAGGGAGGGCATTGAGAATAATCTTTGCCAGTTTTGCATTACAAATAAATGACAAAATCTGCCATGTTCACAGGGTGAGTTTTGAGCAGGGCCATGAGGAGTCTCCTTTCAGCTGGCTTGTTTTCCAGTCAGGCATTAGGTCCAAGAGAAGAGAGAACTTTTTATTCTTTGAACTAAATGAACTATTTTCTGCTTTCCTCCTTGGTTCCTCTGTTTGCTGTGAAGACCCCTCTACCCAAGAGAAAGCTCCATGGCTTTCCTTCCCTGCTCTGGCCTGAAGGTCACCTGAAAGTTAGCAGGAGCCTGCAGCAGAACTTTGGGAGGTTGGGCTGGAGCGCATTGCCAGCATGAACTTCTTTCTCCACAGGTCTGCCAGGAAATCACTGGGAGTCTTGGCAATTTTGCCTTAGGGAAGGATGAAAAAGACTCAGTCTAGTTTATCTTGTTTTTTCTCTGGGAAATCCAATCTTAGTTAATCTACTCCATTGCCTTTTGTTTCAATCTAATTTTCTGGAAATGTTCCCAATCAGGTCCTGGAGAACATGATGGCAGTGGTTTTTTCATTAACCTTTTTTTCATCTGAAAGCTGGAATCTGCTAATGCAGAGAATAATGGGACTAGTTATTGTAAACAAATTAAACTCCTATTTTGCTGTGCTTTCTAAAGCCTTTCATTTGTTGGTCCTGGAATTAGATTTTCCTGGTTTAGAAGCCAATCTAGAAGTGGGAGGTTGTGATGAAATAGCTCCTTTTTAGTTTTCCTTTTTTATTTCTACAGTTTTTAATGTCATTTCCCATTCTCTTTTCTTCCCTGTGCTATCAGTTCATATCTACAAAGGTCTCCAGCTGATTTCCAGTGGCACTTCAGCAGCTGTGACTGCAGCCAGAACAATGGCTTTGCTTCCTGCTCTTTTCCTCTCTGTGGGTATAACCTTAGAAAAATCTCACATTTGCTGTATCACAGATGTAAACAGCATTTATCATCTGCTAAAAAAGTTGTACAAGATTACAAAAGTTGTAATTTTTATCTAAGTGAGTAAAGCAGTCCATGGTAGCTCTAGAGCACAGGCCAAATGCTCTGAGTGGTTGAGGCTCTTCTGTTCTCCCTGCTTGCTCAGCATGTCCTGCTGTGAATCCTGAGAGAGATTCACCAACATCTCTCTCAGAAAACTGGGAGAAAACTGGGAGCAGAGTGGAGGAGTTCAGGCATGGAGCTCACAGTGAGTGCCCCAAGCTCTCCTGAGACTCTGGAAGAGCCACTTCACTCCCATAAAGCCTCTTTTCCCACACTTGCTCATTAGTTATCATGGGTTCAGATCTCATTCTCTGATGAAGGTAGAAGAGTTTGGAATATGAGCTTTGTGATATATTTAGCTGATCTTCTGGCTAACCAGGATAAGGGGAGCCCTGGCAGTCTTGGCTGGTTTTTTTGCCTAAACACTGCATCTGTTGGGGGAAGGAGTGCCTGGCAAATGCACTTTCAGACTTGTTTCACATTAGAGAGAATATAATTGGCCCTGGCTCTGTAGGATTAACAAGTGCTTTGAGGCCACCTGTGAAGTGCAGCACTCATCCTGAGCTAATGGTGTGAGCAGACTGGCTGGCCTGCTGCAGAGAGCTGGGAAAAGAGCTCCTGGAGAGGGAAACAGCTGCAGCCTCCTCAGGGAGAGGCACAGCCCTGGGACCCAGCTGCTCTGCTGGCTCTGATGGTGCCTGCTCTGTGCTGGGACAGTGACAGCAGCTCTGTCACCCTGGGCTGGGAGCAGGGATCCCATCACTCACAGGCTTCCCCATGAACCTTCCCTGCTCCAAAAGCCTTCACTAAAGAGGCTCAGGCAGCTCACTGGCACAGCTGCACTGCATTTTCAAGCTTGCATCTTTTACTTGGGAAGGAGAAACACAAAGGTGGAGTCAAAGCCAGTGCTCCTGCAGCCTGGGGAGGTCACTGCCGTGCTGCCATCAGTGTGGCTCCATAGGAGGGCATTTCAGTGGCTAAATCAACCCTTGGACATCAGTGATAAGGGAAGGGGGAGCACAAGCTCCAGAGGAGCACAGCCAGCCTCGGGGTGCAGTGCAGGGGAAATGCAGGCAGTGTTGCAGTCTGGTTTTCTTGGATCCTGTGTTTGTCTGAGCTCCTGGACTAATGGATTTGACAAGAGACCGAGTCATGGTTTCTGGGTTCACTGCCAGGTGAGGTTTATACAAATCAAATTACCACTGCCTTTGGTGCCCTTCATTAACTTGGGATAAGACATTATCTCAAGAGGATACTGAACTTTAGTGTTTCAGGTGGTGTCACGTGAGGCTGAAGTGTGCTGGAGGAGCCTGCTACAGATCCTGTCAGGCTGAAACCTGAACAGCTGCAAACAGAGTCAGTTGGGAGTTTCACAGCTGCCCTCATCTTCCTGTTATAGGTTTGGTTATCCTTGTAAAGCCATTTTTGTGCTCTTTTCATAAAAGGCACAGAGCAGTATGTGGGATATCCTTCTGTAGGGGTGGTAAAGCTAATATACTTAATTCTGATTATTTTGCTTCTAGCTTAAAAAACCTTTTGGCAGCAGCCTGACTTTCCTTAATTTTCTGAATTCCTCAAGCAAAACCCTCCAGGACATCACAGCAGGATCATGTGCACTGCTTGTCAGTTGATCCCATTTTGTGTAACTCTTGCTTGAAACCACATTCCCTGCCACGAGGCTCCTTGTGTTGCAGCCCACAGCTCAGCTGCTCTTGCACTTTTTCTGCTTTGCCCTTTTTATTTTCCATAGCAGTTGTTGGCTCCAGCTTTGCAAGCAGAGGGGTCCCAGAGCCAGGACCCTGACAAGGTTTGTCCTGCACAAACAGTGTTGAAGAATTTCTGCACAATTGATTATTTATTTGCCTTGTTGCTTTCTTTTTTCTTTTCTCATTTCCCAATGCTCCTAAAAACATCATATTTAAAGCTCATCTTGTTCCACCCCTGCCATGGCAGGGACACCTCCCACTGTCCCAGGTGCTCCCAGCCCTGCCCAGCCTGGCCTTGGGCACTGCCAGGGATCCAGGGGCAGCCCCAGCTGCTCTGGGCACCCTGTGCCAGGGCCTGCCCACCCTCACAGGACATAATTTCTTCCTAATATCTTATCTAAACCTGCTCTCTCTCAGTTTGAGTACTAAAGTACTGCAATACTAAAATAAACTAAGCTTGCTTTGTTGCAATATCCAGAAGGAAGCAAACCACTAATTTATCTGATAAAGACTTGAATGTTTGAAATGTGTTTTGATTAATGTGTTGGAAAGTGATCTCTGCAATGCACTTAATCAGAGAGTTCTAAAATCTCTTTGCATTTGTACAAAGATCTCGTGAGGGAGACTCAGGAGCTGCTTCTGCTGCTCTGTGGATCTGTGTGTGAGCATCCCAGTGCTTGCTCTGGTGCTAAGCTAATGTGAGCAGTAGTTAATGATTAGCCTTTGATAGAGATAATGATGTGCTGGTCAGCATTATGTGAGGGTTGAGAAACTTTGATCACTGTCAGACTTGTTGCCTCTCTGGAGAAAAAAGCTCTGCTGGAGTTGGTAGATGGAAAACCTGTCTCTGGAAGAGTAAGTACTCAGCATTTTTTAGCTCTGAATCATTTCTGCTTTGGATTAGCAGCTTTGTGGCTGTCCAGGGGTTTGAAAATAATGAACAAACCAGCATTCAAAGCTCTTTCCCAGAGTGTTTTGTCACTCATAGAAAAATTGCTGATGGCTTTTGTTCTGGCTTTCCATGCCCTACAGTCATGGCTCTTCCTGTCAGAAGAGTGTCACAAGGCCAAGGCTCTCCAAAGATAAGTTCCTTTCCAGAGAATTGAGTTGATTGCTCTTTTTCTCTTCTTGATACTGGAGATCTACCTTGTTGAGATTGGATTTTCAGTGACTCAGTAATTTCAATAAAGCTTCCAATAGCTCAGTTGCATTTTCAAAGGGAGAATGCTCTGTTCTATGGATTGGGGCTATGAATCTTTTTTCTGAACCCTTACAAGTATTTGCATTACTGCCTGGAAGCTGTTTATGTATCACTGTGCCATCCACTTGCTGTTTGCCAAGATCATGGATCAAGAGTAGGAAGGTGCCTCTGGTGATGGATATTTGGCCTTAAACAGAGGTTGACTTCCTGAGCTTAATTAAAAACCCACTGGAATGGATTTTGCTGCTTGTGACCTGAGTTCTACCTTGCATTTTGCCCAGGAACAGCTTGAGGCTTCTCAAAACAACTGTTGGAGGCACAGAGAATTTGATTCTTGGCTGTGGTAGAACAGGTTCTTGTGTTGGGGGCACTCATGGATGGTGCTGCAATGAACACACATCCATTTTTCCTCTGCAAGAAAAGGTATTTTTCTAAAAGTCAGTCTTGAGAGCTCTTAGGTCTTTAGTCAAAGGCTGCATTTCAGAGGTGACCCTGACAGGAGCTGGAAATCCCAGGGTGTCCCAGGAGGAGCTGACATCAACAGTGGCTGTTGGGGAAAGGTTTGGCTGGAACGTGGCAGCTGCAGGGAAGGGAATGGTTGAGTGGCCACCTTCAAATGCTGTGTGTGCACATGGACATGCTTCTGAGGGTAATTACAGACCAACAACTGCTTCAGCATGAAAAGAAAGGGATTACTCTGCAAGGACACTTTCCCATGTGTGTGGCTGGACTGGACATGGAGAAACGTGTGTGAATTGCTTAAACCAGTATGTGTCATGTCATATGTGTGGAATGGCCTCCTAAATATTAACCAGGAGTTCTGGAGTGTGGTTTTCTTGTTATTCAGATTCTCAAAACACCTGAAAGTCAGTTCAGAACTTGTACAAGTGTTGTCTTTTGTGGGCTAAGTTGTTGAAAAGCAGCCAGAGAGGGCAAATTAACTGTGTGAAAATGGGCAAGTAGGGTAAGATCTGGGAATCTCCAGTGAATCACCTGTGCTGGACTCCCTTTTATGAGGCCTCTAATAAACCACTGCTGTCCATTTATCACCCTCAGGTTTTATTTTACCTGCATGGGACAAAGGTATTTATGCTGTTGCAAGATAACATCTGTAAAGAGGCAATAACAGATAACATCTGTAATTCACTGAGCTGGGGCTGCTGGTCAGCAGTGACTGACCATGAGCCAGCAGAGGGCCCTGGGGCCAAGGAGGCCAATGGCTCCTGGCCTGGGTCAGGGATGGGGTGGCCAGCAGGAGCAGGGAGGTCACTGTGCCCCTGTGCTGGGCACGCCCTTGTCACAGACAGCTTTTCATAAAAATCCTTTCTTTAGGATTTTTCCTTTCTGAGAAGCTGTAGCTTCAGCAACAAGTATTATCTGCTGCAGTAGAATGCAACAGGTAGATCTGTGATTGGTCTTGAGTGAATGTTTAAATTTACTGACCACTCACAGCAGAGCTGTTCTTGCTTTCTGCCTGGAAAGCAATCCCCAATCCATAGAACAGAGCATTCTCCCTTTGAAAATGCAACTGAACTATTGGAAGCTTTATTGAAATTACTGAGTCACTGAAAATCCAATCTCAGCAAGGTAGATCTCCAGTATCAAGAAGAGGAAAAGAGCAATCAAGTCAATTCTCTGGAAAGGAACTTATCTTTGGGAGAGCCCTGGCCTTGTGACAGAAAGCAAGATGGTGTGTCCTTCCCACTCCAGCCAACCATGGTGCAATGGTTTGTCAGGATTAACTTGCAAGTAATTCTCTGTCTTGCATCCTGACATATCTGTCATTCCTTGGAGATGGAGTATTTCTGCATGTGGCCACTGAACAGCCACAAACAATAATCTGTGTCCTTCCCCTGTGGACAGACATTTTTGTGGGAGACAGGTTCCTTTCCATGGGTACAAATGGTGCAGGAGGTGTTGAATGTGCAGAACTTTGTAATTCATTCCTTTTCTATTCTTAGCTTAGTAAGCTTCTAAGAACTTTTCTCTCTATTCCTATTAGCATAGTAATAATGTAATATATAGCATAAAATAATAAATCAAGCCTTCTAAACATGAAGTCAACATTCTCACCTCTCTCTTCACCCTGAAAAACCCTTGGAAGCCCTGTGACACACCCTGAGTGCTGTGCCCAGCCCTGGCCCCTCAGGCTGGGAAGGGCATTGAGATGAGAGCATCCAGAGGGGGCAGTGAGGCTGGAGAGGGGCTGGGAACACAAACCCTGTGAGGAACCCCTGAGGGAGCTGGGGGTGCTCAGCCTGGAGAAAAGGAGACTCAGGGCTGCCCCCATCACTGCACAGCTCCTGAAAGGGGCCTGTGCTCAGCTGGGGCTGGGCTCTGTCTGCAGCAGCACTGACACACCCAGAGCACACAGCCTCAAGGGAAATTCAGGCTGGATATCAGGGAAAAGTGTTTTACAGAAAGGTGATAAAGTTGTGGAATGGCTGCCCAGGGAGGTGGTGGAGTCCCCATCCCTGGGTGTGTTTAACAAAGCCTGGATGTGGCACTGGGTGCCAGGGCTGAGCTGAGGGGTTGGGGCTGGGTTGGACTCGATGATCTTGAAGGTCTCTTCCAACCCAGTGATTCTGTGTGTGATTTCTGTGTGTGATGATTTCTGTGTGTGATTTCTGTGTGTGATTTCTGTGTGTGATCCTTCACCTTTATTAAAGGCCCACTAATGCACTTCTAGGACACATTGAATTATTTTGGCTCTGAGGAAACTTGTGCTTCCTTTCTTGGGAATGCACTTTTTGACTCTGATTTCATTTTGTGTCTCCTGAGGTTATTTTACAGTTTCACAGGGTTTAAGGCTCAAAGACATCATGAAATCAATCTGGCCAGAGCTGTTTATGCTCTGTAACCTGGTGTGTCCTTCCCACTCCAGCCAACCATGGTGCAATGGTTTGTCAGGATTAACTTGCAAGTAATTCTCTGTCTTGCATCCTGACATATCTGTCATTCCTTGGAGATGGAGCGAAGAGCCTGAAGAGCCACAAACAACAATTTGTGTCTTCATCCTGTGGACAGACACATTTTTGTGGGAGACAGGTTCCTTTCCATGGGTACAAATGGTGCAGGAGGTGTTGAATGTGCAGGAATCTGGATATTGAATTAGTGGGCACGATAAAGAACCTTGTATGCAAATGGTGAGGGTTTTTTTTTTGTTTTTCATTTGGAGAAGAAACTTCTCCCTTAATTTAAAAAGGGAGAGGAATGTTACCTCTGCCTGTTAGAGGCAGAGGAATACAAGCTAGAAGCTGTTCTTGATTAGGGCATATGAAATAGGAAGTGAAATTCTCTGCTAGGCCTGGTTTTTCTAAGGAAGCAGAAGTTGTCTAATCTTACAGAACACACACCTTGCAAGATGGGGTTCCAAGTATTAATATATTTTTATATTAAAGAGTTTTTGAAGAGTATCACAAGGCTCAGGACTGTCCCATTTGTTCTCAGCAGGATGGTTCCTGCTCTCTGGCCATATGGATCACATCTCTCTGGTCACCATTCCTGTGTTTGGTTGTGTAACATCTGAGCAAAAACCACCACTGAGGATAAGGGAGTATCTATTTATTCAGGAATTATGTAATCTTGGAAAATATGGGTCACATGGCCCTGCTTTTCTGTCTCCACTTCCTGCTGCTGTCCTGTGTCTCCTCCCTGCTCAGGATCCCTGGTTGTCCTCAGCTGAGGAGTGAGTGCTGAGTTTTCAGCAGGAGGTTCCCAGGTGGCTCCTGACTGAGCCTCACCCACCCTCCTGCTCCTCCATCTCAGCACAGCTCTCACTCCCCTGGCCTTTGAGCCATTCTGCCTTATCTCTGCCTGAACTCCCTCCCTTCCTGCCGGATTTCTGCTCCCTGGGTGCTGAATCCCGGGCATTTGTGACCTGCATTTGTGTTGCTGTGCCCCTGATGATGTGAGGAAGGGAGGTGAAGCTCTGCTGGTGTGCCCTGCTGCTCTGCAGACCTGGGCTGGCAGCTTCTGAAGGCTCTGAAGTGCTCCTGTAGATGCTCCTGGGGATTGTCTTTGATGGAAACTTGTCAGTCCTAGCTCTGAATCCATGCTGTAAGGAATTTTGATGTTTGCCATGCCTTCTATCCTGGATGTTTCATAAAGAAATTGTAATGTGGTGGAGCAGTTTGTTTGGGCTAAAATGTAACACCACAGTGTGGCATCCTGTGCCAGTTTTGGTGTGGTTGGTGCTGTGCTGTGCACAGAATCACTGTGGTACAGCATCTCTGCTTTGGCAGCTGTGGGAATGGCAGCCACTCCTCAGCTCTTGCATGTCCTGAGGTGCCTCAATTCTGCCACTTTCCAGAAATGTCTGAGCTCTGGTGTGCCAGAAATGGGGACAGCTGCCTCATCCACCCAGACAGAAAGGGGAACAAAGGACAGCGTGGGGCAAATAAGGATCCAAAAGGCTGGTGGTGGAGGAAATGAAAATGGGGTGGAAAACCACTGTCCATGTCCAGAATGGAGGAGATTGTGCTCTTGGTGGGCTTGAGCAGGACAAGGCAGAATGGATGTGCTCTGGCTTTGACATCCCACTGGACATTGGTGTCCTTGCTGGTTTTGCCCAGAGGGCAGAGCTGGCTGGGGCTGTTCTCTTGGAGCAGTAACATGGAAAAGGGGGAAGTTTTGTGGCAGATGAACAGGGAAACTGGAGTGTGTAAGTGATCCAATCACCTTTTAATTGGCACCTTGTCTCTATTCCTCTTCAGTGCCTGCTGATACAGCAGTTCCCCTTTATGAATACAATCCTGATTGGCATTTATTGGCAATAAAAGCAACTTGTGGTTGACATGTCTGTTCCTGGTCAGTGCACAGGTGACTCCAGGCTTAGTGAGCTCTGCTTTCTTCCCTGAGCTCCACTTTGGGTTTGCTTGGTTTGTTACAGTCCCTGGCTGGGGTTCTTCAACACAGCCAAGGCTGGAATGTGCTCTGATCCTTGGAAAGTGTCCCACTGGGGACTTGAGGGTAATTTGGGCTCATGCAGGCTGAAAGTATTTGTGTTTTACCAGAATGGGAGCAGGTTGTTGCTGAAAACTTCAGGCCAGGGCATTCTTGATGTCAGCTTCTCCAAAATTATTTTGCTGTGCCCTGCCTGGTTGTCCCTTGTGTGGATGAGAGTCCCTTGTGTGGATGAGAGTCCCTTTGTGGATAAGTGTCCTCAGCCCTGTGACAGCCCCCAGCATCTGTCTGGCACCCAGAGCTCCCTCTGTGAGCTTGAGCCAGGCCTGTGTGACAGATGTGCCCTGAGCAACATCTGCCAAGCAGACAGTTTTGTAATCCTGCACCCCATGGCATCCACAGCAGCTGCCAGACCCCATCCCAGTGGAATTCCTGGTGTCATGTCCTTCCTTCTGCTGTGCACTGGGCAGGGCGAGGAGTGTGCTGCATTTGCAGAGGCATGGGAATGATGCAGTCACATGTACCCCGTGCTGGACTCTGAGCCCCAAAGCACTGTCCCCACAGCAGAGGGCAGGGAGTTGTGCTGCTGGCTGCTGTCCCATGTCCTGCCAAGAGTGGGGTGCCCTGGGGAGCACCTGACATGGGGACCCCAAGATCTGGCCCAACAGTGGGAGGCACGGATCAGTTGGAGATTGCAGTGCTTCTTTCAAAGGAAAACATTCACTGGGGTGTGTGGGGATGTGTGTGGGATTCCTGTGCAGATGAGGGGAGTTCCTACCCCCTGCATTGCTGGGTTTGTGAGGGACAGACTGAGGTGTGACAGTGCTGGTTCTGTCACCTCTTGCTAAAGATCCCTTGTGGAAGGAATCTTAGCTGTGCTGCCAGGGCAGGGCTTGAGAGGTGGCCAGCACAAGCAGAGGGGTGTTGGAGGGTAGAGTAGGAATAGGATAGGAATGCTGAGCTGGAAGGTACCTTCAGTGTTCATCTGGTGTAACTGCCTGGTCTCAGCTCGATGGAGGCAGCAGAGGATCACTGTTGGATCTCCGTGCAGGGCTCTGTGTGCACTCCAGGTGTTTGCTCCTGGGCTGGGTCAGACTTCTCTGCAGAAATGAGTCCACAGCCAGGAGGGGTTGGCAAGGACTCCTCACTTTTGCTTCTCACAAGGATGCAAAGGATCCTTTGACTGCTCTGCTGTCTCCTGCAGTTTCAGCATGGCTGAGGAGAGGGCTTGACCACAGGGGAGGCTCAGCCTGACTCCCCATTATTTTGTCACCTTTACACAGCTCTTGCCAGCATTTCTCAGCCTTTCCTGTGATGTTACCAGGCTTAGAGTCTGAGGTTTTGTGCTCTGCAGGGTTGTTTTCAGCTGCCTTTCACTCCACTGGGCCTGTGGTTAACGACATGGTGCGTGCTTCACTTAATGAAGTTCAGTATATTGTCCTGTAAAGAACAATCTGTCCTGGGTTATTTTTACTTCTTGTTCAAAGATTACAGATTTCCTGAGGCGTCTGCAGAAGCTGGGAGATTAGGAATGACCATCCCCTTCTAGCAAAGCCTCTAACAGAGGGTGATCAGACAGGTTTGCTATGAAAACAAACTCCATCAAAGGGCCATTATTGTAGCCATGCTGAGAGGAAAAGCTCTGGCCCCTCCTCAAGTAATGGGGGCTGTGCTGAGTGCCTGTGACCAGCTTTGCTGGAGTTGTACAGCTGAGGAGTGCTTTGATTCAAAGCAGAGGACGGGACTTTAAGGATTGAACATATGCTGCTACTTCATCATCTTGTTTTAATCTTCACTTTAATTAAACATTTATTAATGCATAGAACTGCATCAAGCTGCCAAATGATGTGGTGCAGAGTCAGGAAGCTCGTGTGAGCCATCATCCCAGCTGGAATCCATGGTGTGGAGCTGGGGCACTGTTTGGGGTGTTTGCCCTGTCTGTGGGTGCTGTGTGATGTGACAGCTCACAGGGGTCTCAGGTTAAAGGGAGAGATGAGGATCTGACTCCATTTTTCAGAAGGCTGATTTATTATTTTATGATATATGTTACTTTAAAACCATACTAAAAGAATAGAAGAAAAGGTTTTATCAGAAGGCTGGCTAAGAATGGAAAAGGAAAGAATGATAACAAAGGCTCTGTCTCAGTCTCTCTGTCTGAGCCAGCTGACTGTGATTGGCCGTTAATTAGAAACAACCACATGAGCCCAATCACAGATGCACCTGTTGCATTCCACAGCAGCAGATAACCATTGTTTACATTTTGTTCCTGGGGCCTCCCAGCTTCTCAGGAGGAAAAATCCTAAGGAAAGGATTTTTCATAAAAAGATGTCTGTGACAGTGTGATGGCTCCATATGGAAGGGGCAGCCTGAGCCTTGGGGACACAGCAACCTGGTAAAGAGAGGGACAAACACATTGGTGCAAGAAACACAAGGATTTGGTAATAATAAAAGAAGCAAATGATGGTAGCAGGAGTCCTGGGGATGGGTGTTGGGAGGAACTGCAGGGAGTGATTGGTGGCCCCAGCCCTGAGATCTGCCTGTGCTGCAGAGAACCTGAGCTCAACTCTGCCTTAAATAAAGCATCACCCCCAAACCTCCCTGGGTGCCTGATGTGGGTTTGCTTCATTCTCCTCCCACATCCTGCCTGTGGGGTTTGTCAGGATCTACTTAATAAGGGTGTGTCTCAGCCTGGGCAAATCCCATCAGCTGTGGGCATGGCTCATGGACTGCAGAGTGGTTTTGAGGTGCCAAAACTTTGTCCTTATCTCCAGCATCCACAACAGTGCTGGAATGGTTCCAGCTGGGATCCTCAGTGGAGGTGAAGGATCTGGGCGGGTTTCTTCCCTCACAGAACATGCAAGCCCTGCACTTCATTTCAAAGCCCGTTCTCTGCCTGTGCTGGGAGAGCTGTGCTTTGGCTGCTCCCAGCTTGGCTGCCTGTCCCTGCTCACTGCTTCCATCCTGGCATTCCTTCCTCAGAGGCTGCCCAGCCATTGTCTCCTTTTGAACCTGAACACAAGATGTTGTCTGCAGCCCTGCTCAGCTCTTTCTTTGCCCATTATTCTCCACTCCCTGCACTGCAGCCTGTGGCATCTCTGGCTGGACATTCTCCAGAGTGCCTGTCATCCTTCAGAACTTCTGAAATCTGTTCTCAGGTAGACAGGGAGAATCACACTGTGTCATACTGTGGGTTCCTGCTTGGCTCTGCTGATCCAGTTTGCATCCAGCAGCCTTCCATGATCAGGGACAAACCCCAGGAAATCCAGATTTGTACAGCCTCACCCTCAGTGTGTATGGGAGCTCTGGAGCTGTGCCCTTCTCTTTCCCTTTATTCTATAAAGAGAATAAAAATTATTTATTCTATTTATTATATTACACATTATATTACACATTATATTACACACACGTTATATTACACGTTATATTACATGTTATATTACATATATTGTGCGTTATATTGTACATTATATTGTACATTATATTGTACATTATATTATACATTACATTATACATTATTTATTTTATTATATGTATAGATATATTATATTATATTATATTATATTATATTAATTATATTATATTTATTATATTATATTATATTTATTATATTATATTTATTATGTATATATATATAATATATTATATTATTCTATTGATTTATTCTATTTATTATATAAACCCCTTCTGGTGTGTTGACCTTTTGTGAAGCCTGAAACGTCTGGAAGAAGCTTTAGGATGAGACTCCAAGGTGGTGAGGCAGTACCAGGGCAAGCCACAGTTCTGCTGTGAGCTCACAAACATTCCTTGAGTTCTTAAAATAGCTCTAAGAGCTCCTTCTTCAGGAATTGTGCAAGGGAAAAGCAGAGGTGTGCAATTAAATGTGCTGGGCCCAGCACAGTCCCTCCCTGTGTCCCAGTGCCAGCCTGGGGTTGCTGGAGCTGCCTGGGAGGGTTCCAAGGAGAATTTTCACACTGGGAAACAGCAGAGTGTATCTGTAACACGTGTTGTGCTGCATTACTGAGGAATGTGGTGTTTGTTCCCTGGGTCTTTCAAGTGTGTCTTTACAGCCTGCTGCCACAGCATGAGCAGGTGGCATTGCTGTGTCCCTCAGCTGTGCCTTTAAGCAGCCCTGCAGCTCTGCCTGGCATCCTGGAACAATCACAAGTCCACCCATTTGGAAAGGAAGCAGTTAAAGTGGAAAAGTTTGCCAGGAAATTGAATAAACTGAAAGCAGTGCTCAGGTCTCCTGATGAGGAGCTCAGTGGAGCCCAGAGCAGTGAACAGAGCTGCAGTGTCTGCAGGCTGCTGCTTCCCTCCCACTCCATTGACAGCACTGCTGAACACAAAAGGGATTGGGCTGGGGACCACGAGCCAGAGGAGCTGGGGCTGCCAGCAGCACTGCTGTAAGTAGAGCAACTCCTGGGTGCCTTTTCCATTCCTTCTGGGCTTTTTCTGTAGCATTCCTCTGTGTCATGCAGCACTGAGCCATATGGGATACTGTAAGCAACACGTCTTTGCTTTTCCAGCTTGCTATTTTTAATATTTTTCCCTTGGCTTTCTCTCAGGAACTTTGATTTTAATTCTTAGTAAATATTGCCAAGTGTTTCTCACTTGTTCAGGAGAGAGGGAGCTCCTGACCTGTTCTTGCTATCAGAAGTGTTGGTGGAGAGACTTTGGGTATGAATCACTCCAGCTGTTCTGAGAGGAGTCAGGAGGGTTCTGAGCAGGAGCCATCCTGTGCTGGCCACTGCAGATGGGGGTCTGACTCCGTGTTTCAGGAGGCTGATTTATTATTTTATAATATATGTTACATTAAACATGTTATAATATATGTTACATTGTCCCACCCTCTCTGTGGGACAATAACTGCTCCAAAGGAGACTGCAGAGGGAGTTTTTAAGGCTCTGGTCCTTTTGGGCAGAGCCAGTGGGATTTTATTCCTTGGGTTTTCTGATCTGGTTTGGGAAAGGTGAGGCAGTGTTTAGAAGGGAAGAGTTGATGCTGTAATGGGCATTCATTTAGGGCTCCAGTGTTAATCCTGTTGGATTTCTGATTTGGGAAGGGGCTTCATTCCTTTTGGGACTATAAGGGAGATCTGTTTGACACTGAGCTGATTGTAAAGTACTTCCTGGGAGCTTGCTGGATCCTTCCCATAGTGTGTCCTGTTTCTGCATTGGAAGATGTATTTTCCTTGGGGTTTGCACAGGAAAAACTGTGATTTGCTGTGAATTTTGTGGGACTCTGGATGAACACAGCAGAAGGAGTAGATTGGGCAGCTGTGGAGGGGGTTATGTGTAATGGCAGTGATCTTTGGCTGAGACCTGCTTGAAGGACTGCTCTGGCTTTGGCATCTCATCTGATCCAGCACCTTCACCTGCACTCGTGTGTGCCCTGGCATCTCCTGCCTGTCCTCCCCTTCTGTGTGATCCTGGTGTGTGTGAGGTGAGGTGAGGCAGCCCTGCTTTGGTGTTGGCTGGGGTGAGGATGAGGGTGAGGGTGAGTCCTGGTGCTGCCATTTTGCTGCTGTCAGATCCTGCTGCACCTGTGCTGAGCCAGCCTGGTGTGCGGAGCTGCCACGGTGGCAGGGCTGGCACAGAAACCTCAGCGTGAGCAGAGCCTGCCTGAGCTCCTGCTTAAAGAAAGAGAAGTGTCCTGTGAGTAGCTCTGAGTCCTGCAGTTTTCCCTCAGAATCTGAGGGGTTGTGAAATGGAGGCTGTGGCTTCTCTCACCTGGGGTAACAGCACTGAGAGGGAAAGAAAGAAGCCCTGGAGGAGAATTTCCTCATTCCTGTTCCACCCTGTTTGTTTTCTTAGGCAGGAGGTTACTGCAGAGCACAGAAATCACTGTGTGTGTGTGTGTCCCTCGTGGTAGGCACACCCTGGGGTCTGTCCCCTTCAGGTGTTCAGGGTACCTGAGCCTGCTGCAGCCAGGGCTGGTCCCTCTCCAGGGCTCCGTGCTCAGGAATCTGCTCCAGTGCCTCTCCCTCGCAGGGCACACATGTGGAGCAGGCAGCAGCCAGAGATCAGTCACCCATTCAGACAGAAATACCTGCTGAAAGGCTGCCTTGTCCAAGGCTAAGCCTATTTAAAGAATTTACAATAATAGAAACTTCTGGGGGGTGGATTTTTTTTCCCTCAGGTATGGAGTCAGCCTTGTTAAAGCACCACCTTCTTATGACACACAGGGCCCCACATCTGTCAGCTTGTTCCTTAGGAGCTGTGCAAACCAACCAGGGATTTGCAGCTTGGAATATTACACACCCATTAACCTGCTGCTGCTGCTGCCCTATATATTGTTTTTTACCTTGAGACTTAGGTAGGGATCTCTCAAGTTGTGAGAGTCTGATTGTCCACTGGAACTGATTTATTTTTAGACAGAAATTTATCCACTGTTACCTTCAGTGACACAAAACACAGCTGCAGTGGCTCAGGTGAGGTTATTTCCTCTTGAGCTACTTAATACCCCATCCTTTCAGGATCTCATAAAGTGTCCTTCAGTGTTGGGTGTCTGCAGCAAGGGCTTGGATTTGGTGTTGGAGCACTGGGATGGCAGAGTGGGAAGGAGATACCTGGGTTAGGGTCAGGTTTGCCCTTTGTAACCTGTACCAAGGCACAGGCAGCCACTCCTGAACACCTGAGCATGTTCTTTGTTCCTACAGAGTAAATATCCTGAAACACATCCACTGTTTCTCCCTTTCTGCAGACAAATGATGATTAGTGAGAAGGAAAGGAGTGGAAAGCTGGACACAGCCCAGCCACGAAGGCAGTTTTACCTGGTAACCAGCCAGGGCTTCTGTGGAGCATTTTGGAACCTGCTGAGCTTGGCAGGAGTGTGAAACCCTAAAAGGAATAAATAATCATTGGACAGAAGCTGGTGAGGATGTTGTATTCAAAGGAAAAGCAATGGATCAGTCAACTGAGAGAAGAGGGAGGAGACAGGAACAGCTCCCATCTCTGCTCTGGGCCAGGGACAGCAGCCAGGGCATGGCTGGGGCTGGGCCAGGGCAGCTCAGGCTGGAGCTCAGGGCAAGGCTCTGCCCCCAGAGGGTGCTGGCACTGCCCAGGCTGCCCAGGGAATGGGCACGGCCCCGAGGCTGCCAGAGCTGCAGGAGCCTTTGGGCAGCGCTGCCAGGGGTGCCCAGGGTGGGGCTGCTGGGGGGGCTGGGCTGGGGGATCCTGTGGGTCCCCCCCAGCTCAGGACATTCCATGGCTCTGTGATTCCAGGAGATTTTGGCTGCAGGAGAGGGGAAGTTCTTGTGTTACGTCTTTCCTCTTCCAGCACATTTACCTTTGATCCTGTGGGTAAAGCACTTGGGCCATTCTTCTTCCTTCCCTGATGCAACAGACAATTTGAAGTTTGTGTGTTTTGGCAGAGGATTCTTTCCCCAAGTGTTTTGGGACTGCAGTTCTAGAGCCTGAACATTTCAGGCTAATCTTCCAAGCTGTGCCATGTGGAAATCACACTGGGCATTCTGCACTGGTGTTCCATGGGCATTCCATTCCATGGGTGAAGTTTTTCTGTGGCAGCTGAGCTCCTGCTTGCATTATTCTCTCTCCTATTTATCTCCCAGTGAACTTTTTTCTGGTCTCAATATTTAAGCACAAATCAGGGACAAAGTGAGCTAACAAATATTAGCAGAAATCTGGACAGGGAATTCATTCTGCTTTAGCCAGTGCCATTGGATTCCATGATTCCAAGTTACCATACAGGGCAGTATTGTGAGGTTGTTTGATGAAATAAGAGATGGGCTACAAACTGATGCACAGAGATGGAGAACATACCTGAGCTGTGGGTACCTGGTGTCCCTTCTTGGTGCTTCCCTGCATGATTTAATTTGTCTTTGCAGGGTATTACCTCTGTCTTTCTTAACTTCACCCCCAGCACTGCTGACTTAGTTTCCTTACCTTCCCCAAATCTTTAATTTCTCTCATTGCTCATTTCAGTTTAACCCCAAAGCCCTTGGTTGTCCCTGTCATGGGGCTGCCCTGGCCCTGCTGTTCTGGGCCACCAGTGGCCCCTGCACAGTGTCACTGTCACACACTGAGCCAGCTCCACCACCAGGTGCCTTTCAGGGCTTTATTTATTTCCAGTTCAGAAAGCTCTTCTAGAGTCTCATTTCCTCTCTTCAGTCTAAATATAGCCATGCCTACCTGTTCAAACACAGTGCTCATTTTAGCTTAAAAACTGAAAAAACCACACTTATAAACTCTCCTGATGATTTATGTGGAAAGAAGTCTGTATCTCATTTCTTTTTAAACTTTAATTTGATAAAGTGTCCAAGCTTTGCTTTTTATTTCCCTTGGTTTTACTTGCAGTAGGACAGATGCTGTGCTTTCAGGACTGACTGGTATTCCCAGGTTATTTTCTCTCCTGTTGCTGTTTGAACCTGATGATTTTCATTTCCCACCAGCAATTGCCAGCCCAGGCAGTGCTGGGCCAGGCTGCAGCAGCCATGCCCACAGGTGACCAGAGAGGGTATTTTTATTTATTTATTTTTAGTGTGTCCAGACATCCCTGATTTGTGGTAACCAGATTAAGGATTGGGACTGGCAGCCTCTTGAGTGTTTCTCTCACTGTGGGTAATGTGATTACAGGGGAGATGTGGCAATGTGAAGCTCATGGAAATGAAATTGGATTGCCTGTAGCTGTTGCAGACCTTTGCCTGACAGTAGCTCTTGTTCCAACTAACACAATTTCTGTGTTAAACATGTTCCCAATAAAATGCTTAACTGTCAATTAAGAGAAATCCTGTAATCTGATCCTTTAGTATATGCAATTTAAAGTGGTGCTTGTGATGTTTTTGCCTCTTGCAAGACTGCACTTGGGAAGGGGCTCTGGTTTTTTCCTCGTGTCGATAAGAAATGTTCCTTTATGCTGATCTCAATCAAATGAGGCTGCAGAGGGACAAACCTCCTCTGAAGTGTCCTGCTGTGTGCTCTCTGTAGCCAGAGCAGGACCCTGAGGGAGCTCCAGGAGTTGTCCAGAGGCACCAGCTCTCAGTGCCTTGCAGTATTTTCTCATGCAGCAGCAGTAGAGAAACCACATTCTGTTTAGAAAAAGGCTTCATTGTTTGTTTGTTTTTCAGGGTCCCACTTTTCTATGTGCCTTTGTGAATCTCTCTGTGCTCAAGATGTCTCACCACATGAACAGCTCCACACTGCCAACCTCACATCCCCCTGAGCACCAGCACCCCACCAGCACAGCCTCAGGCCATGGGGGCCACGACATGATGATGATGGTGAGTGGGGAATTCACCAGAGAGCTTCTCCTTGGCTGTGTGCAGAGTGACCTGTCCTCTTAAACACTGTGCTCTGGAGAGCTGGAAATGAAGCTGAGCTGGAAATGAAGCTGAGCTTTGGAAGGCAGGAATTCATCCAGCTTAACCCCAGATGCCATTGTGGGTCTTCTGGATGAAGGATACAGAGCAGGAATGGATTTCACAGCTGGAGATCCTTTGGCAAAATTATCTTTTCTTGAAAAAAACCTTTCCAGCAGCCAGCCTGGTGTCTGCTCTGCAGCCAGCTAAGGGCAAAAATGCAAAGCAAGATTTTCCCTGCAGGAAACAGATGGATGGATGGATTTCTCCAGGCTGGCAGGGGGAGCCCCAGGCTGCCCTGAGGGGCTGCCCAGCAGTGTGAGGGGCTGTGCTGAGCCCCCTTCCCTCCTGAACCCTCAGAGCACACTCTGCTGGGAGCACAGCAGTGCCAGGGCATTGGCCATGCTGGCATTAAGGCTGCATTGGTCTGACTCCTGCTGCTCCAGCTGACTTTGATTGCAGCAGGTTCAGACTTGTGCATTCTGGCAGAGTTTCCATGGAGGTGGCTGGAGGGTCAGTGTTTGTGTGTAGCCAGTTCTAGGAGCTTTTTCAGCTTTTTCTCCTTTTCCTAAATACATTTGGAGTAAGTTTCAGATTATTAAAACATGCCTGTTTATGATGAAATTTCAAAAGGAGGGGAGAGAGGACACATTTCTATTTCATGTGAGTGTTCTCAGGAGTGGATTTTGCAAACCATCAGTTGGAGTTTGTTTGCCAGCTCTGTGCCTGAGGAGAGAACCAAGAATCTCTGCTTCTATTTCTATTGCAACCAGTGTCAGAGCACCAGAACAGCCTTGGTGGGCATGGCCCACGTGGGGCTCTCAGTCCAGCACTGCCACTGCTCTCCTTGTGAGCTCTTCCCATCATCTCAGCTCAGTTTTGGCATCCCTGGGCCATTACTTTCCATGTAAATGTCATTTCTCTGCAAATGTCAAGTGTTCACTGGATAGTTGCAGGGCCCTGCCCTGCCTTGCAGCTGAAAACTGTGAGTAATTGCACCAGATTTTGCATTCATATTGCAAATAAATCTGTCAGGCAAGGCAGTACATAGGTGGAGCATCTTAGATAACAGACTGAGCACATTTAATGTGTGTTTTCCCAATCCTCACTGGTACCAAGTAACAGACTCAGGTTCACCTGAAGTTCTTTGCTTTATGTGGGTTTTGTTTTAAATGTAAATATGTTCAATTCATTGAAGAGATGAAAGTACTCTCTAAAAGGTGTTTTACAGTAAATTCTGCTCTGGGGAAAATGAGCTGATTCTTACAGATGCTGAAATGAATCATAATTCTGAGCTTCAGCAAATAACCTTAATTAAGCAACGAGGGAAGTTCAAAGAGAAGTTCCTCTTGCTTGGTCAGGACTTCCCATGTGAAAACCCTGTGTGCAGCTGTGCCCAAGACATGCCAAGCTGTTTTTACCTAGTTTGTATCACCTCCAGCTGCTCTGGGCATCTTTGCTGTTTCCCCTTCCCACAGCATTCACTGTGCAGCTCAGGAGCCCTTGTTTTCACCCAGGGGCAGCTGTGAAGTGGCTTTAGCTCCTTGTGTAGCTGCTTAGGCCTCTGTTTGCCTCAGGATATTGGGAATTCCATAGGGAGACAACAGCTGGCACAGTGCAGGAGGGGACCAGAGGACTCACCTGTGCAACCCTTACCTGTGTCATGCAGACAAAGTCCAAGTGGGGAGGGAAAAGTGCCCTGTGCCCAATTCCTGAGGGGATGGGGAGCCAAGGAGGAGCTCCATGGAGACATCCCCAGTCCCTGAGCACTGCTGATGCTGGGGAAAAGGAGCTGCAAAGGCAAGGAGAAGGCTCTTCCCTGGAGTCCTGTGAAGGACAGGGCCCCCTGCCCAGGGCTGCCTGAGGAGCTGGAACTGGAGCATCTCATCCCTGCCTCACTGGTGTGTGTCACACCAGATCTGCTGCTGCAGAGTTCCTTGGAGTTTAGGTGCTGACCAAACAAATCTGAGTTCTTGTTCTGATACAAACCCCACTGTCACACCTTGCTTGAGCTCCTTGGGATGAGCTCTTCACGCTCATCTTGGTGTTCTTTGTGTTTTGGGCAGGCTATGACTTTCCACTTCAGCTGTGAGAATGTGCCATTGCTGTTCTCTGGACTTACAATCAATTCTCCTGGAGGTTAGTAACACTGTCTTGTGCAGCCAACCAAAGGTTTGCAGTTGGTATTTCAGGATCAATGTTTCAGGAATTACTTTGTTACTTATGCTAAAAATCTGTGGATATGCTGTGTTGAGTCTGGTTTAAATGGCATCTGTGGGATGAAGGAAAAATTGAGATATTTTTAGAGTTCAAGAATTTGGTTTTATTAGCCAAAATGATTGCTGCTTTTGCTTTATGGGTGGAATTGCAGTGAGAGTGTGGATGAAATTCCATTTCCCACCCATCTGTGCCTGCACACGGAGCCTGGCTGTGGCCTGTGCAGCCCAGTTCAATCACACAGTGGCTCTGCTGGCATTCTCCTGCCCAGAGACAATGGTGTTTCCTCTCTTGTCAGAGATGGCTGGTGCTTTTGTGGCTGTCTTCTTCCTGGCCATGTTCTATGAAGGGCTGAAGATCGCCCGGGAGTGTCTGCTCCGGAAATCCCAAGTCAGCATCCGCTACAACTCCATGCCAGTGCCCGGCCCCAACGGCACCATCCTGATGGAGACACACAAAACTGTGGGGTAAGGACTCCCTTCATCCTAAGGCAGAGCTCTGCAGCTGGAACTGGCACAGAAGGAACTTTGTGCAGCCAGTTTTGATCTCTGGAGAGCGTCCTGGCTCCAGACTGGGGTGCTGTGTGGCTCTGGAGGATGGGGGACACCAGGGCACCCTCAGGGATGGGGGAAAAAGGAGGAAAGCAGCAAGGAGCCAGATGGGCTTGGGGTTTTTGTAATGAACACATCTGGGGGAGTTCTGAGGAACAGAGCTTGGATGTTACATCCAGTGACCCTGACAGAAAACACTCAGAGTCTTTTTGTGGACAGGTAGTCAAGGCCTGTGTGCAGCACAGGAGCCAGTCAGCTTTTGAATGGGGGGGGGTAAAAGAAGCTTGGCAAAGTGTGTTTCTCAGCTAAAAGTTGTGTCCTCCCAGCAAGCTGCATGCAAAACCACAGCTCCAGGTGCCAGGAGTCCCTGCCCAGGCTGGTGTCACCTTCTGTGCCACCCCATACCCACCTTGCTGCCCTGGCCGCTTTCTCTTTGGGGATGAGCATTTCCCACCCATTCCTTTAGCTAACTTGTTTGGGTTTGTGTTCCCAGGCAGCAGATGCTGAGCTTGCCCCACCTGCTGCAGACTGTGCTGCACATCATCCAGGTGGTGGTCAGCTACTTCCTCATGCTCATCTTCATGACCTACAACGGGTACCTGTGCATCGCCGTGGCCGCCGGAGCGGGCACTGGGTACTTCTTCTTCAGCTGGAAGAAGGCAGTGGTGGTGGACATCACAGAGCACTGCCACTAGCACTGGGGGTGCCTCTCCACCCCTCTGCTCCCTGCCAGCGCAGCCACACAAGGACTGGAGCATTCCTAAGCTGCCAAGAGAATCATGATAAAGAAAATCAACTGGAGTTCACTACAGGTTCCTGGAGGGGTGCAGGGATGTGAGGAGCTGGGACACGCTGCTCCCCTTGACTCCTGAGAGTCCATGGCAGCCATTCCTGGCCAGGATTTGCTTTATTCTTAGATTATGCTGTGATTGAAATTAGTTGGCTGACAGAACTGTAGAAATTATTTTAAAAGGAAAACAAAACCATTTTATTTTTAAATTGTAAATGCTCACCAGTGAGGGTTTAATGAACAGTAGGAAAAGATCAGTTGCCAATAATGTGTGAATGGCTGTTTTAATTTTTTTTTTTTCAATGTGTACATAATGCCAGGGGAGGAGATTGCCCTGGCATTGTGGCTTTTGGGGCCAATGACACCTTTTGCTGTAGGACTCAGCCTCAGAGGAAGATTTGGTGCTGCACATCAGACACGCTCAGGTGTGTCCTGGCAAGGGAGGACTTTGACCCAAGGATGTGAGCTGTGTGCTTCAGGGATTGGATGAAATTGCCCTCCAAGCCCCCCAGAGATGATGAGTGTTGTCAGTCTGATGTATCCAGCAGCTTTACTCAGCCCCCAGGGAGAACACTTGAGTTGGGCTGCTTTCCCTTGCCAATTATGGAGCAGATAATGGTTCTGTATTTACAGGGCAGAAAGATTCCCAATAAACCATTGATCCCACAGGTACTTCATGTGGAGCTGCACCTGGATGCAACTAGAGCTAAGCTTTGGGTTACTAGAACTGGTTCTGTAAATGGGGCAAGAGCTAAATAATGATTTCATGACACTAAAGTGAAAATGGCTGGAGGGTATCCCTGGCTGGAGGTGAAGAGGGAAAACAACCACATTCCTGTAAAGGAGAGACTTGGGGAAGAGGAGAAGGAAAATACAGGACTAGAGCAGCCTTCAGTGTCTTCTCAGGTGAAATTTGGAGCAGCATGGGCCAATCAAAAACTATTCCTGACCCAGATGGCTCCTCTTGGTCTGGACAATCACAGTGTGCCCATGCTGGAGGTGCAAGTTCTCAGTGCAGTGAGGGAACTCAGTGCTGTGCCCAGGCTGTGAGGGGGCAGAACCACCCTCCTGCCAGGCCAGGCTTGGGGAGCAGCCCTGGTTTAGCACCTGGATGTTAAAAAGCTTGTGCAGAGCTGGAGGTGGTGGTGCAAAGGTGGTGCAAAGTTGGAGTCTTCCCTCTGCCCAGATTGCCCAGTTTGTGCCTGGAACTGGCTGGAAGGGAAGAGTGGGAATTTGGGAAGGGCACTGAGAACAGACAGCACTTTCAGACTGGGGCTGGTGTCTGGGACAGGCCATGAGAACAGGGAATCCTGCTGGATAAAGCCTCTGGGCACACACAGGAAGGGTTTTTTCCCCTGAAGATGCTGCTGGTGACTTGAGGCAGCAGCTGGGTGAGGAAAGCTGATCTTTGGAAGGGGGTGAGGCCATCCCTGAGTACCTGGTGCTCCGTGGTGCTGGTGCTGCTGTCCCTGCCCAGAGCCCACCCTCTGTAAGGAAATCCCAACTGCTGCTGCCAGGGCTTGACCTGCACCTCCCGAGAGCCCTCCTGGGCTGATGCCAAGTGTTTGTTTGGACATCTTGTTTTCTCTGGACAGTGCAACTAGAGAATAAAAGGAACTGAGTTAAAAGCAGGCTTAGGTTCCTATGTAGCTGCTTTCTGTAGCAAATTCACATCTGGGTGAGAGAGGCAAAGTTCTTTTCATGGAAAAGTTCTAGCCACCTCCTGCTGAGAGACAGGAAAAGGGCTAAAGTGCTTCCTTCCCCAGTCTGATCTTTGAAGGGAGTTCTGTCTGTGACAGAGCCTCCTGTGCCCTCTCTGCACCTGTCACAAAGGTGAAACTTTGCTGTGCCCTCCAGGTAATCATGGGAGGGGAAACCTCACCCTCCCCATCCCTGGAGAGCTGGGAGGAACGTTAGTGTTGGACAGAGAAAATGGACAATCCCTTCCCACTGCTGCTGGAGCTGAGAGGAAATCTGAGTGTTGGTCAGAGAGAACTGGAGCTGTTAAAAGCTGGAGGTGGTGGTTGATGGGGGAGGTTTGCACCCCTGGAGGAGCTCAGGGTTGCCATTGCTTTTTCTGGAAGGGGCTGCAATTGTTGCCATCACAATGACAGGCTGGAGTGAGGAGTGGCTGTGTGGTGGCACTGGTCACCTCATATACCTCTTGCTGTGTCTTTCTTTGGAACAGAAGCTGCTTGGCCTGATCTTGCTGTCACCTTTTAGCCACTTTTCTGTGCATCCAAGTGGCCAGACTTGAATTCTCTGAGGGATGATTTGGAGATCAGGCTGTGGCTCTTCAGTGTCAGTCTGGTTCTTGTTAAGCTTTTCTGTTTGTACCACCTGTGCCCTGGAATTGTTTCCCCCAGAATGAGCTTCTCTGCACCCGTGCTGTCCCCAGAGAGGGCACAGAGCTTTCTGCAGCAGGCACAGGGAGGGGACACGAGGTGCCCCAGCTGCTCCCACAGCCGGCACGGGGGGAGGTTTGGGAAGGTGAGAGGGGAGGTGGCTGAGGAGGGCAGGTGAGGCTGTGTCCCCTCTGCTGTGTCCCCTCTGCTGTGTCCCCTCTGCTCTCAGCTCCTGGGGCTCAGCTGGGGAAGGGCTGCTCCTCCTGCCGTGGCTGTGCTCTCCCAGTTCAGTGTGACGATCCAGAGCAGCCATCGGCCTCCCCTGTGCCAGCCTCCCCTGCCGCCATGGCGGCGCGGTGTGTCCTCAGCCGGGCCCCTGCGTGCTGCGGCACAGCCTGAGCAAAGCCTGAGCTCCCTCTGGCGGGATCGGCAGCTCTGGGGCAGCCCCAGCCCCTCTGCCGAGTCCAGGTTGGTCCTGGCAGCACGGGGAGGGCTCCGAGGGTGACACACGCGTCCTGCTCGGGGGTGACACCCTGTGCCCGTCTCTGTGCCCTGCACACGCTGTGCCCCCGCAGTGTCACCGAGGAGGGAGCTCAGAGCAGCCGCGCCTGTCCCTCAGAGGGCTTTTGTTGCTTTTCTTTGAGTGCCTTTTGAGTTTGTCTGGAGCCAGTCCCACCCAATCCAGCAGGATTTCTAGTTTTGTTTACAGTGGACTGTCAGTTTTGTTTTTATTCTTGCTCTTTGTGGCGGTAACTTGTCTGATGTTACTGTGAATATCAAGAATCTCCTGTACATAATTAACCAATAAAATAGATTGCATTTTACTCTGGTGGGGCTGTGTTTTGGGAACAGTCCTCGGTGCAACCCTGGGAGGGAGCAGCAGGGTCCAGAACTCCTGTTCAGGTGCTGGGGGTGGGTGAGGAGCAGCATCCCCTGGGCTCCCTGGAGCTGCTGCAATGGGGATTCACTGAGAAATGTCTTTGTTCCAGCACAGTCACACTTTGTGGGGAAGGATGGGAAGAGGAATTGGTGCCTCCCAGATCTGCCTGCCCTGGAGAGGGGTTGTATGGAGCTGTAACAACCTCTGAGGTGTCCTCTCAGAGCTGGCATGGCAGCTCCTGATCAGTGTATGTGATGTTGGACAGAAATGCAGCTCTTTGCTAGGCCAGCCTGGGGCTCCTTCCAGTTGGAAAAGTTTGAAGTTCTGTACATTTCCCCAGCCTGACCTGGCATTTGATGCACCTACAACACGGGAAGCCTGAATTTAACTGAAGTCTGCTTTGGAGGAATGCTGAAAAACCAGCCCTGGTCATTGTGATGGTTGGAAACAGCCCTGGCCAGGAGCAGGGGAGCCTCCAGCTCCTGAATTCAGGCCCAGGGCTGTGGCAGCCTGCCCTGCTCCTGGCCCAGGCTGCAGGGAGCAGAATTTCCTGAGCACCAAGAAACTGCTCAGGATTTTAAATTGCTTCCTCCAGCTCACCCCAGTGTGTGCCAGACCCCACCTGTGTGGGCTCTGCCCCAAAACTCACCTAAATCAAATCAAAACCTAAATCAAATCTGACCTCACACTGCCCAGGCACCAGCTGAAGAAATCCACGTGCCCTTGGTGTTTCCAGGTGCCACCAGCCACAGGGAACTGTTTGGTGGCCTTTGCTCCAAGCAGCAAAGAGCTCTGAGCTCCAATCCAGGGGTGACAAACCAGGGCAGCTGGGGGACACTGGGCAGAGCTGGATGGAGGTGGAGCAGGGCAGTGCAAAGGAAAAGCTGCTCAGAGAATGGGCTGTCCCTCCCCATCCATGAGGCCAGGCCATGATCCAGGCCTGCAGGCACTCCCTGCCCAGGGCCCAGGGGACACAGACTGAATGAAGCAGCTCTGGGATGTATTTGGGGTCTAGCACCCAGAGCTGTGGCACCTTTATCCCAAAACACTCAGCAGACACTTCAGCACCTTCTCCTCACTGGGGCCACCAGGGTAGGGTGGCTGTTGTGTCTATTTCCTTTAGGATTTGACTGAAATAAAGCTTGCTGGTTATGGACCAATAACTATTTCAACCCCAGTGTAGCCATGATATTTTCTGAAAAATCCTTTCCTTAGGATTTGTCCTCCTGAGAAGCTGGGAGGCCTCAGGAACAAAATGTAAACAATGATTATCTGCTGCTGTGGAATGCAACAGGTGCATCTGGGATTGGTCTCATGTGCTTGTTTCTAATTAACGGCCAATCACTGGCTGGGACTCTCTGTCAGAGCCACAAGCCTTTGTTATCATTCCTTCTTTTTCTATTCTTCTGATGAAATCCTTTCTTCTATTCTTTTAGTAGAGTTTTAATGTAATATATATCATAAAATAATGAATCAGCCTTCTGAACCATGGAGTCAGAGCCTCATCTCTTCCCTCATCCTTGGACCCCTGTGAACACCGTCACACCCCAGTACTTTTGATGTTACAGCAAAAGGATTTTCCCCAAAAATAGTAAAAAAAAATACAAATAGCAACAGCTAGATTGCCATGTAAATACAAGCACCTTTGAGCCAAAACAGATTTGACAAACTTCCCAAAATGATAAGATGCAGAGATGATTCAAAAGATTAAAAATTATTAAGGGGGATTATGTGTATGTGTGTGCTATCCACATGAGCCTAATGTGAGCAGACATGATGAAACTGAAAGCAACTTGAAAAATTGGTGTTTGTTATCATTTAAAGATTTGTGTTTTCAAGAGTTCTTTACATTTTTCTGATGCATTTAACAGAACAGAGAGGAAAGAACAAAAGGAAAGGAAAAGGAGAAGAAATGAGTTCTAAAATCGAGATCTCCTTTCCGACATTTCTGATTTTAACACCAAATGCTGTTGCAAACAATTCTATGAACCAGCTATAGGTGAGCTCTGTGAAATACAAATTACTAGAAAAATGGAGGGGGAGAAAGAAAAGCAAGAGAAACCTGCAGATTTGCCTAGATCTAACATTAAATAATTTTAAGATTGATGCTCTCAGGAGGTTCAGGTGGCCACTTCAGTCTGGTTTAAGATCACCAGATCACTTTCCCAGAGGATCCTCCCGCGGTGTTTTATCTCCTTGCTCACAGCAGGGAATGGGTGGTCCGGGTGTTTCCACCCCCACCGGTCACTGCAGCCGTTTACAGCAGCTCATGGGATTATCATCACTTTATTATAAAAAATAAGTGTTTATTTAAAACAAAACACTCGGCAAAGGGGCGTTCACGGCCGTGTTAACCAAACTTAAAAAACAAAAATGTAACAGCTCGGAGAGGAGATAGCGAGGCCCGCCCGGCTGAGGGGGCCGGGGCTGCCGGCGGTTCCCGGGGCGGCCCGCTCAGAACTCGAAGGTGCCGAAGTGCGCGGTGCGGCCGCCGGCCTTGGGCTGCGGTTTGTACCCGATGCGTTCATGGATGAGCTGCTCGCGGCTCTTGTGCTCCGTGCCCAGCGCTCCGATCGCCGCCGCCTCCTCTCCGCCCGCCGCCGCCTCCGCCTCGTCGCGCTGCTTCCTGCGGCTCTGCGGGCGAACGGGCCGGTCAGGGCCGGGGGCGGGCCGAGCCCCCCGCGCCCGGCCCCGCGCGCACCTCCAGCTCCTTCCGGACGCTCTCGAACTCCTCGATGTCGTCCAGCTTCAGCTCCAGCCGCGTCGGCTTCCGACGAAGCATCGCGACCAGCGGCACCGCCACCCGCGGCACGACCGAGCGCTCCCGCCCTCAGCGGGCTCCGCCCGGCCCGCCACAACTCCCAGCGTGCCCCGCGCGTACCGCCCTCAGCGGGCACTGCATCTCCCGGCGCGCCCCGCGCGTCCTGCCCTCAGCGGGCACTGCATCTCCCGGCGTGCCCCGCGCGTACCGCCCTCAGCGGGCACTACAACTCCCGGCGTTCCCCGCGTGGTCCTCCCTTAAAGGGCGATGCAGTTCCCGGCCTACCCTGCGCGACCCGGAAGTGGCCGTGAGGCGCCGGAGCCTGAGCGCGGCGAGTCCGGCCCGTTCCCACTCACTGATTCCCGTTCCCGCTCTCTGGTTCCCGTTCCCGCTCCCCTTGCCGTCTTCTTGTCGCTTCCCGGTCCCGTTCCCGCCATGGCCACCGCGCGGGCACCGGCGGCTCGTGGCGGGGCCCGGCCCCCTGAGGTGAGTGTCCGGGAGATGGGGGCGGCTCTGGGCCCGCAGGAGCGGGAGAGGCCGCGGCGGTCGCGGCTGCTGTGGCTGTGCGGGGTTTACGGTGCCCCGGTGACAGCGGAGCTCTAAAGGAGCCCGCGCACTCCTGTGTTTCCCTGCACTCGTACCCAGTCTCCCGGGCGGTTCGTGTGAGGCCTCTCCGGGGGGACGGAGCCGGGCACCGCTCACTCCTCAGCATTCCGGGGAGGGAGCTGGAGCTGGGGCATGGCATCGCTCCTGGCTGTGCAGGTGCAGGAAGAGGAAAAGCTCCGTGTTCTAAAGCTTGCTCCAAAAATACCTGTGCAGATAATAAATAAAAGGGGCCCAACATTGCCTGATTTCATGGATTTAATTTTGGGTTTTACATTTGTGCTTTGGCCTTCAGGCAAAAACCTCAATGTCCAGTGGCTGCTCCATCCCTGGCAGTGCCCAAGGCCAGGCTGGACAGGACTGGGAGCAGCCTGGGACAGTGGGAGGTGTCCCTGCCATGGCATGGCTGGCACTGGATGGGCTTCAGTGCCCTTCAACCCAAACCAGGCTGGGATTCTGAGAGGTCTTTGCAGTGTCCAGCCCCATTCTCCTGGCACAGGCAGGCTGTTTGCTGTGTGTCTGTCTCCCCACACCCTGTGCACTCTGTCCCTCACTCTGTGCCCCTGTTTCTCCCCTCAGCCCCCCAAGGCCAAGGCAGCCGAGGAGGCCGAGGCTCCCCCGGCCAAGCGGGCGCCCATTTTCTACGGGAGCCTGGAGGAGAAGGAGCGCGAGCGCCTGGCCAAGGGCGAGGCCGGGCTGCTGGGCAAGGAGGGCATGAAGGCAGCCATGGAGGCTGGCAACATCAACATCAGCACTGGTGAGCACGTGCAAACACCCTTTGTTATCCCTCCCTTCCAAATGTCTCTGTGGGCATCACCTCAGTGCACTCAGGGGTGGGCAGCTCCGTGCTTGGATCTTCCTATTCAGAGGGATCCAGGGCAGGGGGATCTGGGACAGCTGAGAGGGATCCAGGGGCTCTGGGAGGGCTGAGGGAGGGATCCAGAGGCTGAGGGGCTTTGGGAGAGCTGAGGGAGGGATTCAGGGGCAGAGGGGCTTTGGGAGAGCTGAGGGAGGGGTCCAGGGGCTCTGGAACAGTTGAGTGAGGGATCCCAGGGCAGAGGGGCTCTGGGACCACTGAGGGAGGGATCCAGGGGTTGAGGAGCTCTGGGAGAGCTGAGGGAGGGATCCAGGGACACTGGGAGAGCTGAGGGAGGCTCTGGGGTCCAGGGCTCTGGGACAGCTGAGAGAGGCATCCAGGGGCTGAGGGACAGCTGAGGGAAGGGTCCAGGGACTCTGGGAGAGCTGAGGGAGGGATCCAAGGGCAGAGGGGCTTTGGGAGACCTGAGGGAGGGGTCCAGAGGCTGAGGGACTCTGGGACCACTGAGGAAGGGATCCAGGGGCTGAAGGAGGGATCCAGGGGCTCTGGGAGAGCTGAGGGAGGGATCCAGGGGCTGAGGAGCTCTGGGAGAGCTGAAGGAGGGATCCAGGGCTCTGGGAGGGATCCAGGGGCGCTGGGACAGCTGAGGCAGGTGTGCCGTGTCCCTCTCTGCACACATCCCAAACCCTCCCGTGTCCCTGCTCTGGGTGCCCTGCAGAGGCCCTGGCAGCCCCAGGTGTGCCCTGGGCCGTGCTGGCTGTGTGTGCTGAGGCTCTGTGTGTGCCCAGGGGAGGTGTTTGACCTCGAGGACCACATGAGCGAGCGGCAGGCCGAGGTGCTGGCGGAGTTCGAGCGGCGCAAGCGCGCGCGGCAGATCAACGTGTCCACGGACGACTGCGAGGTCAAGGCGTGCCTGAGGGCCCTGGGGGAGCCCATCACGCTCTTCGGAGAGGGCCCTGCGGAGCGCAGGGAGAGGTGCTGGGCCTGCACGGGGAGGGGACAGCTGGAAAAGCACAGAGCTCCTGCTGGCAGCTGGGCTGCACAGAGCCCTGTGCCACAGGGCAGCTGGGAGAGCTGGGGGGGCTCAGTCTGGGGAAGGGGAAGCTCCAGAGAGAGCTCAGAGCCCCTGCCAGGGCCTGAAGGGATGGAGGGACAGGACCCAGGGAATGGCTCCCACTGCCAGAGGGCAGGGATGGATGGGATATTGGGAATTGGGAATTGTTCCCTGTGAGGGTGGGCAGGCCCTGGCACAGGGTGCCCACCCTGGATCCCTGGCAGTGCCCAGGAAAAGCTCTGTGTTCTAAAGCTTTTTTAAAATATAAATATATATATATTTAATTAATTATTTATTTACTATTAATTTAATTAATTAAGTAAATATATTTATTAATTTATTTATTATTAATTATTATTTATATAAAATTTATATATAAATAAAAGGGACCCAACATTGCCTGATTGCAGGAATTTAATGTGGCATTTTACTTTTGTGCTTTGGCCTTCAGGCAAAAACCTCAATGTCCAGTGGCTGCTCCATCCCTGGCAGTGCCCAAGGCCAAGTTGGACAGGGCTGGGAGCAGCCTGGGACAGTGGGAGGTGTCCCTGCCATGGCATGGGTGGCACTGGATGGCTTTAAGGTCCCTTCCACTCCAAACCAGTCTGGGATTTCTGTTCTAAGGACCCCAAGGCAGAAGGAATCTCACAGTGATATTTGTTAGGACAGCTGAGAATTTCCTGACTAAATGGAGCTTCATGATTTCCCTCCCAGGCTAAGGAACATCCTCTCAGTGGTCGGCACAGATGCATTAAAGAAGACCAGGAAAGATGATGACAGGTCCAAAAAGTCCAAAGAAGAGGTGAGGGTGTCTCCTGTCCCTCAGTGCTGAGGGAGGAATGGTGTATCCAGCTGTGTTTTATCCAGGACTCTGCCTTTGGCCAGCCTCTGCATTCTCATGCCATCCTTTCAGGCTTTTTCTGTGTTGCCCATTTCAGCAAATCCGTGGCAATGTTTGGTCACAGTGAGGAGCACCAAGTGTGGGTTTTACTCACAGACCCTGCTCTGTGCTGCACTCAGTGTGCAGACAGGAGAGCAGCTGTGTGGGCTCTTACCTACTGCAGCAAGGCCCTTACTTTCCTTCACACTTGGGAAGAAAAAAAATATGTTCCTGCTGCTGCATCTGTCTGTGCCATTGATTACTCTTTCTGCTTCTGTCTCTCTTCTGAGTCTCTTCTGCCTTATTATTTTTGAGCTGTACTGTAGGAAAGAATTGGACTTTTTCTTTCCTGGGTGATGTGTAAACAAGGAGGGAGTTACATGTCAGTAAATGCAGATGAGCCAGGGTTCAGCTGGAGTGTTGAGTGAAGTGGCAGCATGTCAGGATTGGATCTGTAGGGCAGAGAATTTGATTTATCTCCAAATCCCTTTTCCTGGGGCTTAATTGTGCAGAAAGCCCTTAAAAAGAGGCCAGAGCACAGCAGGGTTTGGGGGCAGGTGCTGCTGGGAGGAGCTGAGGGGAATGAACACAGGGGCAGCAGCACCAGGGCTTTTCCATCACTTTTATTCCTTTTTTACAGTATCAGCAAACCTGGTACCACGAGGGCCCACGCAGTCTGAAAACAGCCAGGCTGTGGCTGGCCAACTACTCCCTGCCCAGGTGAGAGAAAACACAAAACATTTGTCAAATAAATACAGGGGCAGATCCTGCTGGGGGGAGCACTGGAAATGCAGGGAGTGGGGGGCAGGTCCAGTGAGCCCAGAGCTGGAGCTTTCAGGAACTGATCCTGGGAATGGCAGGGAAAAGGCATTTCCAGGGGCAGGGTGGGAAGTTTGGGGGAAGAGCAGGGAAAAGGCATTTCCAGGACAAGGAAGGGGCAGGAGGGGATGTTTGGGGGAAGAGCAGGGAAAAGGCATTTCCAGGGGCAGGAGGGGAAGTTTGGGGGAAGAGCAGGGAAAAGGCATTTCCAGGGGCAGGAGGGGAAGTTTGGGCATTTCCAGGACAAGGAAGGGGCAGTTCTGAGGGCTCCCACCCCACCTTTGCTCTCCCCAGGGCAGCAAAGAGGCTGGAGGAGGCTCGGCTGCTCAAGGAGATCCCCGAGGCCACCAGGACATCCCAGAGGCAGGAGCTGCACAAATCCCTGAGGGTAGGTTTGGCTTTGGCAGCTGCTCCACTGCTGTGCTCACAAGGTTTGGCTGATGCTCCGAGAGCCCAGCAGGAATTGAGCTGCCTGAGGTGCTGTCCACATGCACATCAGTCTGTGCAGTCTTGGGAAGTTCTGCTTTTCCTCTTTCCCTGTGTCTCTGAAGCCTTTTCTGACTCTTTCAGAGAAGGAAGGAGGAGATGTTATTTGTCCCTGGGCATGGCAGAGGGTGCAGAGATGTCCCTGTCCTGCCTTGCCACTCACCTGTGAGGCTAAAGGAATGCATTCCTGCCTCTGGCTGGGGAGCCCAGGAATGCCAGGGCAATACCAACTCTGGGTGCTGAGCATGGTTGGGATGACTCTGAGATGCCCTTTGTGAGCGTGCTAAGCCAGATTCCCAGCTTAACCAACCAGAGAGGCTCAGGCAGAGTGTGCTGCCCCCCTAATCCTGTTTACTCCAGAGGATTTGTTCTCCCCTCTGCCCTGTCTGTCTGGTTGGATTCTTTGGATGATCTGTGGGCAGATGCCAAACTCCAGCCAGCTCTGTGTCAGAGCTGCAGCTGCAGAGCTCTGGGGCTGGGGCACATACCAGGGCTGTTCCTGGGGGGCTGAGCTGTGCCCCAGGTTGTGCTGTGCCTCCTGCCTGCAGCTGCAGTGGCTCTGAGGCACCATCTCCCCTTGAAAGTGACTTCCCAAGGGCCTCTGCCTCCTCCTGTGCACGTTTGCCTCCCTCACCTCAAGCTTTGGCAGGGGATAGCTCTGGGCTGGTTGTATTTCAGTCATTTATTGATGATTTTCTTTGTATTTCTTACAGTCCTTGAATAACTTCTGCAGCCAGATTGGGGACGATCGCCCGCTGTCCTACTGCCACTTCAGCCCCAACTCCAAACTGCTGGCCACAGCCTGCTGGTGAGCCTGCCTTGGCAGCACCTGCCCTGGGGGCTGGGGGAGCAAAGGAATGGTTTTGGAGCCTTGGGAGTTGTGAGAGGCTGCTCTGAGCTCTCATCACCTTATTTAGAGCTGAGCAGAGATTGATTGATTGATCAAGAACATTGATCTGTTCCTTGCTGTCCTTCTCCACTGACATCCATTCCTTGTGTTCACAGGAGTGGGCTGTGCAAGCTCTGGTCTGTGCCTGACTGCAACCTGGTTCACACCTTACGAGGTACTCAGGGGCTCTCACTGAGGCTTCTGCTTCTTTTGTTCCTTTCTCTGCTGAGCTCCCACATCTGAATTACTTTGTGGTTTAAAATGTTGTGTTCAGGCAGATTTCTGTCTTACTGAGAGCATCCCTTGGCTTGGGAGCATGAGAATGTGTCATATAATGAAAAGGGAGACCTGGCCTTCAGCTCAAACCTCAGCTCCAAATTTGCTGTTTCTGTTTTTGAACAGTTTGGTTTGGTTTCCAAACCTGGTTTGAGTTACAAACAGCTGCAGTTTTGGGCACTTGACAACAGTGAGGTTCTTCGAGTAGTGGTCACAACTTGGACTAAATACAGATCTGAGGACAAATCCTTTGATTCATATATTGAATTTTTGAGGGCTCCAAACCTTCATTTTGGATGCTCTGCCTTGGGTGCTCCTGGAAGTGCAGTTTGGCTGGGGGTGACAGGGCAATGCCACCTCCCTCCCCAGTGCCAAGGAAATGCTGCTTTTCTGAAGAACTGGCCAAGATCTTGTGGCAGATTCTGAATTTTGCTTTTCTTTCCCTTCAGGACACAGCACCAACGTGGGGGCCATCGTGTTCCACCCCAAGGCCACGGTGTCCCTGGAGAAGAAGGACGTGAGCCTGGCCTCGTGTGCAGCTGATGGCTCTGTCAAACTCTGGAACCTGGAAAGGTCAGAACTGTTCCAGATGTGCACAGCTGCAGCATTGCTGTGCTGGGGTTCATTCCATGTTCCTGCAGACATTCCTGCCAATGTGACCTTTTCTTGTAGCTGCCCCAGTGCTCTCCCTGGCCTCAGTATGTGCCACCCTGTTCAGCAGGAAGAGATCTCACCCTGATTAGGGAGCCCAGGTGAGGGAGATGGTCTGGAAGGGACTGAGGCAGAATTGCTGCTGGGCATTGCTCAACTGCTGGGGGTGATGGATGGAAGGTCTGGGGACTGTTTCATTCTAACAGCTCACTTAGGAGAAAATTGCCCCTCTTGGATATTAAGAAATGAATTTTTGAGTGGTTGGAAAGCACCAGGATTTGGAGAGGGATTGACCAAATGCACAACCATATTACAGTGACTGTAGACGGTCACTGTGGTGAGAGAAGGACGAGAATCTTGTTTCTTGATCAGAAGGCTGATTTATTCATATATGATATATAATACATTATAATATACTAAAAAGAATAAGAAGAGAAGTTGCAGAGAGCTGCTAAGCTAAGAATAGAATAGAAGGAATGAATAACAAAGTTCTGTGTCCAGGGAATCTGTCCCTGAGCTGCTCTTGTGATTGGCCTTTAATAGTACAGGTAGAAGATGAGCCAATCACAGGGACACCTGCTACATTTCACAGCAGCTGATAACAATTGTTTACATTCTTCTTCTGGGGCTCTGCTTCCCAGAAGATGGACAAATCTCAAAGAAAAGATTTCTATGAAAAAATGTCTGCGACACAACCAGGCACAAATGTTCTGCCTGTGCTGCAAACAAGTGGCTGTCAGTGCACAGTTGGGCAGCACCTCCCTCAGGCCTGGGAGAGGAGAAGGGTTCAGGTACTGAGCCTCAGCATCCCTGCTTGAGAACTGGAGCCTCAGGGCTCCTGGGAAGGGCAGGCAGCTCCAGAGGCACAGCTCTTTATCCTCAGCTGAAATCACAGTTTGTAACAGCAAAAGTGCCCCTGTGCAAAGGGACAGGGGGCTTGTTAGGCTCATGTGACACAGCTCTTAATTAATCTGTTGGAAAGAAAGTGCTGTTCAGAGGGTGTGGGAGTGCTCCTGACCTGCTGCCTGTCTTTCTGGGAGAATAAATGTCCCCTGCATCCTGCAGAACAGCAGGAGCTGCTGCAGTTCAGGATGTTGTGTTCTCAGAACTCCCTGCAGTTCAGGTAGGTCATGGTTTGTTTCTGTACTTCTGTAATTCCAGAAGTGCTATTTCATTAATCATCATCATCATCCCAGGAGAGCTTTACAGCCCACAGGAGGTGTGGAGAAAGGGTTTCACTCAGAGCTGGGAATGTGGCAGAGTTCAGAGTCATTGGCTACAGCTCTGCTGTTCCTGCCTGGTTTGATTTCCTCAGCAGAGCTTTGCTGCCATCACAGTGTGTGAGCGAGGCCTGGCTCGAGCCTGACCCCAGTGGCCAATGGTTTGTTCTGTGTTTATTCTGTGTTTCAGTGATGAGCCCGTGGCTGACATCGAGGGACACAGCATGAGAGTGGCCCGAGTGATGTGGCACCCCTCAGGGAGGTTCCTGGGCACCACCTGGTACGGACACCTGGGCATCCAGAGGTGACCATGGGCCTGTGACCATGGCTTCCAGTGACCCTGGCTTCCAGAAGTTACCATGGGCTGGTGACCATGGCTTCCAGAGGTGACCATGGGCTGCTGACCATGGGCCTGTGACCATGGCTTCCAGAGGTGACCATGGGCTGGTGACCATGGCTTCCAGAAGTGACCATGGGCTGGTGACCATGGCTTCCAGAGGTGACCATGGCATCCAGAAGTGACCATGGGCTGGTGACCATGGCTTCCAGAGGTGACCATGGCATCCAGAAGTGACCATGGGCTGGTGACCATGGCTTCCAGTGACCCTGGCTTCCAGAAATGACCATGGGCTGGTGACCATGGGCTGGTGACCATGGGCTGGTGACCATGGCTTCCAGAGGTGAACATGGGCTGGTGACCATGGCTTCCAGAAGTGACCATGGCTTCCAGAAGTGACCATTTACCATGGGCTGGTGACCATGGCTTCCAGAAGTGACCATGGGCTGCCCAGCTGGTGGCCCTGTGGTGTCAGGGCTTGTGCACAGCAGGGCAGGGCTTGGCCACTGTGAGCACAGCTGACCTGCAGTGTCAGGGACAGCAGGTCGTTGGGATTGCTTTCCCTGCCCCTGTGTGAGACCCTGGGAATAAAATGCTCCCAGGGTTGGTGAAATATCCTGTTGTTCTCCCTGGAGTTACATGGAGACCAGGGGAAACGGCCTCAAGTTACACCAGGGAAGGTTTAGGTTGGATATTGGGGAAAAAACATCTTCACAGAAAGGGTGGCCAGGCACTGGCACAGGCTGCCCAGGGGGGGAGTCACCATCCTGGAAGGGTTCACAAAACACCCAGAGGTGGCACCTGGGGACGTGGGTTAGTGGTGAATGTGGTGGTGCTGGGTTAACAGCTGGACTCCATGGGCCTGGAGGGCTTTTCCAGCCTCAGTGACTGTGAGTGAGGAGAGTTTGTTCCTCAGCTACGACCACTCGTGGCGCCTGTGGGACCTGGAGGCGCAGGAGGAGATCCTGCACCAGGAGGGGCACAGCAAGGGCGTCTACGACATCGCCTTCCACACCGACGGCTCCCTGGCTGGCACCGGGTGAGTGCCCCCTGCACCAGGGACCCCTGCTGGGGAGGGGCTCCCACTGCCAGAGGGCAGGGCTGGATGGGATATTGGGAATTAGGAATTGTTCCCTGGGAGGAGGGGAGGCCCAGAGCAGCTGTGGCTGCCCCTGGATCCCTGGCAGTGCCCAAGGCCAGGCTGGGCAGGGCTGGGAGCAGCCTGGGACAGTGGGAGGTGTCCCTGCCATGGCCAGGGTGATCTGTAGGGTCCCTCCCAGCCCAGCCCAGTGTGTGATGCTGTGTGGGGGCCTGAATATATGTATTGTTATGGAGAGAGTCCCTGTTAAGATCTCTGTGGGTCCTGGCTACTCCAAATGAGGCACAGCTGTGAAGTCCTGTGTTGGGCAGCAGCTGTAGCTCGTGAAGGTAACTGGAACAAATAGGGGTGGGTCGAGAGCCCAGGAGGAGCCTCTGAGAAGACACATGAAGAACTGTGCTGCAGAGAAGAACAGCTTGGTACAGGAGGGGACTTGAGAAATATGAATACAACAATGCTGTGCTTGCAGAGGCCTGGATGCCTTTGGCCGGGTGTGGGACCTGCGCACGGGCCGCTGTATCATGTTCCTGGAAGGGCACCTGAAGGAGATCTATGGCATCAACTTCTCCCCAAACGGGTAAGGAGGGAGCTGGCACTGATGTGGGAGCTCTGAGTGTAAACTGCACTCCCTGAACGCTGCTCTGCCTCCCCTCCTTGGCAGGTACCACGTGGCCACGGGCAGTGGGGACAACACCTGCAAGGTGTGGGACCTGCGGCAGAGGAAATGCATCTACACCATCCCTGCCCACCAGAACCTGGTCACCGGCGTCAGGTTTGAACGTGAGTCCCTGCTGCTCCCTGTGCCTCCCCTCTGGCTGCTCCCATGCACTCAAGGCCTGTTTGTGAGCAGGGATGTCATGTTTTCCTTGCAAGCCTCACTTCTCCCCTTTCCCCTCCCGTGCAGCCAACCACGGGAATTTCCTGCTCACGGGCGCCTACGACAACACGGCCAAGATCTGGACCCACCCCGGCTGGTCCCCCCTGAAGACACTGGCAGGGCACGAGGGGAAGGTGATGGGCCTGGACATCTCCCTGGATGGGCAGCTCATTGCCACCTGCTCCTACGACAGAACCTTCAAGCTCTGGACAGCTGAGTAGCTCAGAGGGACAGGTTATGGACTGGGACAGGGACATTCATGACTTTAGGCTGCTTTTTTATATTAAAAAAAAAAAACAGGAATCCAGTGTGTTACAGCAGCTGTAGTCATGGCTGCTCTGGAGTTTGGGTGTGTTTGAAGCACCACTGTTGGCCTGGGCTTGGTTGTTGTCAAGTCTTGGGAGTTTTCCCACATTTTGGACTGGTTTTATACTGCAGGTACCACTTTCTGTTGTATTTTTGATCCATGTGCTTCTACCCTCCCTTCCAAGTTCATCTCCCAGGTGTCCTCCAAACATTTGCAGTAACCACAGAGCATCTCAGGTTTGGGGTGTGGTTCAGCTTCTGTTACTGCCCTTCTCACCTTCCTTTTTGGTAGGAGTGTGACTTCAGATTTGATTTGCATTTAGAGAAAGAGCCCAGAGGGAGAGGAGTGGGTGCCCTCCTTCCCCTGCCTGCACACTGGATGGAGATCTGCGTCCCCCTGGATTCACTTACAGTAGATGTCCAAGGGAATCTCTTGCAGGTACCACCCTGTGTCCTCCTCTGTGAGTTGTCCCATGGACTGGGTGTTGCAAATCCATTTCAGCATCTCCTGTTTGGGGTTTGCTGTGTGAGGTCACTCAGTGTAGGATTGTCTTGTTCTGCCCTGCCCTGGGGAGAGCTTTTGTTCTTGTTTGTTGTTTAAATTGAGGTTTTGCAAATAATGTGCCCTGGAAGATCTAAACAGGTTTTGAATGTGTATCCTGGGCTCTGGGTCTCACAAGGAATGGAGAAATTACAGGAATTTCACAATGCACAGTTTGATTTCTGATGGTGTAAGAAGGAGGGGTGAGGGTATTGGGTTTGTTCAGTCTGGAGCAGGGGAGGCTGAGGGGAGGCTCAGGGTCTGCAGCTTCCTCTGAGGGACAGCTCTGATCCCTGGGACAGCAGCCAGGGCACGGCTGGAGCTCAGGGCAAGGCTCTGCCCCCAGAGGGTGCTGGCACTGCCCAGGCTGCCCAGGGAATGGGCACGGCCCCGAGGCTGCCAGAGCTCCAGGAGCCTTTGGGCAGCGCTGCCAGGGGTGCCCAGGCTGGGGCTGCTGGGGGGGCTGGGCAGGGACAGGGGCTGGGCTGGGGGATCCTGTGGGTCCATCCCAGCTCAGGAGGTTCTGTGATTTGGATGGAAACCTTCAGGAGTAAAGAGAAGACAGATTCACCTCCCTGCTGTCAGCTGGAGAGCAGCTGTCTGTTCCTTGGGAATGTGAGCAGTTCCTTCCAGGGAAAATACAATGGAATGAGAGGCCGGCAACTGACACAGAATTATTTCATTGCAGTCTCCTCTGGTCCAAGCCCAGGTCCAGCTGTGTGTGCTCAGCCTGGTGCTCCAGTTATCTGTCCCTTGGTCCTGGTGTTTCATCTCCTCCCTCTGCCCAGCCTGTGCCTCTCTGGCTGCAGGGAGGCTCTGTCAGGAGCAAGGCCTTGGCCTGAGGGCTGCCAGGGTTTGGCTTTTTCTCCTGGACAGCTCTGATGCCTCCCTGGCACCCACAAACCAACCAGCAACTCCCCAGCCCTGCTGCCGTGCCCCACAGGCACAGAGTCCCTGCTGCCCACCGTCAGGGCAGCTCTTGGGGGTCACATCCCCTCCTGGGACAATCTGTGACAATCTGGGGGCTTCCAGTGCTCAGAACGCCGCCATTCCTCCAGGGACGGTGTCTGACGGGGTTCCGGTGCTCAGAACGCCACCATCTCCTCCAGGGACAGTGTCTGACGGGGTTTCAGTGCTCAGAACGCCACCATCTCCTCCAGGGACAGTGTCTGACGGGGTCCCGGTGCTCAGAACGCCGCCACCTCCTCCAGGGCCAGCTCCGCTCCGCCCCTCACCCGCAGCACGTGGATGCCGGAGTTGGAGCTGGCGCAGAGCAGCGTGCTGCTGTCGCAGGCGGCCAGCGAGGCCAGCGGGCCCGAGCCCTCGAGGCACAGCGTGGCCAGGCAGGCTGCAAGGGAGGGACAAGGCAGGGAGGCTGGGGCAGGGCACCACCAACCTCCCAGCTCCAGGCTCTGCTCGCCTCAGGTGGGTGAGTGCTGCCTGGATCCACACCTGAACACCCTGGGGTTGTGCCCCTGGTACAGAGAATCCCCCCTGTGCTCTGCCCAGGCTGACAGGGATCCACACTGGGCTCAGGCTCTGCCCCTGCCTGGGAGGGGAAGCAGGGCTGGATGGACCTACAGCCCCCACCGGGCAGAGCTGCAGGTTGTGCCTGGAGCCATTTCCAACACCCCTTTTTCTCCCAAATTTCTGACAGTTTTCCTAAGGACTGTGCTACACTTGCCACACGGTTTTGATGAATCTCCAAGAAGGAAAGAGAAATAAGATCTACACAGGAGCCTTTCTGTTTGTTATCAAACCCCCTGAGAGAGTTTGTGCAGAGACCCCAGGGCCAGGCTGAGCTGCAAACAGAGCTGCCCTCGGCCTGGAGCCTCTCCTGTGACCTGCACCCTTCCAGAGCAGCTGGATCATGGCTCACCCAGCTGGGCAGGCAAGAGGATCAAAGCTGCTGCCACCCCACAGCCACCCTGGGTGCACAGGAAAGGAACAGGTAAGAGAACAGAAGGTCCTTGTCTGCAGGAAAGCCTCAGGTTTCTGTTTTCATCCCATCTTAAATGAGTTCCCTTGGAGAGGGGCTTAGCCCTGGGGAGTGCCTAATGCTGTGAAGCTGAACAGCTCCCAAAGGTCTCTGCCTGCAGCACAAGGGTTACTGAGAACTTGCTGCCATGGCAGGGCTTGGCAGGCAAACAAACCCCTTTGTGTCCAACTCGGGAGGGACTCACCCTCACCACCAGGTTTAACCCCAAAATGCCCACGATTCCCCTTCAGGAGGACAGCCAGAATGAGGGTGTTGGCTGACCAGCCAGTACAAATTCTGTTCCTTACAACTTTCTACTTGTACCTGCAGAAATCTCTGGTGTTCCCCTGCTCTTTTTTTCTTTTTATAATTTGTCCTTTCATGGCTTAACTCTGATGTACCTTTAAAAGTTCCCTGGTAATTCTTTTAGACGAGAGAAGATCCCTGTAATCTGAGACATGCAGCTCCTTCGTGTTTGCTGAGCCCTGGGTTTGCTCCGGGCATTTCTCCACCCTGCCCTGCAGGCTCGGAGTGAACTCCAGAGATTGCAGAGTCACCCTGCCCAGCACCACGAGGAGACACAACTGGAGGAAGTGGGTTTGTTATTCAGGAGAAAGGAGCAGAGTGGGCAGGAGCCTCCCCTACCTGCAGTGCCTTGGTCCCAGAGCTTCACTGTGCTGTCGCTGGAGGATGTGGCAATGCTGGGGGCGAGCGTGGGGCCCCGGGGCAGGAACACACACGAGGTGGTGGTCTGGAAATGCCCTCTGTACTCACACACCCGGCCCCTGGTCTGCCTCAGGTCCCAGAGCTGCAGAAACAGGCAGTGGTAGAGCCCCAGGGAGTTGTTTTACCGAGACAGGAAGGTGGGTTGGGATAAAAGAACTCCTCACCACTCCTCAGAGTGCCATGGCTACTGCCCTTGTCCCTGCTCGTGCTCACAGTCTGGACAACATCAAAGCCCAAAGGATTTTCAACAGGTGACTGAGGACATGGCCACACCCATTACAGCCAACAAGCTAAGACTGCAGGCAGATAAGAAGTGTCCAGCCTGCTCCCATCCTCAGCCCTGCCCATGGGATAGCTTCATCCTCTTGATCCCTCACACACAGGGATGAAAACCTACAGGATTGAATTCCTGGTTTGGAAACCCCTGGAGCAAAGGATCCCTTACAAGATTTCTGCAAGAACCTTGTGCTCCTCAATGGCATCCATTGTTTTTTTCCCTGTGTTTTTTACTGAAATGAAATTCCAGACTGATTTGTGGTGGAAGGAACCTTAAAGAAGCTTAAAGAGTTTCAACTCACAGATGCCACTCACTAGATCAGGATGCTCCAAGCCCCATCCAACCTGGCCTTGGACACTTCCAGGGATGGGGCAAATCCCAGTGGTTTAATCAGGAGGAACAACTGCTGCTATTCCCTGAGCAAAACTTCCCAAAGGGACAGGCAGGAGGACACCAAGGCCATGGCAGTGGGAGCACTCAGAGCCTCGAGCAGGGCTGTGCTGCTCTCCCTGTCTGGGAGGGAGCAGAGCCCAGGGCAGGTTCCCTACAGCAGCGCTGTGCTGCTCTCCCCATGTGTGCCATGGGGTGGGAGGGGATGGAGCAGGAGCCCAGGGCTGGCTCCCTGTCTGGGAGAGAGCAGAGCCCAGGGCTGGCTGGCTAGAGAGTGCTGTGCTCTCTCCCTGTCTGGGAGAGAGCAGAGCCCAGGGCTGGCTCCCTAGAGCAGTGCTGTGCTGCTCTCCCTGGGTGCCATGGGGTGGGAGGGGATGGAGGAGGAGCCCAGCGCTGCCCGGGGCACTCACGGTGGCCTCGGCGCCGTGGCCGCCGGAGCCGCTGCTGCTGCTGAGGCAGTACCGCCCGTCCTGGCTCACGTCACAGCACGTCTGGATGTGCTGCTTGGCTGGGAACGTGTGGGCCACCTGCAGCTCCCGGCTGTCCCACACCCTGCAGGGAACAGCAGAGGCACCCTAAGGCATCATCACCACCGCGGCTTCCCTCTGAGCCCTCCTGCACACCCTGGCCGTGCCCGCAGCTGCTCCCAAGCTCTCCCTGCATTTATCCGTGCTGGATCACTCTCCAGCTCTCTTTCTCACAGATTCTCCTTTTCACCTGCAGTCACCACCCAGTGCTGCTCCCAGCCCCTGTCCCTGGCTGCAGGTCACACTCCCAGGCCCAGCTGAGCTGGCAGGTCACTTTTAGCCACACCAGCAGGGGTCATGACAACCAACCCCACAACAGGCTGAGCCTCCCTGCTCTCTGGCCACAGGGAGAATTTACCTGGTGGTTTTCAATTTACCTGGTGGTTTTATCCTCGGAGGTCTGGATGACATAAGGCTCCCCAGGAACCCAGCACAGGTGTGTGACCTGTGGAAAGGGAAGGATGAGCAGGAGCCACCTCTGTGTGCAGCCCAGGCTGTGCCTGCCTGAGGATGGAACCACTGAGCTCCCATCCTGTCCCTCCTCCTGCTGGGTTGGGAGCTGGAAATGTTGGATGAAGATATTTTCTGCTCCTCTGCCAGGTCTAGTCCCAGTGGTGATGGAGGCTGGGAGGTGGCAGCAGCAGGACACAGAGCCATGGGAGCAGGGACAGCACAGGCACCAGGGCTGGCACCCACCCCAGCTCTGGGCTGGGACAGGAGGGAATGCAGCCCCACTGCACAGGCCTTGTTCAGCCAGGAGAAAAGGAGACCCAGGGGGATCTTCTGGCTCTCCACAACTCCCTGACAGGGGGTGCAGAAGGTGGGGGTCAGGTTCTGCTCCCAGGGAACAAGCAATTACAAGAAATTGCCTCAAGTTGTGCCAAGGGAGGTTTAGGTTGGATACTGGAGAAAATTTCTTTGCTGAAAGGGTGGTCAGGCATTGGCACAGGCTGCCCAGAGCAGTGGTGGAGTGACCATCCCTGGAGGGATTTAAAAGCCATATAAATGTGGCACTTGGGGGCCTGAGTTAGTGGTGGCTGTGGCTGTGGCAGTGCTGAGGGAATGGCTGGACTCTGTCTTAGAGGTCTTTTCCAACCTCAGTGATTCCATGACTCTGTGCATCCAAACAGCTCTGAGTTAGAGCATTGATAAATTGCTATGAGTCCCGTGGTACCTTTGTGCTCCTGGGTTTGTTGTTACCTGGAGAAGAATAACCAGCCTCAAGCTGAGCCTGCACAGTGTCCCAAGGGCTCCCTTTGGCACCAAGCTCCCAGAAAATCCTCTCTGCACAGCCCCACATGTGAAATAACAACGTAGGCAGGGAGATGGATGATGGGATGGGATTGGAGGAACCAGCAGATCCTACCAGGTTCCTGGAGATGGCAGCTCTGCCCAGACACTCCCCAGTCTCAGTGTCCCACTTGCACACGGTGTTGTCCCTGGAGCCCGTGCACAGCTGGGAGGCGTCTGCAATCACAATTAACATCAAAAACAGGGCAGGAAACGCTGTCAGTCAGTCCCTGGGGACTGGGGGTGTACTGTCCCTCACCTGGGCTCACAGCCAGCCCAGTAACAACCAGGTCATGTCCTGGGAAGTGCTGCCTTGGCCCCGCAGCCCCCTGAAGCTCCCACATCATCACTGTCTTGTCCCGGGACGCGCTGAAGACTCTGCTGGAGTCGAGGGCTGAGGTGACCTGCCAAGGACAGAAGGAGAAGCTGCTCATCCTCACACCCAGCTCACAGGGAGAGCACAACTCTGCTGCTGTCCTGCCACAGGCAGGAACATGACTCCCAAAGTCTGGCCTCCCAACTCTGTCCCGTATCCCCTCAGAGCCAGGGATGGTGCATGGGTGCTCTCAGGTCTTGTTCTTAGGAACCATTCCTTTTATAGGAAAGACATCCTTACAAACCCAAATGAGCCCAGTGCACAGCTGTTTTGAGCACTGAGGTGAACAAAGCCCCCTTTGTCTTTGCAGTACCCACTGGGGCTGTCCCCTGTGGAGGTGCACTGGCCACACCACACACAGCTACAGCTCCTCTCCTCTCCAGAAACCTGCTTGGCTTTATCATCCCAATTCCAGAAAGGAAATTAAAGCCCTGCTATTCCCAGAATATTCCAGCTATGGCACATGGCATGGGTATTCCCAGAATGTCTCAGCCAGGCATGGCTGATTTGTGGAATAATGTCAGGTCTAGCAGAATGAGGCTTGAAGAAAAGTGGATGGCATCTCTGCATCAAAAGCTTGACCTCATAATTCATCCTGAGCTTCTGCTACACAGTCTCTTGGAGGGGAAGACAAGCTCACATCCAGACCTCCTGCAGCCCTGTTTAGTCTGAATGCAACACTCCATGCTGCTTCTAAAAGTATCTGTTGGGACCTTGGGAAAAAACTAATATGTTCTGATCACAGAATCATGAATTATTAAGTTTGGAAAAGACCCTTAAGGTCATCCAGCCCAACCATCCCCAGCTGGATGTCAGGAACACCCTGATCCCACCCTTCTTGTGGAGCACAAACCAGGGCTCCATCACCCCTGGCTCCCCAGCTCTCACCTTGGTGACCTCGCGCTGGTGGCCGGTGAAGCGGCGCAGGGCAGCCCCAGAGCTCCAGCTGGACACAGCCACACTCTGCAGGGACAGGGACAGGGACAGGGCTCAGCACAGAGCAGGGCAGGGAGGGTGTCACACCAAGGCTTGTGCACAGCCCCCAGCACAGGGAACAGGTTCCTCTGGTTTTCAGCTCCTACAGCATGTACAGCTGTCCTTAAAGACAGGTGATGTCAGAGTCAGCTGGTGATCCCAAGCCTGGGTGGGAGCATTTGATGTGATACGAGCTCTGGAGAGGTTACAAAATTTGATTCCATGTGCTTCAGGGTGTGCCCTCACCCTAAGCTCATTTTTCCTTTCTAAATCCAGGCCCTGACACAGCCACCATCCACAGAAATGTTCAAAGCTCACATTCCAACCTTACTTGTGAAGCTGTTGATGTATTATCCTGTCCCAGGGGATATCTCACCTTATCCCTTCCTCCTGACACACACAGGTCTGGTTTGAGGGCAGCCACAGAGGTGACAGCATCAGTGTGAGCAGGGCTGTGCTGCCAGGAGGCACCAGCAGGTCCCGTCTGTCCCACGGAGCCCTCGGCCCTGCAGAGGGACAGGGACAGCAGTGGGAGTGCAGGGGCTGGAGGAGAGGCCAGGTGCCATCCCCTGGCACCTCTGGCATCTTCTGACACGACAACATCTGTCTTGGAAAGCCAGAGAGAGGCTGTGAGTGAGATGGAGCAGACCTATCCCAGCTCCAGAGCTGCTGAATTGTCCCTCACTCTGTGCTGGAGCAAAGAAGAAAAGAGATTTTGACCTCACCGGCCTCCAATGTCCTCACATGGGTCAGGCTCTGCTGCTCTTTGCTGTGACACCTCCCTGGCCACGAGTCCCCCCTCTGCCACCCCGTGCTGCTCTCCAGGCACAGAACCCTCTCCCTGCTGTCAGGGACTGAATTATTTCATCTTGGCCATGAAGGTTGGTGACAGACTCTGAGGACATAAAGCAGTTTGGGTATTTGGGCCACAGAGCCACTCCTGGAGAGTTCCCCTTCAGAGCTCTGCCTCAGCCATCACAGAGCACAACCACTGCCATGGTTTTGTGCTTGGCCATTCCTGGGAGTCACACTTGGGATTTCAGCCCCCCAAAGAAGCTGAGCAGACTTTAAAAGCGAGGGTTAGAAATGAAAATCTGGTTCAAACATCCAATAATAAAACTTTGTGCTCTCTTCCCTCTCAACCCTGGTTTATTAACAAGACCTGATCTCCCAGCATTGCTTTACCTGTATTTGGTGGTGTGGAAGCTGATTTTACTCTGCAGTTTCCCCATTGTTCTGGCAACCAGTGGTGGGTGTCACATCAGCACCTCGGGCACCTGCTGTGGGGACAGGACCTGTGGGTGAGGGGACACGGCATCACCAGGGATCCAGAGGGGTTTCTGTTTGTCACACACACAGGATAAGGTGCTGGTAATGTATTATCTACATCCTAACTCCATTCAGAGTAAGGAGAAAACCTCACAGGAGGGGACATCTGGAGGTCCTGAGTGGAACCTTTAGCTTAGAGCAGAGCCAGCAGCAGGGTGAGCTCACTGGGACCTCACATGAGCTTAAAAATGCCCAAGCTTGGTGAGGCCACAACAGAGCTGGAGCTGCTGCCTGGCACTCTTTACACTGACTGTTGCTCCTGGATCTGGTCTGGACTTCCACACATCCTGGAGATCCCAGTGTTTGGATTGGAGAAGGCAAACACCTTCAGACTGAAGCTGTGCAGCAACTGGTGGGACCATGTGCAGGCACAGGCAGCCCCAGCTCAAGTGAGGCAGCCTGGCAATGCTTGAAGTGATCTTTCCATGAGCTGGGGAACACTTTGGGAAGAGCTTCCATGTCCATACACCAGTTCCAGGCAGAGCAAGAGCATGTGGATAACCCAGGTGCATTCAGAAACAGCTGCTGGCCAGGCTGGGGCCAGGCTGGTCCCTGCCAGAGGGGACAGCACAGGCAGAGCCTGCAGACCCAGCCAGGTGAGGAGCAGCTCCTCCCCCAGGTCCCCACAGGGCCAGCAGAAAGCAGTCTCAGTGACAGTGAATTGTCACAGACAATAACTGCCTGCAGCTTAGCTCAAGGCACACTAATTGGATTTAGTCTGCTGGCATGCCCATCTTCCACGCTGCAGCATTTTGCTAATCAAAATCAGGGGAAAAAAATCCCAATCTGCTTTTTCAGCAAAAAAAAAAAAAAACTGCTTGAAGGTTCTGCCCACAACAACAAAAAAAAAAAGTGAAAACCAAATCCTGGAAGCACTGAGCAAAAGGTTTCTACAAAATTCCCTTTCTAATTTTACCCTGACATCCTTTGTGATTAGCAATTAGTAATACCCAGTTAATCTCCTGCTGTTCTATCCATGAGTTTGCATGTTCCAAAGATGTGAGGAATGATCAATCTCACAGCTGAGGGGCTGTGCTAATTTGGCAATTTATTCCTTCAATCAGACTGAGTGCCCCAATCAGGAATGTGATTTTTCTCTGACAGTGGGAGAACTCTGGAAGTTGCAAAACAAGACTCTAGCAAAAGCTGAGGGGGGAATTCTGAGTTTTTAGTGATGGTTACTGTTTCCAACCAGCAGCTAGTTCATGTTCATCCCTACCTGCACATCTGCTCACAGGGAGCTGCCCGAGGCCAGGGGAGGCTGCAGGGAAGGTGGGAGCTTTGTCCTGTGTCTCACTGTTCTCCTGCCTCTTCCTCACTGCAAGAAAGAGCAGATTTTTCTGCATCCTGGATGAGAACAGTGCTCAGGCAGGATGTTAGTCCAAGGTTTTGCTGTCTGTATCCCCACATGTGTTTATCCATCAGCTGCTCCACCACAAAGCTCTAAAAACTCGGGGATCCTACAACAACTGTTCCACACTAAGCTTCACCTCCAGCAGCCTGAGTTTCATGCTGGAGGATGCCCTTATCCTCCTCCCTTCCCTCCAAATCCATCACTTGACAGAAATCAAACGCATTTTTTACTGAATTGCTTTAGAAAAATAAGCCATGCTGCTGCCTCCACCTGTCCAGGCTCTGCAGTGAAACCTGTGCCCTGGGATAAGGAACGTCAACAACCACAGCAGCAGCACAGGGACCCCAGAGAAGCTGCCCCATCCTCATGGGGGAATAAGCATCCCTTCCAGGAGGGGTTTGGCTCTGGGGAGAACGGGGTACATCCTGGGTTCCTGGAGCTGGGTGTGACCCACAGTAGTGCTGGCAGGTCTCTATGGATGGGGGTGACCCTGTGGGATTAAATAGGAGCATTCTGGGTTTTTATGGATGAGGGTGGCCTTTTGAGGGACAGTGGGAGCATGCTGAGTCCCTTGGGATGGGAGTGTCCCTGTGGGGTTCGATGGGAGCCTCCCGGGTCCCTGTGATGGGAGCATCCCGAGGGAGCCCCTCAAGTGCCATGTGCCGCTGGCAGGGGCGAGGCGGGGCAGCCCTCGGGAAAGGTTTGTGAGAAAAGATTTGTGAAGAGCCGCGTCCCTGCGCTGGGGCAGCCCCGCGGCCCGGCCCGGCCCCGCCGCGCACTCACCCTCACCCTCACCCTCACCTTCACTCACCCTCAGCAGCCCCGGCGCCGTCCCGCCCGTGCCGCCGCCCGCTGCCGGCTCCCGGCGGGGCCGGGCCGGGGCGGGGCGGAGCCGAGCCGGGAGCGCCGAGCGCGGCCGGGCGGGGCCGCCGCCCCCGCGGCAGGTGCGGGCACAGCATGGCCCGGGCCGAGCGGCTGCGGGTGAGCGCCGGGACCCCGGGCCGGGCCGGGCCGGCTGAGGGGAGCGCGGGGCTGGGCTGGGCTGGGCGGGGCTGGGGAGTTCCGGCGGGACGGGGGGTCCGGGAGGGCTGCGGGGAGTGTAAGGGCTCCTGGGTGGGTATGAGCGTTCCTGGGGGGATATGGGGCTCCCTGGGGGGATATTGGGCTCACTGGGTGTGTGTGGGGGGGGTCCCAGTGGGGGTATGGGGCCACAGGGATCCCTGACGGGGTGGGAGGTGCCGGACGGGATGTGGGCTCCCTGAGGGTGTGTGGGGCCGCGGGGCTCCCTGGCAGGGCGTGGAGGTCCCAGACCGGGTGTGGGGTCTCTGGGGGCGTGTGGGGTCCCTGGCAGGATGTGAGGTCCCTGGGGTGGTGTGGGGCCGCAGGGGTCCCTGGCAGGGTGTGGGGTCCCCGGGGTGTGTGGGGTCTCGGGGTGTGTGGGGTCCCTGGGGGTGTGTGGGGCCGCGGGGGTCCCTGGCAGGGTGTGGGGTCCTTGGCCGGGTGTGGGATCATGCCGGTGGTTCCCATGGGGAGCTGGGCGCTCTGAAGGAGCCCCTGGCGGGTGTGGAATGCCCAGGGATGGGGACGGGCGCTCTGCGAGGGGCTCCCGGCAGTGTGGGAGCTGTGTGGCCCTGGCGGGTGTGGGGCTGTTGGGGGTCCCCCGTGGCGACGGGAGCTCTCTGTGGGGCGGTGCAGGGCACCGGGCGGGTGTGGGTGTGGGCTCGGGGCCCCGTCCAGCCCCGCAGCCATCCCCGCGCTGCTCCGCGCCCCAGAACAAGCTCGTGGAGCGCTGCGAGCGGATCCAGCTGCAGAGCGCGGCCATCGCCCGGCACGTGGACGAGGTGCTGCCCGCCAAAGACCAGGACGTCCAGGTGAGTCCCGGGGCTGGCCCTGCCTGCTCCCTGCTCGCCATTCCCGGAAGGGATGCTCAGCTCCTGGGGGAATGCGGCTGTGGAAATGGAATGCCAGGGTGTGCCTGGAATTCCTGCTTCATTTGCCTAGAAAATGTGCACAGACAATGGTGTGAGGGTACAACAATCAAACATCCTACTAGGATCAGTGCCTTAGAATTCCTAGGTTTATTTTATTTGTTCCTTGTTGTCATTGAGGATGAGGACAAAGGACAGTTATAAAATCATAGAATTCCGGACTGGTTTGGGTTGGAAGAAACCTTAAAAACTACTCTGTTTCAACCCTCTACTATAGGCAGGGACACATCCCACTATGCCAGGTTGCTCCAAGTTCCATCCAGCCTGGCTTTGGACAGTTGCAGGGGCAGCCACAGCTTCTCTGGGCAGCATGTACACCTCACCACCCTTGCAAGGAAAATTGCTTCCTAATATCCTCTGGCTGTGAGAAGCCAATCCCTCTTGTCCTACCGCTCCAGGCTCTTGTCCCGAGTCCCTCTCCAGCTGTCCTGGAGCCCCTTTAGGTACTGGAAGGGGCTGTAAATTCTCCCTGGTGTCTGAGCACCTCAGCTGTCTCAGCCTGTTCTGTTTCTCACCCAGAGTGAATCTCTGGAGATTTGCTGAGGACAGAACTCTGTGCCTGTTGTCACTTGGGTACCGGGGCTGGCTGAGGAGGCAGTGGGCAGGTTTGGGCTGATATGGTGCCATGGGCTCAGTTTTCAGGGTAGCACCAATGGCTGAACCCCAGGGGCACAGGCAGAGCTGCTGGGGCTGCTCTCGGGGCTGGGGCAGGGCTGATGCCCCCGGGGCTGGGGCAGGGCTGATGCCCCCGGGGCTGGGGCAGGGCTGATGCTCTCGGGGCTGGGGCAGGGCTGGGGCAGGGCTGATTCTCTCGGGGCTGGGGCTGCTCTCGGGGCTGGGGCAGGGCTGATGCCCCCGGGGCTGGGGCAGGGCTGATGTCCCGCCGTGTCCTTGCCTGGCAGAGCGCGGCCAGCGCGGCGCGGGAGCTGGTGGTGCAGAGGCTGCTCCTGGTGGGCAAGGCCTGCGAGAACGAGGAGCAGCGGCTGCTGGAGAGGGTGCACGCCGAGGAGGAGAGGGCACACCAGAGCATCCTCACCCAGCAGGTGCACTGGACAGAGGCTCTGCACAAGCTGGGTGCTCTCCGCACGTACCTGGTGGACATGATCACCAGCCTGGATGACCAGGGCCTGCTGGTGAGTGCTGTGAGTCAGGCAGCCCAGAGCTGACCTGCACATCTTGTTCTGGGACTTGAATGCAGAGTTCAGCAGCTGCTGTGCTGCCAGCAGGGAGGCAGAGGTGGGCAGGGCATCAAGAATTCACAGAATTCACAGGTGAAGGATCACACAGAGAAATCACACAAAGAATCACTGGGTTGGAAGAGACCTTCAAGATCATCGAGTCCAACCCATGCCCTAACACCTCAACTCAACCCTGGCACCCAGTGCCACATCCAGGCTTTGTTAAACACATCCAGGGATGGGGACTCCACCACGTCCCCAGGCAGGCAATTTGCAGACATTTTTCAGGTCTGGCTCATGAAACCTCCTTGACCTGATCCTGATAAGCTTCTGTGGTTTCTGGTGGTTCCTAGAGCATCTGCTCTGCCTGATTCTGCTCTTGCTTGCAGTGAGGTCCAGAACCACCCATGTTCAGGTCTCCAAATTCTGGGCTTGTAGTTGCCCTTAGGCTGGACAGCCAGGACAGCTCTGGGTTCTGAGCTGCTCTTACAACAGTTGTGCCATCAGTGTTCTAGTGTCTGGTTTAATCAAAACTGACCCTTGGGAGCACCTGCAGCTCTTCTGGAAAGTGCCCTGTGTTGCCTGGCTTAGCCCTGTTAGGGATATTTGCTGTGCAAAGCAGCCTGTGCTTCCCCTTGCTCAGTTCCTTCTCTGGTTATTGAATCATCTGGGTTCACCCAAGTGATTCCTCTCATTTTAGATGTGAGCAGGACCTCTGCCTTGCCACCACCATGCTCAGCCTCTGCTTCCCACGTGTAAATTTGTCAGGAGAGGAGCAGCAGTTTGGCTTGGAAAACAGAGCCAATCCCATGGAAAGAGGGCAGATGCTCCTTTGGTGGGAAAGGCAGTTCCTATCTTGTAGCTGCACCATAAAGTGCAGAGGTTGCAGACCTGGATCCATCACTGCCTGTGGCAGAGAGCAGCCACACCCTCTCCTTTGGAAGGGAATTAGGGGTTCATGTGTTCTCCACCCTGGGCTGTCAGTGTTGGTACTTGTGCCTATCTGGAACCAACACATGGCATGCCACAGGAGAGCTGAAGGCATGCAGAGTGCCCTGCTTGGGTTTGAGCAGGGATCAGGTATTTCCTTATCACTTTGCTGTACCTTGAGAGTGCCTCATGCCCAGCAGGTACAGAAACAAGGGGACTGACCATGAGGTCACCTGGCTCTTGGCTTTGTCCCTCTGCAGCCTCCCTCCTTTGCTGGAAGCCCTGGGGTTGCTTGCTGGGAGCACAGGCTGTTCCTGCAGCCTGCCCTGGTGGGGTGGGGACAGAGGGAACAGCAGGCAGTGTCCCAGCCACACGTGCAATGTGCTCCCTTCAGCCATTCCCACTCATTTTCAGAGTTGAGAATGCTGCAGGTGAAGAAAATGGATGTTGGATGCTCCTGCAGCTGCCCAGGGCTCGGGTTGGGGTGAGAGGTGGCTTCTCTGGGTCAGGAAGGGGAACACTGCTCCCCAGGTCATGGGCTTGCTGTGTTTGGGGTGTCTTCTGTGGGGGTTTAAGCTCTGATGACTCTTTCTCTCCTTGTCCCCAGCGTGCAGAACAAGAGATCTTCGAGAGGTCAGTACCTGGCTGCTCCTGCTCCTTTCCCTGACCCTGCTCCAAGCTTTCCCTGCTCCTGCTCCACACCTGCATCCCCACAGCTCCTGTGCTGTGTGCCCTGACTCAGGCACCCCATGGCACCTCCTTTGTCCCTGTGCTGCTTTTGTTGTGGATAAAAGCACAGAGATGTCAGTGTGGCCTCTTGTCTCTGCTCCTTGTGCTGTGCTGCACCTGGGGATGCTCCATGTGCTTTCAGCAGTCCTTGCTTATGGGAGAACTTCTGCAGCTCCTCAGAAAACCCCAGGGCCTGCTGGGGGATGGAGCAGGGCTGTGCCAGGCTGTTGGCAGCAGCTGGGATGGTCTGTGCTCCATGTAGGGGGTGGCTGGCACAGCATCTGCCCAGCTCTGCATGGGCAGGGAGAGCCAGCTGCAGGTCCCAGTGTCCCCAACAGCCCTATCAGTGACACTGGGCTGCCCTTAGGAAGCACCTCGGTGGCTGTGTTTTTATTTAATCTATTTCATTTTATTTGAGCCATTTATTTCTGTGGCTGCTGTGAGGGTGCTGCCCAGAGGACCTGCTGGGGGTATTTGTGCCTGTGGAGAATTTGTGCCCCAGCAGCTGTGCCACAGCCTGTCCTCACAACCAGGAGTTCTGCAGGCCACAGGAGCCAGCAGAGCCCTGGCTCTGTGCTGGGTGAAACCTGCTGTCCTGGCTTGCTCTGTGCCCAGACTGTGGGGCTGTGGCAATGGAGGGAAATCTGATTCTCTGCCTGTTCATTGTGCTCCCCTGTACCCTGATGGCTGCTCTCAGACACATTTATTTACCCTGTGTCTGCTGAGTGAGGAGCTGTTGGCTCAGGCTGCTGGGATGTGTTTTACAACACTGCAGCCCTTTCACCAGGAACAGTGGGCAGAGCCAACCCAAAGTATCACTGGGGGTGAGAGCTGGCCCAGACACCCCTGCTGTGGTCTCTGCAGCCAGAGCTCCTCTTTCACCTCTGCCATACCTCCTTGTAATCTTTTACACACCTCCCAGCACAATAAATCATTGTATTTTGAAACAGCTCCTCTTTTCCTTTGCTAGGACGGAGGTGGCAGAGGGAATCTTGGAGCCCCAGGAGTCCCTGAAGTTAAACTTTAATCAGAGCTGTGTTCAGAGTCCACTGCTGCATCGACTGTGGGCCTGTGCTGTGCTCTGCTGCCTCACAGGTCAGTGCCTTGCTCAGATCTCTCATGCTCCAGGGATTCCTGCACCCTCTCTTGTGTTGTGCCCAGAGAAACTCCCTGGTGCTGTGTCCAAACTTCCTCACCCTGTGTCCAAACTTCCTCACCCTGTGTCCAAACTTCCTCACCCTGTGTCCAAACTTGCTCACCCTGTGTCCTGCCCCTCTGCTCTCCCAGCCCTTGTTTCTTGGAGCCCATTCAGGGAGGCAGCAGCAGCTGTGGGAGATGTAGGGGGTGGCTCCAAGCACTTGCGGCTCAGGGAAGAACTGGAGTTTGAAAAGATTGTGTGCACTATCAGCTCTGTGGCTTTAACATTGTGTGGTTTCTTTTGCTGTTTCCTGAGTCTCTGGGTGACAGCAGTGAAGCTGATGCTGCTGTGGGAATCTGTGGCACAGAAATCTCTGCTCACAACCTTTAGCATTGGGCTGCTGGGGACTTGGAGAGGGTGATTTCATCTGGGGGGTGTCAGTGATGCTGCCCAGGGCAGGGGGCAGGGAGCAGATGGAGCAGTGTTCTGATCACAGGCTGAGGTTGTGGCTGTGCACGAGCTGCTGGTTCTGGAGGTGTTTGTGCTCTGGCTCAGCCCCTGTGTGCAGCTGAGGCTGCACTGGAGGCATTGGCCAGGCCACTGACAGGCTCTGGGGCTGGTTTACCTGGTTGGTGCTGGCTGTGGTAAGCAGGGAAAGACATTTTTCCTCTGGCTGTGATGTGCTTGAATGGCTGGTTGTGAAATGTTTGCTTTTACTCTGGTTTCAGTCTGTTACAGTATTTCCAATGCATTTTTTGTTTCTCAGAGATGGCAATATCCTTCATAATTTGCCTTGTGAACAATCCCTAGTGTGTTTTTCCAAAGCTGCTGTAAAACTTCTGATTTCTGCTCATCTTGCTGTGATTCTGATGAGCTGTTTTCAGCTTCCCTGTTTCCAGGCCCATCTCCAAAGTTTGCACTTCAGGCTTTTATTGCTCTTGTGGTTTTAAGTATTAGCTTGAGAGTCTGTGCCTATCAAGCACTACCATCATCTTGTTTATCTGCTCCAAACTCTGGTGTTCTCCCTTTGTGAATAATTTCCCTCTTTGGGATCTGTGAGTTCTGGCAGTTGAGGAAAGTGTCCCTGCAGAGGGTTGGGACTCGGTGATCTTTAGGGTCCCTTCCAGCCAGAATCACTCTTCAAACAGGAAGCCTTTCCCTAATTTCCTTTGCTGGTACAGAATTTTTGTAAGGATTCCTCTCCCAATCCTTGTGAAATGTAATGACTTTAGGGCATTTGATTCTTGTGGTGGGTGTGCTGATGCACTTATTGCACAGGAATTTCATTCTCTTTGGGTTTTTTTGAGTGTGTGGTTACATTTCACATGTCATTACTGCATGCTGAGGATGCCTGGTGTATCCTTGTGGATCTCATCAGTCCCCAGGCCACCCTGGACCAAGTTTTAGAGATTTAATATTAACAGCAGTGGTCTGAGCTTGCCTTTAGACATAGTAATGTGAAGTGTCACTCTGTGCCTTCTCCCAAAAGCAGGTGAGCAGGTGGCTGTCTTGTTTATTTGCTTGAAAACAGAAAATTCCAGGCCTTGATGGCTCACTCCATAACCTCTAAAATACTTGGAAAGCAGCTGCAAAAGGGCCTCTATGTCACTCTCAAAAATAAACATCATTCCTTTGATGCCTTCACCTGGCATCCAGCCTTCTGCATCACTTCTGTTTGGGGTTGGCAGCTTCCCCCTTGCACCACAGGGTGATGTAAATCTCCTGGCACTGTTTTGGGAGGGATCTCAGTTCATGGGAAGTTGGATTTTTAACAGCAGCCAGATGTGCTGCAGCTCACACAAATGTGCTTCCCAGAGCTGCTAACCATGGGAATTTATTGTCCCAGTGTTCCTCATGTCCTGATGGATACAGGACACAGACAAAATAGACTTGGGGGCGAGATAAATTCCCAGTGGAATCATTCATCAGAATTATATGTGAAAATCCAGATTAAATCATGACAGAAGACTTGTGTGAGGGGCAAAATTTGCTGATCTGAATTCCTGTGCTGTTACTTTGCCAGCACATCCCCTCCCTGAGATGCTGCCCTGGAACTGCATTTCCACAGCAGAGCAGGGTGGGTGTCACTGGGGTGGTGTTTCCCCACATGGACCACCAGGATGCAGCCCCAGGTCAGCTGTGTGTGGCACCACAGCAGGTTTAGTGCCCTCCTTCTGCCACAGGAACACAAAGTCTGGTGCTGCTGTGTTTTCTATGAATTCAGAGCAGCTCTGGCTTCCTGGAAAGCTGCCCTGCACAGCAGCAGCAGCGTGGGCAGCCCAGAGCCCTGTGGAGAGCTCAGCTTTGGCTGCTGTGTGGGGAAATAAATCATCAGATGAATGAGGCTGGCAGCTCCTGCTGAAGGAAGTGCTGGCTCCAGCTCCTCTTTGGGCTCACTCTTGCTTGCAATAACTCCTACCCAACGTGCACAGGTGCATGGCACTGATTTGCAAAGGGATTATTCAGCCTCTGTTCATCTGCCAGGGAGCACCTGGGCAGGTGCAGCCTGAGGAAACCCTGGAGCATTGCTGGTGCTGTTTGCTGCTAGAGGGATGCTGACCTGGCTCCTGGAGCAGGCTGGGCTCTGGGATGACCCTGTTGAGCTCATCCTTTGGTTCTTTAAGGTTCTCATCATGCTGTGCTCTGGATGCTGAGCAGAGGGTGTTGGGCAATGGCTGGCACTGGCAGGATGGGGTAGAGCTGCTGGCAGGGATGGCAGAGCCACTGAGTCACCCCTCCAGCCCTCTTCCCATGGTGGTTTAAGACCTAAAATGAATAAAGTGAGGGTGGGGGAAGGCAGGGCAAGGAAGGGCACCTGCTGGCAGGAACTGGGTTTCCTCAGGAGCAGGTGAGTCTGCTGGGCATCAGCCTCACCCCTGCTTCACCACTTTAGGGACTGAGGGACACAATTCTGCAGTTCCACAGCTGCACACCCACACAGGGGTCTCAGGGGGAAGCTTGCAGCCAGGGCAGGACACCATGATCTTAGAGATCTTTCCCAACCTTGACAGTCCTGTGATTCCATGACTTTGAAGTGGGGCAGACCCACAGTGGGTGCTGTGTCCTCTGGCCATCCTGTGCTGCTTCTGGCTGGGTTTGTGCAGCTGGGCACCTCTTTTTTCACAGCTAAGCCAGACCCAGTCACAGCCATGCTCAGCTCTAAGCCTGGTGCCAGCTCCCTGCACCTCAGGGCGGGTTGATCAACACCTGGGGCTTTGTAGCAGGAAAGAGATTTCCCTGCCGGCCCTCTCCAGTCCTGTTTTTCCAGCTTTGCAGGTTTTCTGCACACAGCCCTCCCAGGCTTGCCAGGCTCTCAGCTTTCCTGGCTGGGGGAGGAGCAGCCAGGTCCTGCTCACCCACTGTGGGGGTGGGAAAGGACAGGAGCTAGGTTTGGATCTCTCCCAAAAGTGGGGTGAGCCAAAGCTGCTAAGTTCTGTTCTGTGGGAGTCAGGCCAGGGTCAGAGGAAGATGAGCAAGCTGGAGAGGTGTCTGGTGAGTCCCTGCCTTGTTCTGGCCCTGGCTGAGAGGAGAAGCTGTGGCACCCAGCCTGAGCCCAGCACTGTCACCCTGGGGAGCAGAGGGCCCCAGGAGCGGTGTGTGAGGAGAGGGTGCTTGTGTTTCTCACAGCCATGACCACCTCAGGTGATTCAGGTGGTGGCCACTGCATCTGAGCTCATCACATGGCTTCTCTTGCAGACTCACAGGAGATTCACATCGATGAGAAAACCCTGAGCCCCCACCTCAGCCTGTCAGAAGACAAGAGAACCCTGACCTTCAGCCCCAAGAAAGCAAAGGTGGACTCGGGCTGCCCCGAGCGGTTTGACCACTGGCCCAACGCTTTGGCCACTGCCCCTTTCCACTCGGGGGTGTGTGCCTGGAAGGTCAGCGTGGAGCAGAGCTGTGCCTACAAGCTGGGGGTGTGCTACAGCTCTGTGCCCAGGAAGGGCTCTGCCAACGAAGGCCGCCTGGGCTTCAACGCCGCCTCCTGGGTGTTCTCGCGCTACGACAAAGAATTCCGGTTCCTGCACGCGGGGCAGCCCCAGCCCGTGGAGCTGATCAAGGCCCCCACAGAGATCGGGGTCCTGCTGGACTTTGCAGGGGGGGAGCTGCTCTTCTACGACCCCGACTCCTGCGCCATCCTCTTCTCCCACCGGCAGCCCTTCCTGGAGCCCGTGTTCCCTGTCTTTGCCGTGGCACACCAGAGCATCTCGCTGGGCCCCCGTGTGTGACTGTGTGTGGGGGAAGGGAGCCCGGGCAGGGCTGGGGGCTGTGGCCAGGGCCCTTCAGACAACACCTGCCTTCACACTACACCTGTCCTCCTGTGTTCTCTGCAGCTTTCCTCTCGTCCCACAGCCTACACCCTGTGCTGGGATGAGGGGTCTGGCAATGCCTGCCTGGCCAGCTGCTCCCAGGTGAATTGTGTGGTTTCTACCCCACCAAAGGCAGCTTTCTAGTCTACTGGTGGGCTGGAAAAAAGAGGAGAAATAGTGAGAGATGTGTGTGGATAAGTGGCAGGGAGGAGGCCCATGGAAAGGGACATAATGTGCTCTACAACTCCTTGGCAGGAGGGTGGGGCAAGGGAGGGTCAAGCTCTGCTCCCAAGCAACGGTGAAAGGACAAGAGGAAACAGCTTCAAGTTGTGCCAGGAGAGGTTTAGGTTGGATCGTGGAGAAAATTCCTTCTCTGGAAGGGTGGTCAGGCCCTGGCAGAGGCTGCCCAAGGCAGTGATGGAGTCACCAACCCTGGAGGAGTTTAAAAGGTGTTGCAGATGTGACACTTGAGGACATGGTTTAATGGTGGCCTTGGCAGTGATGGGGGAACAACTGGACTCAATCCTCAAAGTCTTTTCCAGCCTAAATGATTCTGTGATTCCCTGACTGGGACACAGCTGGAGACGCTTTTGGGAGGAGCTACCCCACTGCAGAGCAGGGACAGCACAGGGGCTCCCCCTGAGGAGGGGACCAGTCTGGGACAGGGCCATTGCTCAGGGGCTGTGGCCCTGTCCAGGCAGAGGAGCGAGCAAAGACCAGCAGAAAGAAACCAAAACTGAGTGTCCCAAGGCAGTGGGGTTTGAGTGTAACGTGGTGCAAACATGGGGAGCTGATGGCAGCAGGCAGGGAGGAAGGAGATATGTAAATCTGGAACTGAGTCAGAGAAAGGGGCTTAAAATCATCTTTAAAGGGTCATCTTTATTTCATTACCTGAATCAGTAAAGTTTGTTAATTAGCAATTCAATAAGTGAAATTGCCCAGCTCCTGGCTGTTTTGCCCATAGCAGGAGAGCTGCAGGCACCTCCTGCCTGCCCAGCGTTGTTGGGGAGGATGTTGGTGAGGTGGCAAAGCTGGGGTACACTGAGGGTGCAGGGCCTGGGCAGGGGTGTCCTGGGTGCTCTGTGTGGGCAAAGCTTCCCTGGGACAGGGCCACCACTTGTACTGGGGGATGTTTAGGCCTGTCCCTGATAAACCTCAGTATCTGCCAGAATGAACCTCTGCAGTGACCCAGTCCCAACCTGTTAGGGGAAGACACCACAGCTGACCTGTGGTGTTGTTAGAGCCATGAAACACATCTGCTCTCCTGCTGGGGATCAGAAATGTTTTATTGCATGGACACTCCTCCTGCTCCATACGCAGCTCAGACTTGCTGCTCTTCCCTGCCCACCTGGCAGCAAGAAATCTCATGTCAGGACAGTTCAGCACTGGCAGCAGCACCGGCCCCCTCGGAACCGCAGCTACTCCTTCTCGATGCGAGCCAGGAGGTGGCTGAGCGTGGGCAGGACGTGCTCGGGGGGCACCTGGGGCCCCTCGGCGTGCCCGGCCGCCCGCAGCAGGAAGCTGTGCATGCCCGCGGCCCGGGCCGCCCGGTAATCCCGGCTGTAGTCATCGCCGATGTGAGCCGCCTGCTCGGGCCGCGCCCCGCCGAGCCGCAGCGCCTGCTCGAAGATCCTCCCGTCGGGCTTGGCGAAGCCCGCGGCCTCGGAGGTGAGCACGAACTCGAAGTGGTGCCGCAGGTTGCAGTTCGAGAGGATGGCTTCCAGCCGCCCGTCGAAGTTGGACACCACTCCCATGCGGAAGCCGAGCTGGCGGCACCGGCTCAGGGTCTCGGCGGCTCCCGGCAGCAGCTCCCAGTTGTTGGAGCTGCAGTAGTCGCGGTAGAGCTTCTCTGCCAGCTTCGTCAGGGCTGCCTCGTCCTGCACGCCCGAGAGCCTGAAGCTCTCTTTGACAACGTCCAGCCACCACTGCCGGGAGCTGAGCCCCTGGCCGTGGCCGTAGTTGGGGAAGCGCCGGCTCTGGGTTCCGTACACCTCGCGGAAGGAGCGCCCCAGAGCCTCGGGTTGCACCTGCAGCCCCTGGGCCCGGGCCTCGGCCGCGTAGCTCTGGCCCACGGGCTGCCGCAGCCGCAGCAGCGTGTCCTTCACGTCCCAGGTCAGCAGGCGGAGCCTGAGCATGGCCTCAGCAGCGCCCGGCGACACCGCCGAGCCCGCGGTGCCACTCACATCCGAGGGCTGCGGGCACCCCGGCCTTCTGTCCGCCCCAGGACGAGCGTCGGTGTCCCTCCGGCGGGGCTCAGGGGCAGTCTGGGGTCAGCACAGAGACACGGCAGGGAGGGCAAACGCTGCTCCGAGTGCCAGGGGCAAAGCCTGCCAGGCCGGGACAGCGACACTCGCCACGTGGGTGCCGCAGACGGGGCGAGCTGGGGCACTGGGGCTGGACCGGGGCTGGGGGTCAGGGGCACGGCCGGGCTGTCTAGGGAGGGTGTGCGGGGCACAGTCGGGGAGTCGGGGGCGGGAGCACCGCTGGAATGCCGGTGCAGGATCGCGGTGTCCCCGCGGGTCCCGGAGGTGCGGGGCGAGGCCGAGCTCCCGGTGCGCGGGGGCTGCGGGCTGGGGGTGCGCGCAGTGCCGGGACCCACCTGCGCCGCTGCCCGGAAGGGCCGCCCCTAGCGGGGAACCGGCCCCTACCGGAATTCCCTCCCATCCCGGATAACCCGCCCCTACCGGAATTCCCGCCCCTCCCGGAGAACCCGCCCCAGCCGCAATGGCCGCGCTCAGTGCCGGCCCGCCGCCTCCCGCAGCCAGCGCAGCAGCTGCGGTGTGAAGTAGGTGATGATGATGTCGGCCCCTGCGGAGAGACGAGACGCTGGAGCCAGCCCGGGGGCACACAGGGGTTACAGAGGGGGACACGGGGGTCGCAGCCTCACCTGCGCGCCTGAAGGCCGTGATCGCCTCCTGCACCGCCGCCTCCAGGCTGAAGGCGCCCGCCTGCGCCCCGTGCCACAGCATGGCGAACTCCCCCGAGACGTGGTACACGGCCAGCGGGTGCGTGGGGTGCTGCGGGAGCGGGTCAGTGCCGGGGACAGCCCGAACTGCCCTCCGCACACCCCGGTGCTCCAGCGCCCGTCCCCACACAGAACCCACAGCCCCAGCCAGAGCCCTCCCTGCCCGCAGGGCCTCACCCGAGCCTTGACGTCCCTCACGAGGTCCAGGTAGGGCATCCCCGGCTTCACCATCAGCGTGTCCGCGCCCTCCCGCACGTCCCGGTCCTGCCACGGCGGCGTGGGGACAAGAACAGCTTGGTTTTGCCCAGGAGTTTGGAGCCATGGTGGTTTTCCCCAGGAGGGATCACAGGAGGCTGTGAGCCCCTCATGGCCAAGGTGGCTGGAGCTCCCCTTGCCATACACACGGTGCCTGGGGAGAGCTGATGGCTTCGTGTCCCTGCACCTGACAGCCCCAGCCAAGCAGGGTATGGGGACAGCAACTCAGCCCTTGGGCACACAGTGGGACCAGCTCTGCCAGGCTGGTGGGCCTCATGTTTCTCTGGCTTATGGAAGGGGAACACCATTGACCATTTGCCTCCCAAGCACTTGCTCGCCCCAAGTCGTGTGGGGTGCGATCACCCAGGCCCTATGTGAGGGTATCCCACCCCACAGGCATAACCCCACAGCCCACAGTCACCCCACTGAGGGTCCCACCCCACAGCCATAACCCCACACTCACCCCACTGAAGGTGTCTCACCCCACACTCACCACAGCGCGCAGGGCCAGCCCGCGGGCGCCCGGGGGCAGTTGGTAACAGCGCCGGTCCCCAAAGGCCGGTTTGGACAGTGCCGCGTCCCTGCAGAGGGACAGAGGGTGAGGAACCCCTGCAGGCTCCCACCGCCTGCAGCTCCAGAACCACGAGGACAGGCCAGGACAAGCTTTGAGCCACTGAGCCAGAGCAAGGGGCACTCCCAACGCAGCTCAGCACCCAGGGATTGCTCTGGGAGGTCCTGCAGGCCCAGGCTGGCCCTGGGAGCTGTTTCAACACCCACTGCCCCCCTCATGCCCAGAGTCTGGGTAAAATTATGCCAGGCTCTTTTCCAAGGTAGAGTCCTTGGGATACCCGGCCAGGGTCAGGCTGTTCTTGGGACAAGGTCTAACAGCTGACTCAGCTGAGGCTTGTCCCTGAAGTTACCCTGTGGGGCAGCACTGACTGCTGACTGCTGACTGCTCCTGGAAGCTGCAGGCAGCTCCCTGTGCCTGCCTTACCACCAGCACCCGAGCAGGTGAAGCGTTGGGATGGAAGATCACCCTTCAGTGACCTTGCTGCCAGCCAGCCTCTTCTGGGCAAGTCCTTTTTGCATGGAGAAGTAGGAGTAGGGTGCAGCAAAGTGACCAGTGTGCCCCAAGTACAGCCCAGGCTCTGGGCAAGCCCTTTCCCAAATAACTGCCTGGGAATGCTCTCCCAGCCAGCCTGGGCACACCTGGCTGGGGGACAGACCCACCTGAAGGGGCCGTAGAAGCACGAAGCAAACTTGGCACTGTAGCTCATCACCGAGACCTGCAGGGCAGAGAGCGGCTGTGAGGGCTGGGAGCTCAGGGCCACATCCCAGTGCTGGGACAGGAGAGATTCCCTCCCACAGCTTCACCCTCCCCCTGCCACATGTCTGGCACCTCAGTATGCCTGGGCATATTCCCTCAGCCAAGGACATTCCCCTCCTGTGTGTGCCAGGGCAGGGCAGTGCCCATGGCACCAAGGGGGGTTTGCTCCTCCTGCCCCTTGCCCTGTCCCGCTGTGCTGCAGCCTCCATGGGGGTGGTTTGTGCCTGTGGCACACACAGGCCCTGGCTCACCTTGTTGCCCAGGTCGTTGGAGATCAGTGCCTGCTTTATGGCTGCAATGCGCCCGTCCATCATGTCCGAGGGGGCCACGATGTGGCAGCCTGCAGGGACAGACAGCACAGGGCTGTTGGAGGCTCAGGTGCTGCCTCCACCCCCGGTTGGAGCCAGGCCCAGGCTGCTTTTGGGTCTGCCCAAAGCAGAGAGGGGCAGCTCTGAGAGCCAATCTGGGGTGTCACTGCCAGGGCTCCCCACCTGCTTTGGCATAAGCCAGCGCCACCTCGGCCAGGCGCTGGCAGCTGAGCTCGTTCTGGATGGTGCCATCCTCACGCAGGATGCCTGGGAGACAAGCCTGGGTTACACAGTGCAGGGACAGCTCAGTCCCCAGGGCAGTGTGGCTCTGGGGACAAGCTGAGGAGGTGCTCAGAGCAGCAGTGGGGAACCTGGTGTGTTCAGGGAGGTGGATAAGGACCAGGAGCCTGCTGGGGACTGGACACAGCATGTGGGTGCTCCAGGGAAGGGAAGGCAGAGATGGGGAGCACGGAGAGGTGCTCAGACTCAGGGACCTGAGGGAGGGTCTGAACCACCCATGCTGTGGTCAAAACCCAGGAGAGGTCACCCAGACTCAACTACAGCAGTACGGGGAAGCCAAGTCTTGGAACAGGAGCTGGGCAGACCCTCAGCAGAAAATGGCAAATCCCAGAGGCTCCCAGAGGCAGGAGAAGGCCCAGAGCACAGCCCAGTCTGGAGCCCCTGCTCACCACAGTGCCCATGTGAGGTGTAAGGGCACAGGCAGACATCACAGGCAATCAGCAGCTCTGGGAAGGTGGAGTGGATCTTCCTGATGGCCTGGATGGCAGGAGTGCCCTCGGCATCAGCAGCAGAGCCTCTCTCATCCTGTGAGGACACAAACACCTCAGCATGCACAGCTGACACTTCCCACCAGCTCCTCTGAGGCAGCAGCTCTGCATTTCCTGAACTGTGGGACCCTGTAAGGCTGGATGGTGGGACTCCACTGAGGGAAAAGGGTGATGGGCAGCTAGGGCAGCTTTTGGGGCTGTCTGCAGAGCTCTGGGGACTCTGGGTGTCACTGCAATGTCCTATCACAGCCAGAGACCCTGAACTGCTCCTGTTTGATCAGGAGACCCCCCCCCCCCAGCCCCCATTGCTCTGTGACTCCCCCAGCACCCCCACACCATGCACTGACCTTGTGCACCTTGCTGGGCACCCCAAAGATGAGCACACACTTGAGGCCGTCTTCGACCAGGGGCCGCAGCATCGCCTCCAGCTTGTTCACCCCATACCTGCAGGGCAGAGGGCAGCAGCTGCCAGGCACCCAGAGCTGCCCCGTGGGCACAGCTGCCCTGGCACTGGGATGCTGCTGCCCTGGGAGCCATCCAGTGTCACCAGGCAGTGCCTGCAGCTACAGGGGAGGTGTTGCCTGAACACTGGGAGGAACAATCTGAGCCCTTATCTGGGGCTCCAGGAGCGCTATCAGCCCGGCAGGGACACTGCTCTGGAGGGATGGGCATACCCTGCCCTTGGATCCCTTATCTTGGTGGCCCTGGTGCAGCTCCAGGCCCCTTTCCCATCCCAGCTCCCCTGCCCAAAGCCCTGCTAACGTGCAGCAGATGCAGAGGGAGCTGCCAGTCCAGCAGGATCCAGTGCAGGCCCAGACCCCACATCCTTGCAGAGGTTTTCTGGCTGCTGCTGGAAACCCTTCCAGCCTCCCTGTGTGCCCAGCCCACACAGCCTGGGAGTGCTCTGGGACACAGCCAGCCCCTGGTGCTGTCCCTCGCAGCACTGACACTTTGCCAGCATTCCCTGCATGATTCCCTCCACTCCCTCAGTGGATGAACATTCCCACCTTGCCTGATGCTGGGGATCTCCAAAGCAGGAACCAGAGGGTTGGGAGCCTCCCCCTGGCTCATGCTCATGGTATAAATGAACCCTCCCAAGACACAGCAGTGACTGGGGGGCTGGATTCATACCTGGCTTGTCCAGGAAGGCTGGGAATTTGCTCCACGGCATCAGGGCTGTCACTGTGAGAGGTGGATGGGACAGAGATGTGAGAAGGAAGCCTCTGCCCCGGACTTGTCCACAGGAGCTCTGCACCTATTTAGGAGCTCAGAGGGTGCAGGGATGGGCCCAGCCAGACCCCCTGAGCCAGGTCCATCCCTGCCCCAGAGCTGGGCTCACTCACGTGACAAAGATGGGGTAGATGAGGTTGGAGGCATCGAAGGTGGTGGCCGTGCACTGCCAGGAGCGCAGCACGGGGTGGAAGTAACCACTGTGGAGAACAGAGTCTGCCTGCATGGTGGGCTCTGCTGCCAGGGAGGGAGACTCTGAAACACCAAACAAACAGAGAGGCCCTGGTGAGCTGCTGCTCTTGGCACACGTGAGGAGGGGCTGGATCCAGGCAGCCCTGCAGGACTGACCCTGTCCCATGCCAGGCCGTGAGCTGCAGCCCAGGCAGCTCCACCCCACCTACCCCAGGCACCCTGGGTGCTGCAGGACCCCCATCAGCAGTCACAGCCCTTCCCATTAACAGGGCTGTCAGTGACTCCTCCCCACAAACCCCCCAGTTCTGTGTGTGAAACCCCCATTTCCAGCCACTGACAACCCCCCTAGCAGAACCACCTTCACCTTCTGCAGGTTCCTCTCCCTGAGCCCCAAGAGGGTCATTCTTCATTCATTTCACTTTTCCTTACTGCTGAGAAATTGTGGTTTTGTATGGAAAGGATACAGAGCTGCTCCGTGTGATCTTTAAGGTCCCTTCCAACCCAAACCATTCCATGATTCTGTGCAGCACCACGTATTTATGGCTGCAATGTGAAGGTGCAGCTACAGAAGAGTAGGGGCACTGGAGGCACGGGACCATCCAGGGCTCTACAGCTCTCACACAACTCTCACAGTTAAACAACTCCAGTGGCCACTTACTGCTGGAGTTGGGCAAAACTCATTTCAGAGATAACAAAACACACATAAATCAATCATTTGCTATCTCATGGCTGAAGCATCTTCTGTAGCAATGTTTTACTCTCCAGCAGATCTAGTAATAACTCTGTGATCAGCCCATTAAGGATTACATTTCCATGAGGGCTCAATTCCCCCCACCCTGCTGCTGGTGGATGTGATGGAAGGGCCGTGGGAAGGGAGCTCTCCTGGGACGAGGTGTTTGGCTGCAGTGCAGAGCAGCAGCTGCACGACCCCAGCAAGGGATTGTTTGTGCAGAGCAGCTCCAGGGACTGCTGGCTGCTCACACAGGGCCACATCCCCTGAATGCCCTGTGCAGAGGAGCTGGGGTGCCCTGGGAGACAAAGCAAAGTGCCTGCTGGAGAGGTTTTGGGGTTTTGGGAGCTGAGCCCGAGGGAGCTGAGATGGGATTCTGAAAGAGCAGGTGGATTCCTGTGAGGGTCCTGGGCAGGGCAGGGCTTCCCTAGGGAGATGGAGCAGCCTTGGTCCATCCCAGGAGGGGTCAGTAAACCTCTCTGACCCTCAGCCTGTGTCCAAACTCTCCCTGGAGAACAGAGTGGGATCAGAGTGTCCCTGGAGGCACAGCTCCAGCTCCCAGCACAGAATCCACGACACAAAGTTTTACACCAGCACTTACAACACCAGCCAGTAACAGAGCTGGGAGATGGCTCAGTTCTGGAAAACCTTTAATATGAAGTGTTTCACCTATTTTACATATTCAAGACCCTTAAGATGTTCTAATACGGAGCCAAACTCTGTCAGAGCAGCCCAGTGCACAGGACACTTTGAACAAAGGGGAATTGTGTTCAGTCCAGGGCTGGAATCGAGCCTCTCATACCCCAGGGAATCGCTTCTGCTTGGGGATGAGGAAAGGCCCCTCTTGGTTAGAGGCTTACACATATAAAAACCCCAATAAAAACATCAGGTGGTGCTCGTGGGGGACGCAGAGCAGCTGACAGGAACCTGGCAGCGTCATGGCATCCCTTGGCAAGCCATTTTTAGCCCTTGGAACGCTGCTTGCTCCAGGGAAGGGAACAGCCCTCGAGTGAACCGGAGCTGGCAGCTCCAGCAGGCACCTGGCTCCAGGCAGGGCTCCCGGCAATGGCAAACAAAGGGCTCAGTGAACAAAACCCACCTCGAGAATCCAAAAAATGCTTTAAACCGTTAATCCCACCCGAGGGAGGGGAGGGGGCCGGGTGGGACCAGCGGCACCTGAGTGCATGGGACAGATAGAGGCCACAGCTCCCGAAACCGCGCTCGGGAGGAGGAGGAGACGGCGCCGGCCGGGATTGCAGGGCCGAGATAAGAGCGGCACGGGTGGGTCCCGGGCTGCTGGGCCGGGTCCTCCGTCCCAGCCCCACGTCCAGGACGAGCTGCTGCCCACCCAGGGCACCCGGCAGGACCGGGGCATCGGGGTGGCACAGCCGGGGACGGCGGGGAAGGAGGGCACGGCCATGGCGACATTGCGCCGCCCTGGGCTGGGGCTGCTCCTCCCGAGATCCCGGCAGAGCAAATTAACCTTTCCCCAACATCCAGGCCTCAAACCGGACTTTCTAAAGCTCTTTGCTCCGCGCACACCGGAGGAGTTCAGGGACAGGTCGGCAGCAGAGCGGCTTCACCTTTGCTCCTTCCACTGGGGCCGGTCCAAAGCCGCAGCAGCCGAACCCGCAGCTGTGCCCAGCCCGTGCCCGCGGCACTGCCCCGGTGCCTCGCTGCTCTCCAGGGACGGGAAGCGCCTTCCCAGCGGGAGAACCCGGCACACGCCGGCCCTCGGCACCGGCACCGGCCGGACAATGCTCGGGACGGGCTGGAGACAGACCCGGCGCTGCTCCGGCTCCCAGGAGCTGGCAGGGTTCGCTCCCTCGTCTCGCCTCATCCTGGCAGCGAGAGGTGTCCCAGCATTTCAGGACACACAAGCACACGTGGCCTCAGACGTGAGCACAATAATTTAGCTAAATCCCAGGGACATGCAGGATCCCACGACGGACTGGAGTGTTCTAGGAAAGTGGAGCTCCCCAGGCAGACAACGGAGCTGTGGGTTAATTAACAGCCACTAATGAAGGCCAAGCTATTACAGGGTTAATTAAGAGCTACCTACGAAGGTCAAGGTGTTAGGGCAGGTTTCTCGCTCCAGGATGGGAACGGGGATACTCAGGGGTCTGGAATCACACCCCAGGACAAACGGGAGCTCAGGACCGACGCCAGCTCGCAGCATCACACGCTGCTCGGTGCGTCCGCCGCCGTTGCCACGGTTACGGAGCAAAAACGGAGCAAAAACGGAGCAAAACTGAGCAAAACCTGGGCTGTCCTTACTGCGTTACCCGGGGCTGCTCTTCCTGCCTGCACCCAAGCGCGGCCGGGCCCCGTCCCTGCAGTCATTCCCCGCCAGCCCTGCAAGGGGCCGAGGTCAGGGAGTGAAGGAGACGCGGACGCCGGGCCAGCTCCGGTGCCCGCTCCCAGCCCCGCTCCCGGTCCGGTTCCCGGTCCCGGTCCCGGCACTCACCGATCAGCGCGTCCGTTCCGGCCGTGCGACAGTGTCCGTGATTTGCATAACCACGCCCACAATCAGCATAGCCCCGCCCCCGCGGAGGGGCTGGCGGGAAGTCTCGAGGCGGAGCGCGGGAAAGGCGGTGCGGGGGGACGGGGGCGGCGGCGGAGCCGGGATTTGGGGTCTGCGGCCGGGATTTGGGGTCTGGCGCAGGGATGGGCCCGGAGGGGGGACACGGGGCACGGCCTCGGGGTGCTGCGGGGGCAGCTCTGGTTGCTGGGGACAAGCAATCCAGTTACGGGGCGCTGTAGGGGCACCTGGAGCCAGGTTTGGGGGTGCTGCAGGGGGACTCACAGCCAGGTTTTGGGGTTCTGGAGGACACGGAACAGGGCTTTTGGGATGATGGGGGGGATGAAGGCAGGTTTTGGGGGTTCATGGGGGCTGTAGCAAAGCTCTGGGGTGCTGCAGGACTCAGAGCCAGGTTTTGAGTGCTGAGGGGGACATGGAGCAGGGTTTTGGGGTGCTGGAGATGTATGCAGTCCAGTTCTAGGGTGCTGTGGGAGAACCAGGAGCCAGGTTTTAGGATTCTGGAGTGGCTGGGACAGGGCATTGGGCTGCTGTCAGGGTTTGGAGTGCTGCAGTGTTTGGTTTAAGGAGCATGACTGAGAGGCTGTGGTGGTGTGGAGCAGGGTTTGGGGTGCAGCAGAAGCACCTGGAGCAGGGTTTGGGGTGCTGGGGGAAGCCCAGAGCCCTGCCTTGGTCCCTCAGAGCAGGGGAGATGCCAGGATCAGGTTTAGTGCAGGGATTCTGCAGCTCCCCCACCAAAGCAGCATTCCCTGGCTCGCTCCAGTGCAGAAGCCCTGGACAGATCCTGGATCTTCCCCCCAGGCTGGAGCCTCTCTCTGGAGCTGACAGCTTCTTCCCCCAGCAAACATCAGTGACCTGGGAATCCCCTCCTCCTTTCCACAGTCCCTCCTCCTCTCACACAGGCCAGGCTGCAGCAGCCTTCATCCTCCCCTCATCCTCCTCCATGTCAGCTGCTCCAGAAACCACAGCATTTCCTGCTCCCATCCCACTTATGCAACCACAACCTGCTCATTTTATAACTGACCAAACTACGACACCCATTTCTGTAAAAAAAAGCTGGTTTTATTTAGATCTCATTCCCTTCCAGAATATGCACCCCAGATATGTGCTGAAGAGAAAAAAAAAGAGAGGAAAAGAGCTGGAAGGTGGGTGTTTATCAGAAATGTGGGGAACACATAATCAGCTCAGGCTTTGCACAGCCTGACTGAATGCCAGCAGAAACTAGACAGCAGAAAATCTGTGTTGGTTCAGTTCTTTTCAGAAGCTGGGCTTGTGTGCGTGTGAAAATCCAGCGAGCCAGAAGAGCAGGAGGGCAGGGTGGTTCTTGTGGGCAGCTGCCACCATTTTTTGGTGGAAAGGATCCAGGATTCCTCACAAGTGCTATTTTAAAACTGCACATCATCAAAACCTGGGGGTTTTAAATGTATCTAAAACTTCCTGAGGGAGAAAGGCATCAGAACTAAGAGTGGAAATGGAAAAGCACAAACCTACAGCAGCACAAGGGATACCAAGAGCTTCTCTCAACCCTTCCTTCCTGCAGGGCCTTTTGTGAAACCACAAGGGCCCCTGGGTGGGCACACCCTGCCCTGCTGCCCTCCCTGAGGCACCCCTGGGATGGAATTGGCCCATCCCAACTGGGAAAAGGGGAAAAGACAACCACAATTCCCCACTCTGCTCTAGCACATCTCAGCTGGCTGCAGGTGAGACCACCAGACCCCAGTGTGACACTGAGCTGTCACACCCCCAGCATGGCACAAAGCCACCTGTTTTCAGCCCTGCTCCTCATTTTAGCCCTCCTTGTGCTCCAGATTTTGAATCATCTCCTCTTTGTCTCTCAATGCACTGTCAGTGTACAGTTTACCCCGTGTTTTTCAGATTTGGGTTAGTTTGGGTGAGTCAGTGAGTGAACTCGTGGTCCCTGTGCTGCTGCTGAGGCTGGAGGACACAGTGTCACTGTCACAGCACAGCAGGCAGAGAAGGCACAGCCAGGATGCAAGGAAACAAAGGGGGAAAAACAACTCAACTGGATCAAAAGCTTCAATGTGCAGCTCCCAAGCCTCTGGACATCATCACCTACATTCTACACCCCAGAAGTGATCTGTGAATGGATTCAGCCCCTCATCTTCAAGACTCTCATGTTCTCCTGGCCAGTTTCTGCACTGAGCACCCACCAGTGCTTTTTTCCTCTCTTTCAGAGCCAGCCCAGCATCAAAAGCCCAGGAAGTGCCTGCCCAGAGCCTGGGGAGGGCCAAAGCCCCCCAGGCACAGGGAGGAGCCACCCTGCCATGGGAAAGCTTCAGCACAGTCCTTTATGTACAAATTCCAGCCAAAAGGGACAGGCCACAGAGGGGCAGCACAAAGCTCTAAAGGACACTCCAGGGGATGCAGCAAGGTCGGTTTACAGCCTTTACATCCCTCTGAGCACACCCCAGCCCCTGCCCACGAGCCAGCTCAGTTGTCCACCTCTTCCTCATCGTTTGGTTCTTCCTCCTCCATCCTTTCATCATCGTCATCATTGTCCTCCTCTCGGCTCTTATCTTGCTCCTCCGAGTCTGCCTTCTTGTCTTTATCTTTCCTGGCCTCTTTCTTTCCTTTCTGCTCCCGCCTGTAAACTGAGGAGAGGGAACAGTGAGGGCTCGGCACAGCACAGACAGGTCAGTGGCTGAGGTCCAACATCCACTTGCTCTCCTGGCTTTGGAGGGGAGCAGGGAACTCAGAGCACAACTCACCCTACGAGCTGAGCTGTGCTGAGCAGCTCCATAGGAAATCAGGTTAAATTTCAGCAGAAAAATGCTGAAAAGGATGCAGGAGGTCACATTTACAGGCAGCACCTACGGCTTTCCTTAGATAACATAATAGGGGAGTGAGAGCAGATGAGACTTTCTCAATCCTCATCAGTTGTGCAATAATGTTATCCCAGTCCCGTTAAGGTGCACATTAGTTACTCCCCAGGCAAACTGCAGTGTAGGATGCTGGGCAAAGAGAAGAGAAACAAGACAGGCAATAAGTGTTGCTTGTCCAGCGTTGGAAGAAAACAGGACTCAGTGCCTCAGAGTCCCTGGGCACCCATGGAGCACGGTACCTTCCAGGGATTCCTTCAGAGGGGCCACGAATCTCTGGAACTCCATCTCCTCCATGGCAGAGAGCACGTCCCCAGCATTCAGGGTTTTCCTCTTCCCCTTCATGGCAAAGTTATTTGCACTAGGCAGAACCAAAAAGAGAGGTAATTGGGAACTGTTAGCCATTCCATCTTGACTTTAATAATCAAGTCATAAGCAACTTAAAAAAGCCATCCCCAAAACATTTAGGGTTTTTTTATCATTTACTAAAGGAGGTTTGAGACATTTTTGTTTACACTGGCTGTCTGTGCTTTCCCACAGCGTTAGCTCCTGCTTGCACAGACCTTTTCTATGAGCAGGAGAAGGTGAAAGCCTGAACCTTGGCTGTAACAGTTCCACATAGCCCTAGATGCACCTGACACGAGAGAAGTGGCTGCCTGCAGAGATTATGCCAAACCAACCCAAAATGTGACTGTGCCCTCTGTGGCAGCTCTTGCCCTAACACAGCTTCATGATGGAGAGCCTGACAGTGAGTGAAGTGCCCCTGCCTTTGCCAGGAAGGCTGTGCAGCCACGTTCTAAGGCTAATGGCAGTTTGGGACTCCTCTTTTTGGGACACAGCTGTGTCCAGAGCCCAGCTACCTTCCCATGGGCTGCTTTGGAGAGTCCAAACCCACTTGCTGCAGCCTGGCAGACTGGTTTACTTATATAAACAGAAAATACAGAAAACCAACACTGGGAAAGTCCCCAGGGCAGCAGAGATGAATTATCAATCAAGTGCCCCAGTGACTGCTGCATCTTACCAGGTAGTTGCATATGTCCTTACCATGATGTTGCATACAGCACAAACACACTCGCTGCTCGGGAGATCGCGCTCCGGGCTTCTTTGGAAATATTGACTCCATCAGGAAGCTGAAAAACAAATATAACTTTTATCAGCAGCTGCTAAAAACAAACTCCAAAACTGAAGTGCCAGTGTGTTAAGGCACTCCGAGGGCTCAGAAGAACTGGGAACTGCTCTGGAGTGCTATCACAAGAGCTCTGCTCCCAGTGGAAGCCCAGGGCAGTAGAAATGTGTCCCCCAAAGGCACAGAGCTGAGCAGAAGCCCAGTGACTGGAATTTGGGGTCTGGCCACCGTCTGCAGGTAACTCATCCTGTGACTGCCCAGCTCCTGACGTACCTGCCAGGCCCAGACCCACCCAGCAACACCTCACAGCTCCAGACCAAACGAACTAAATTAACCACTGGGTTTTTATATAGACATGGACTTGTGTGCTGAAGTTTTAGGGGGCCTGGTTCGCACAGTGCCACTGCGGGAGCTGCACGGGTACAGCTGCAGTGAGGGGGCCGCAGCCCCGGTACCCCAGGGGGACAGCCCAGGGCAGAGCCCCGCGGGCGGGGACACAGCACGGGCCGGGGCCTCCAGGGCCGGGATCTCCCGGGGCTCCGCTGGGCCGCGGGGCCCGGCACCCACCGCCTCCTTGATGATGCGGGTGATGACGGCGTTGGGCAGGTTCAGGTCCTCCGGTCTCTCCGCCATCCTGGGCCTCCTGCAAGGCAAACGCGGCGTCAGGGGCGCGGGGATGGGCGGGATCCCGGCGGGACACGGCGGGATCCCCTCAGAACAGGGGGATCGCGGTGGGACAGGCGGGATCCCCTCAGGACAGGGGGATCCCCTCAGGACTCGGCGCTCCCGGCCCGGCCGTACCCAGCCCGCGCTCCGCCGCCGCCCCGCCCGCTCCCGGCGCGCACCACGGCCCTGCCCACACGGCGGGAAATGGCGGCGGCGGCGCCTGAGGGACGGGCAGCGGGACGGGAAAGGAGAGGGAAAGAAAGAGAGGGAGCAGGACAAGGAGGAGAAGCAGGAATAGGAACAGGATAAGGGCAGGGATAGGGACAGGCATAGCTATAGGTGTAGGTACAAGTGTAAGTGTAAGGCCAGGTGATGGTGAGGGGACAGGGACAGGTGCAGGGCCAAGTTCAGGTGTAGGGGCAGGTTCAGCTATAGGTGAAGGGACAGGGGCAGGCTCAGGTGCAGGGACAGGTTCAGCTATAGGTGTAGGGACAAGTCCAGGTGCAGGGACAGGTTCAGGTGTAGGGACAGGCTCAGGTGGTCACACTGCTGTCACTGAGGGGCTGTCAGGGCTGGGAACAGGGCCAGGCACAGGCACAGCCTGGGGAGGGCGAGCTGGTGCAGCCCTGGGGCAGAGCTGGGGCAGCCCTGGGGCAGAGCTGAGGCAGCCCTGGGGCAGAGCTGGGCAGCCCTGGGCAGAGCTGGGGCAGCCCTAGGGCAGAGCTGGGGCAGCGCTGGGGCAGCGCTGGGGCAGAGCTGGGGCAGCCCTGGGGCAGAGCTGGGGCAGAGCTGGGGCGGAGGTGGTGCCTCCGGGATTGTTCCCAAGGTCCCCCAAAGTCTCCGGGATCAGTAAGGCTCACTCCAAGGCTGTGTGACACTGTTAGGAAGGCATGACTGTATCCTTGTGTGCGGCTGACGAAGCTCCAGCCTCTGCACCAACACTGATACAAATGTTTTTCACTTATTGATACATTTTTGGCAAACAAATCAATGTTCATTGGCTCTAGGTTACATAATTCTCTTCATTACTTACCGTTCTGTCTACTCTTGGTTTTTAATTTCTCACACTTCACGCTAATCTGGTCCACATACTTTATTACTTTTATAATCTTTTTCTCAGTCAGGGAATCTCCAGTTTTCCAGGCCTTAATCTCCTCTGCATTTTCTGCTTGCTTCAACACCCTTAAAGGGTCATAAATTTAAGATCCCAGATATCCAATCTCCAACTCCCTTTGGATTTGTTTATTGAAGCTTGGCAGGGTTACTTTTAGCAAACTTGAGGTTTTGGTTATTTAGTGATCAAAGAAATTGTAAGAGCCTGTGAAGAAACATAAATAGTGCTAGCTGAAAGTGAGCGCTGGTTGAAATTAATTAAAACAATTAGGAAAGTTGCATCATCTCCAATGGGAAATAGCAGCTGTTTTACCCCACACTGGTGTCTGGCCTCTCCCCTTGTTGCTGTGTGAGGGCACAGGGCTGTGAGCTCCTCCATCCCTGCCCCACTGACCCCAAACCTGGCCTAAACCCTGTAATTCCACGAGACTTTATCCCTGTTGATAACCTGACCAGGTAATTAAATAAGCTCAGAGTGCAAGAAAGCAGATTAATTAGGTGCTGTGTTGGGGTGATACTTGAAATTGTGAGCAGTGATTGACAGCAGAGCTCTTTTCCATGGGGAATGGGAAATTCCTGTTATCAAGGGCAGTGTTTCTGTTGCAGGGAGAGCTGACAGAAGCTTGTGAGCCCAGGTGAAGGCAACAGTGATGGACACAACACTGTGCTGAGGGAAGCACACACCGAGCATAACTATTCCAGTTCCACTGGATTAATAAACTCTATCCCTGCTGTACAAACGGTGTGTAAATTTTGGTTTTAGCTCCTTTCCATGTGCTCTGTTGTTCCCCACCTGTTTGGTGTGGCAGTGCTGGCACTGGGGAGGGACATTCACAGGGGGCACACTGAGCTGCTGTGACAGTGACTGTCGCCCTGTTCTTCTAAAGTTCTTCTAAGCCTTCTGATGTTTACATTTTGTAGTGGAGTTTTTCACTCACTTTTCATGTAAATAATGATTGTTTTGCATTCCTTTCTGGTGGAGGAGAGAATTGCACTGTTGGTTTGACCAGTATGGTTGGAGAGGTGGCAATCTCATCCTCCAACCCATGGTCACTTTTGGAATTCTATAAATATCGAGGTCCAGAAATAAATGCACTTTTTTTGCCTTGGACATCTTAGCATGTGAGTGTTCATTTTGTGTCCTATTGTGACAGTGACTGTGGCACTTTGAGCTGCTGTGACAGTGCCCATGGCAGACTCGGATCCTGGACAGGGATATTGTATTTGTTGGGAATGCCCCAATGAAGGCAGGAATGATGCATCTGACTCCATGTTCTCAGAAGGCTAATTTATTACTTTATAATACTATATTATATTAAAGGATATATTTAATATAATATATTTTAATATAATATATTAATATACTTATATATTAATTATACAATCTATAATACTATATTCTATTAAAGAATATACTATATTCTGTTAAAGAATACTATACCAAAGAATACAGAAAGGATTCTTACAGAATGCTAAGAAGATAATAATGAAAACTCCTGACTCTTTTCAGAGTCCCAGCACAGCTTGGCCCTGATTGGCCAAGGAGTGAAAACAACTCCCAGGAGAATGCAATGGAACAATCACCTGTGGGTAAACAATCTCCAAACACATTCCACACGAGCACAACACAGGAGAAGCAAATGGGATAAGAATTGTTTTCCTTTTCTCTGAGGCTCCTCAGCTTCCCAGGAGAAAAACCCTGGGTGAAGGAATTTTTCCAGAGACTGTGAACGCCACACAGGGGGGTGGCTCAGAGCTGTTGGAGCCCTTGGGAGCCACTGCTGCTCATTTTGGTTTCTGTTATTTAGAGCATGAGGTGTTTTTGTCCATGAACTGAGAACAAAGTGAGGTGGTGGTGTGGGATGGAGCAGAGCCAGGAATGGGGGCTGTTCACATCCAGGGATTCAGCCCAAAGCTGCCCCACACACCAGCAAAGCCTGGGCTGGGACCATCCAGCTCTGTGTGTCCTCTGGACACAGCAGGCTCTCCTCCCTGGCCCCTGGTGTGAGTCTCTGTTTGTTTTTAATGACAATGTCTGCAGGTTGGTACATTGAGTCCCAGGAAGGGACATTGAAGCCCATTCCATGGCAGGGACACCTCCCACTGTCCCAGACTGCTCCCAGCCCTGTCCAGCCTGGCCTGGGACATTTCCAGGGATCCAGGGGCAGCCATCCATCCTGGCCTTATATCCTGTAGGTCCAGAGCCTTTATATTAAATCAGCTTTCCAGTCTTGTTTCACTGCCATGTGTAAACCACAGAAGATGTTGAGCAGGCAATGCTCAGTTTACTGCTGTGAGTCACATTTTACACTGGAACAAAAATGTTTTTGCATGTAGCACAGGTATAAATACAGTGACAGAGGAGCAGCAGCTCAGCTCAGCCTGAGAGGGAAAGCAAAACCACGGGACAATCAATATTGTCCTTCTGTACCTCAGGGAAAGGCTATAACAGATTTAGATTTAAATGCTTTGAGTTAGATTGAAGAAAACACCCTGGCAGGGTGGGCAGGCCCTGGCACAGGGTGCCCAGAGCAGCTGGGGCTGCCCCTGGATCCCTGGCAGTGCCCAAGGCCAGGCTGGGCAGGGCTGGGAGCAGCCTGGGACAGTGGGAGGTGTCCCTGCCATGGCAGGGCTGGGATGAGAGGATCTTTAAGGTCCCTTCCATGTTCTGTGATTCTGTTCAATGCCTCTGCACTGATGTCAGGAGATGAACTCTGTGAGTTTTAAGCCTGCAGTGAGGGTGGGCACTCCTTCAGCCTGCTTGTTTTTCACAAAATTGCACCAAAATGTGACATTTATGGTTTAGCTGCAGGCACAGAACTGACCCAGCAGTGTTTGTAACTCCTCAGAACCCACTGTTAGCACAGAGGGGCTTGAATCTCACTTGACTTCTGTGAAAATGACACTTCAGTATCATCTTGGCCAAAGAAAAAAATATTACTACAAAAATACGGATTATTCCAATGTAGAACAGTCATTGTGGAGCAGCTGAATTGTTTCCAGCACTCCTGAAGCCCTGTTTGGATGGGTGCCATCCAAGCCCTGTAAATAAGAGGCTGTTGATGCAGTAACAGATAACTCTTCCTCTTGTAGAACCAGGGATGAGGTGTGCCAGGACATGGTGCCCAGAAGAGTTCTGAACTGCAAATCCCTCCCTCTGGGCTCTCCCTGCTCTGCTCAGAATGTTTTGGGGCTGCCGGATTCACTGTGAGGGCTTGAGAAGCGTTCAGAGCGTTCCTGTGCCCTGAGTCACTTCACACCTCTGCCCTCGTTAGCGCTGAGCGGAGCCGGGGCTCGGTGACTCAGCGGGACAGGACAGCGCCCAGGAGGAACGGCAAACAGCAGGGGACACAGGGGACACACGGCAGGGACACGGGGACACATCCTAGACTGGTGTTGGATGAAGGACGAGACACAGGGACACATCCCAAACTGGTGTTGGATCACAAACTGGTGTTGGATGAGGGCAGGGACACAGGGACATGTCCCAAACTGGTGTTGGATAACCCAGGGACACAGGGACACATCCCAAACTGGTGTTGGATAACTCAGGGACACAGGGATTCATCCCAAACTGGTGTTGGATCCCAAACTAGTGTTGGATAAGGGCAGGGACACAGGGACACATCCCAGACTGGTGTTGGATAACGCAGGGACACAGGGACAGATCCCAAACTGGTGTTGGATCCCAAACTGGTGTTGGATGATGCAGGGACACAGGGACAGATCCCAAACTGGTGTTGGATGAAGGCAGGGACACAGGGGCACATCCCAAACTGGTGTTGGATAACTCAGGGACACAGGGACACATCCCAAACTGGTGTTGGATGAAGGAAGAGAACAGGGACTCATCCCAAACTGGTGTTGGATAACGCAGGGACACATCCTAAACTGATGTTGGATGATTCAGGGACACAGGGATTCATCCCAAACTGGTGTTGGATGATGCAGGGACACAGGGACACATCCCAGACTGGTGTTGGATAACGCAGGGACACAGGGAAGATCCCAAACTGGTGTTGGATGAAGGAGGAGACAGAGGGACTCATCCCAGACTGGTGTTGGATAACGCGGGGACACAGGGACAGATCCCAAACTGGTGTTGGATGAGGGCAGGGACACAGGGATTCATTCCAAACTGGTGTTGGATCCCAAACTGGTGTTGGATAACGCAGGGACACGGGGACACATCCCAGACTGGTGTTGGATGAAGGAGGAGACACAGGGACACATCACAAACTGGTGTTGGATGATTCAGGGACACAGGGATTCATCCCAAACTGGTGTTGGATGATTCAGGGACACAGGGACACATCCCAAACTGGTGTTGGATCATTTGCACTTCCCAATTTAAATTTCCTTGGGAGACTGTCTACAACTGCTCCATTTTTAAAATTCATTTTCCTTTTGGCTGTGGAAGAAGAATGAATGTGAAACACTTGGCAGTATCCTTTTTAAAAGGAAATAGGATTTTGCTTGGTCATTATAATCTCTAAATGTTTAAGTGCATCAGGGCTCTAACAGAGCTGGTGCCTGGAATGATTCCATTTTTCCTTCCCCTCAGGACAGGCCAGGCACTGCAGGCAGGAGCCAGGTCCCCAGAGGATGGAGCTGTCCCTCAGAGGTGTCACTCACACCCTTCTCTTCCTACCTCAGCCCCTCTAAGTTTAGCTCACCTCTGATGAAGGCCTCTGAGGGCAGCACTTTTCAAAATATCTTCCTGGCATTCTTTTTTTAGCCATAAACTAATTCAGCAGTTTCAACTGTCAAAAAAGCGCCAGCCTGAAATTCTGCTGATTGAGTGGGCCTTCCTATGTGACCTAAGCCAGAGACTTGGACAAATCCTGTGTTCCAGGTCAGGAGCTATTTTCAGCTGCGTGGATGGACTATTGCATTAACTGTAACTTTGTTACTCCCTTTGGAAAGTGCTTTGGGAAGGGAAGCTGTAGGGTGACCTCTGTGTCACCTCTGGTGGTGTTCACTCGGGTTTGTGGCGCCATGAATCTTGCTCTGTTTGTGCCCTGCTCCAGCCAGGGCTCTGCAGCAGGGTCAGACATCTCTCACATGCACAGATCCCCCTGGTGCTCTGCAGTAACATGGGGACAGTGAGTGCCCAGCTCCCAGGGTGTCAGAGCTCAGTGCATCCCTCTGGGTGTCCAGAGTTGCTGAGGACCCTGTCAGGGGCTCAGAGACCCTGGCACACAGCCCAGAGCACCTGGGGATTTGATCTTGACCCTTGGAGCAAGTTACCAGCTTTGTATGAGGACATGAAAGTCACACAGGTTTGAATGGTGTAATAACAAAATGATCACAGGGTGAAAATGTAGATTTTAGGATTTTTGGTATGGGGGTTATGGGGACAAGATGGAGGAACTTGGGCATGTCCAACCTTTCTTCTTCCTCTTCTTCCTCTTCTTCCTCTTCTTCCTCTTCTTCTTCTTCTTCCTCTTCTTCTTCTTCCTCTTCTTCTTCTTCTTCTTCTTCTTCCTCTTCTTCTTCTTGGTCTCCATTTTCTGCAGTGCTGTTGGCACTTTGGGATTGGTTTAGAGTAGAAGTGCACTGTCTAACACAGGTGATAGGTATTGGGAATTAAGTGTAAATGTGTTATATGCAGTTTGTAGTATAAAAGGACAACACAGAGTGCCTGTGGCTGCCCTGCTGAGCAGATCTCGGCTGGGCAGAAAGAAAATTTTATAGATAAGAATTAATAAACAACCTCAAGACCGAAAAGTGAAGAGTCCAGACTCGTTCTTCAGCTGCGTGGGCTGAAGCAGAGACATCCTGCACATCTGGGGCAGCAAATACCAACCAAAAACCTGAGACCAGGGAAGGGAACGCCTTCCTGATTCTGGGTAATGGGGTCATGCTAAAACAATATGGGTAATAATCAGGCTGTGCTCAGCTAATTGATCCAGCATAACAATTAATCCACAGAGTGGCTTAAAGGTGCCCCAGTAAGGTGGGCTGATGGTGTAGTGTGCCACTACACAAATGGGATCCAGCTTCTCCTATGTTTGCCAAATGTACATTGAAGTTGACCCTACAGGAGTGGAAAGTCCTTGAATTGAAAGTGGTTTGGGGCTGGGCAGCTATTTTAGAAAATGTCTTGTGCCTACTCTGTTGTGTTCTCCCCTGGGCATCACCTTCTGACATGAAACAGGAGCTTTGTCTGACCCTGCTTTTATTTTCTTCAATATTCTTGAATATCCTTTCTCCTTAAATATTCTTGTGAAGACTCCTCACTGAGAGGGTGGGGGTCACTGGCACAAGCTCCCTGGGGAAGTGGTCATGGCACCAAGGCTGCCAGAGCTCCTGGGACATCTGGAGGATGTGATCAGTGACAGGATTTCATTCTAGTCCTGCAGGGGAGTGGGGCTTATGATCCCTCTGCTCCCTTGCAGCTGGAGAGACTCTGTGTGCCTGTTCCCATGCCCGGGCTGAAGGGGGGAGTCAGGATCAGAGTTCTGGGGAAGAAATGAGGCAGCTGCCCTTGGAGCAGCAGCTTCACTCTAACACCAGCTTAACTGAACATAAAAATGTCAGAGAACCTTGGTTTAGTCTGTCCAGCCTGGCAATGGGGATGACAAAGATGATCCAGATGGCAAAGGAGATCTCTGTCAGGAGAAAGGGCAACTTTCCCCTTCTGTTGTGCCCCAGGACTAAGGACAATGGCTTTAAACTGCAGGAGGATACACTTAGTTAGATATTGGGAATTGGGAATTGTTCCCTGTGAGGGTGGGCAGGCCCTGGCACAGGGTGCCCAGAGCAGCTGTGGCTGCCCCTGGATCCCTGGCAGTGCCCAAGGCCAGGCTGGGCAGGGCTGGGAGCAGCCTGGGACAGTGGGAGGGGTCCCTGCCTTGGCAGGGCTGGCACTGGATGGGATTTAAGGTCCCTTCCATCCCAAACCAGTCTAAGATTTCTGACATTTGATCTGTCTCCCCCATCACATGCCCTGATCAAATCTGTTTGGGTGCCAAATGCCAGAAATATTTGATTTTTCTGTGAAATCAGTGAGCTAACCTGGCTCACTGGGAGGCAGAGCAGTGTCAGAGCTGGGGAGCAGAGGTACCTGAGAGCAGAGCTCAGCTATTTCCTGCAGCTCCAGACTGCAGTTCAGCTCAGGTGACAGGCAATAACTTCCTAAGCTGTTTTAACTTCATTACTTTGATCCATTTGACCATTCTAAGGCCAAAAGCATAATTCCCAAGAGACCTTTTGCTATATTGAAACTGATCTCTTTTATGAGAAGGGTCACTAAAGACCCAGCTTGGTTATTACATTGTTTTTATTGCATTAAAATAAATCAACAATGGATTAATACTCAGCATTTGTCAAAATGCTGCAGCAGGACTGGATGCTCAGATCAGACATCCTCTAGGAGACCTGGAATGCCTCATGGTGCTGCTCTTGTGTGTCACTGAGGGTTCAGAGTGCAGGAGAATGGTGCTGTGAGCTGATGTGCTGCTGTAATTCACTGGGTTTTTAATCAGGTTAAGGTGTAAGACAGGTGTGTGTTAAACAGCTGGCATGAGAAATTCCCACTGCCCCAGGGAAATGCAAATGCAAGGACAAAGCCTTGAGCTGGGAAAATTGTCAGCTGTGGGCCCAATCCACTGTTATCCTGCAGGCTAGGCATGGCAAAAGGGAAAAAGGATGAAAAAAATGGAAGAAAAAATAGTTTATTATGCCCCATTAGTGCTTTGGGATCAGCATCCTCTCAGCCTGCAATCAGACTGAGCTGTGTGCCTTTAATGGGGAGAGAATCATGGAACCCCAGCCTGGTTTGGGGTGGGAGGGACCCTAAATCCCATCCAGTGCCAGCCCTGCCATGGCAGGGACACCTCCCACTGTCCCAGGGGCTCCCAGCCCTGCCCAGCCTGGCCTGGGATGGGGAATCCACCCCACACAGGCAGCCCGTGGTGCTCTGGTGGCTGCTGCTCTCTCTGATTGCTGCTCCTCCCTGTGGAGGCTCCTCCAGCCCAGAGGAGTTGCTCTGTACAGGATACTTCTGGAGGGATCAGGGGCCATCCCCGTGTTCAAAGGGATTCCTCTCCTGAATTCACCCTGGCTGTCTCCCTGCCCAGCCCAGGGCAGCAGGGGAAGCAGCCAGGCAGTTTCTGCAGGTTTAGGGTGTTCAGATGGGTGAAAATCTGAACTGAAATAAAGCAAGAGCTTCTTGCTCTCCCATCTTTTCCCTGCTGCTCTCCTCCTGGACAGGAGCTGGTTTATGGAGCAGCTCTTACACAAACCATGCTGTGCTCACAGCTGCCTTGGTTTCAGCCAGTTTGGCAATCCCAAAGGACAAGATGAACTGTTTCCAGCAAGCCTGGCCCTGCTGGAGAATGGGCAGAGCACAAGTGGTTGTGCATGGAGACTGTTCTGTGCTCTGCATCCCTGGTGAGGCACCAGGGGCTGCGCCAGCTCCTGCTCACGTGGGGTTTGTCACAGAGCCTCTCTGCCCTAGAAATGCTCTGTGCTCCCATCCTGAGCTCTTGCAGCCCCCCCTCAGGGTCCAGGCAGGGCTGTGGCTGCTCCCTTTGCAGGTTCAGAGTCTGCATTTTGTGGGGAAGGGGCACAGAGGGAGGTTTAGAAAAGAGATCAGCCAAAGCATAATAAATTTGTTACCCCACATGATGGGCACAAAAGGCCAAGCACATGAAGTCCTGTGGAGAGGCAGAGACACAGTTTGTGGCAGACTCTGGATGTTGCCAAAACTCTGCTATTTTGCAGCAGCTGAGCTGAGTGCTGTGCTGGGATCCTGCGCTGGCTGTGGGGACCCTGTGGAAGGGGAAGGATGGTTTTGTGCAGTGTGGGATCAGCCCATGGGTTCGGGGCAGTGCTGGTTTGGCACCCAGGGCTCTGTCCTCTCCCAGCTCCATTTTCCAGGAGTGTGGATCCTGAGTGCATCAGCCTGGAAAGGAGGAGACAAGGGAGCTGCAGGGTGGCAAAGGCAGCAGCAGAGACCTTGCTGGGGATGGTTCTGCTGCTCTGGCTCAGCTCTGGGCTCCAACAGGATGCTCACACCCTGGGATGTGGGCAGAGAAGGGGTGGTGTACCTAAAATACCCTGGAAGGAGAAGAAACCATTTTTGGGCCTCAGATTGCAAAAGGATTTGCAATGTGCCAGTCTGCCTCTTTGTTGGGCTCCTAACTGGAGTTTTCCAGGGAGAAGCTGAGCTGTGCCTGCTGCAGAGGTGGTGCCAGGGACAGCAGCACCTCAGCTGGGCCCTGGGGAAGAGGGGCTGCACTGTTCCCACTGCTGGAATGGTTTCTGTGCCTGCCCTAAATGCCAGGCTGTGCTAATCCCAGAAATCTGCCCTCAGGATTGCCCTGAAATAGCCCAAACCCTCCTTCCTGCAATCCTCTTAGCATCTGGGCAGCCAGATAATTTTTCCCAGCCTGATTTATTTTCACTAGTTCCAAAGTCAGCCCCAACCCTGTGGGTTTTCTGTGTGCATATGTTGCCCTTTTGCCTGGAATAACTGTCTGAGCACGTGTTTGGATTTGAATATCCAGCCAAAGGCAGACCCTGGTGCTGGCAGGCTGGAATCTGTGATGGAGAACGGTGTTAAATTTTAAAAGAAAGTCATTAACTCCCAGGCCAACCAGCTGAATGGGCAGTTTGCTGGGGACTCCAAGAGAACTGCAGGTTAAGGTCAGTCCCAGGCTGGAATGTGAGGGGGGAAGTCAGGAGGAGTTGATTTTTGCTGTTGGGAGCCAGGAGAGAACAGAGCTGTTGCAGGACCACCATCTCCCCCAGCTCACAGTTTAATTTGTACCTCCCCAGCTGGATCTCTGCTCCCTTGGGACATTTTTATACTGGTTTGGATTGGGATTTCCCCCTTCCCTTGCAGTGGTACCACGAGCAGAGGCTCTGGGAGCTGAATCTCCCCTGGAGAGGACCTGACCTGCGAGGGAGCCATGGAGCAGCCCCGTGAGTGCTGGGGGTTCCTCTGCCTTTGAGCACTGCTCATTCCCTGGGGAGGATGGGGATGGATGGGTCTGCAGACATCTTTTATGGAAAATCCTTTCTTTAGGAGTTTTCCTCCTGAGAAGCTGGGAGGCCTCAGGAACAAAATGTAAACAATGATTATCTGCTGCTGTGGAATCAACAGGTGCATCTGTGATTGGCCCATGTTGGGTGTTTGTAATTAATGGCCATTCACAGTCAGCTGGCTTGGACAGAGAGTCTGAGACACAAACCTTTGTTATCATTTCCTTCTTTTTCTATTCTTAGCAGCCTTCTGATGAAATCCTTTCTTCTATTCTTTTAGTATAGTTTTAATGTAATATATATCATAAAGTAATAAATCAGCCTTCTGAAGCATGGAGTCAGATCCTCGTCTCTTCCCTCATCCTTAGACCCCTGTGAGCGCTGTCACAGGTGGGTGGTGGCTCTGTGGTGGCTGCTCATGGCAGCCAGATCTGGAGCCTGCAGGAGATGAGGGTCTGTGTCTCCCCTGTTCCTGTTGTGGGGGGCTGGAGATGCCCAGCTCTCTGTGGGATGGTGTTTGATCTCAGGGCTCTCTGTGCTGCAGGACAGAGGGGATTTGAATCTCCTGGGTTTGTGTGTTAGGAGTGATTCCTGCAGCCAGAGAGCCTCAAACGCTCTGGGAGCAGGGCAGGGAGAGCTCTGGGCCTGGGAGCCCCACAGAGACCCTTTACTATAATTTATTTATTATTAGTTTGAAAGCCCTGTCCCCTGGGACTCTTTCACCCCAAGCTGTGCTTTAGTTGGACAGACAGAGCATTTATTACTGCCCTGTTTGCCTCTTAAAAGCTTTTTGCAATGAGAGTGAGAGAGAAGAGGTTTGTGTGAGCCTGGGGAGCTCCTGGGAGACAGGGGAGTGTAAATAAACAGCTCTGAGTGCTGGGAGAGCTGCTGAGAGGAGCCACACAAACCATTGTGCTGGGGCTGGGCAGGTACAAACCCTGCCCCATCCCAGAGGTTCAGGATGCCTGGGATTGTGGAGGGAATTGTTTGATGCTTGCTCAGGAAGCTGCTTGGTGTTGGCTGTCCCGTGGGCTGAGCTGTGCAGTGAAAAATGAGAGATTGGTTTGGCTTTTCCCAGGTGCAATCCCACATTGGTTTGGTTTGGTTTTTTCCAGGTGCAATCCCAGATTGGTTTGGTTTGGTTTGATTTGGTTTGGTTTCTCCCAGGTGCAATCCCAGATTGGTTTGGTTTGGTGCAATCCCAGATTGGTTTGGTTTGGTTTGGTTTTTCCCAGGTGCAATCCCAGATTGGTTTGGTTTGGTTTGGTTTGGTTTGGTTTGGTTTGGTTTGGTTTGGTTTTTCCAGGTGCAATCCCAGATTGGTTTGGTTTGGTTTGGTTTGATTTGGTTTGGTTTGGTTTGGTTTCTCCCAGGTGCAATCCCAGATTGGTTTGGTTTTGTTTTTCCCAGGTGCAATCCCAGATTGGTTTGGTTTGGTTTTGTTTTTCCCAGGTGCAATCCCAGATTGGTTTGGTGTGGAGAGTTTTGTGCAGATGTGGCTTGAGGAAAAAGGCCATGATCACATACAGCTGGTTAAGCAGTAAAAAGCAGCTGTAAGCAGTAAGTTCTCAGCCTTTTCCTTATGAGAAAACAACAACACTGCATCCTTGAGCAAATAACAAGAAAACAACATGGTGCCCTTGAATGGATAACTGTAGTCAACAGCAGGATGTAAAAACAAGTATTAGCCTCAACAAGAAAACTACACGTATTTTGAGAATGTAGCCACAAAGGAGGAGTTGAAATTTAATCTGTAGCCAATGATGAGCTTAGCTTTTGCAATATGTATGAGCTTAATTAACACCACTATAAAAGTATGTAAGCTGGATCAATAAATTTGAGACCAATGATCATCAACAGGATGTGCTCGTCTCACTTCACTTCCATCAGTTTGGTTTGCTTTCTCCCAAGTGCAATCCCACATTGGTTTGGTTTGGTTTGGTTTGGTTTGGTTTGGTTTGGTTTGGTTTCTCCCAGGTGCAATCCCAGACTGGTTTGGTATTTCCCAGGTGCAAATAAATTTGCTGGAAAAAGCTTTAATTTTGCTGGGTGGCAGATGGAGATCACTGGGAATGTCAGCAAATGGATTCAGCTGAACAAATGTAGAGTTTTGCTAATCCTGAAAGGAAGAACACTCAGAAGTGCCTTAGGAATGACCTGGATACCTGAGCAGGGCCACCCCAGCTGGGTGCTGGCTCCTGCCTGTCCAGGACAGAGCTTTGGTGCCATTTGTCTGTGTCTGGGGCTCTGGCATCAGCAGAGCTCCTGGGGCACATGGAGGGGACAGAGGGGACGGTGGCAGGGCTGTCCTTCAGCCCTCCTGCGCAGGAGGTGACAGCAGCACTGACTGTGACCCCAGGGCCTCTCCTCTGCATTGCAAACACACCCATGAGAGAGGGACTTGGAGCCTTTGTGGGGTTTCTGTGCAGACCCCAGGGCTGGGATGATGAGGGGTCCCCAGACCCTCCCTGTGGGCAGGACAGGAGAGCTCTTGGAATATTCTGTAACAAAAACACACTTCAGTTCCTCCCCAGCACTGCCTGTTGAGGATGGGATGAAAATGAAGGTGGGATTAAAGGTGGAATTATCCCCACCCCAGCTCTGTATCCTGGGCTCTCTTGCCTTTCAGCAAGATGTGCAGAGGATGTGACACCTCCAGTGTCAGCCTGTGATATTTGGGAGCAGCTCTGATGTTGGAGCTGTGCTGGAGCTCTGGGTTTGCTCCTGGGAGAGCCAGAGCTGCTCCCTTGGCTGTGCCCATCTGCAGGGAGAGCCTGGAGCAGCCATGGGATGTGTTTGGGAATGCCAGGGTGCAAACATCAACCTGGGCAGCTGGGACATCCCTGGGGATGCTGTGGCGCTGGCTGTGTGCCTGGCCAGGTTGGCTCCTGGCTGGAGAGCGGGCTGGGATGCAGGGATTGCTCCTGCCCGCTGGAAAAGGACTCCTCCCTCTCTGTGCTCCCCTCCTTGTGCTTCTGGGTTTTGATGACTCTTGGGTTGGCTGTCTGTTCTCTGTCCTAAGATGCGTGGGATGGTGGTTCTGCGGCAGCCCGTGCTTTTAAGAACGAGTCTGGACTCTTCACTTTTTGGTCTTGAGGCTGTTTATTAATTCTTATCTGTAAAATTTTCTTTCTGCCCAGCCGAGATCTGCTCAGCAGGGCAGCCACAGGCACTCTGTGTTGTCCTTTTATACTACAAACTACATATAACATATTTACACTAAATTCCCAATACCTATCACCTGTGTTAGACAGTGCACTTCTACTCTAAACCCATCCCAAAGTGCCAACATCACTGCAGAAAATGGAGAACAAGAAGAAGAAAAAAGAAGGACTAGACACACCCTGATTCCTCCATCTTGTCCCCATAACCCCCATACCAAAAATCCTAAAATTTACATTTTCACCCTGTGAATACTTTATTACAACACCATTCAAACCTGTGTGGCTTTCACATCCCCATGCCAAGCTGGCAATTCGTTAGAGGGATCAAAATCAAATCCCCAGGTGTTCTGAGCAGCATGCCAGGTCTCTGAGCCCCACAACGGGGTCCTCAGCAACTCTGGACACCCGGAGGGATGCACTGAGTTCCCACAGATGACTGCATGAATCCCTTCCTCAAGGACCTGCAAAGCAGCTGTGCCAGATGTGGGGAGCAGGTTTTGTTCTGGGCAGAGCAGCTGGAGCAGCCTCTCCCCTCCTGTGTCCCCACATTCCACCAGAGCTCGCCCTGGGCTTGCTGGTGGGGAGGCAGCAGCTGTGGCTGCCCCGGGGGTTCCTGGCTCCTGAAGGGTTCCAGAGGCTGCAGGGCACCTCTGGGGGATTTGGGGATGTCAGGCAGACAGGAGAATGTAGATGAAGGCTCAGACTTGCAGGGATCAGTGTGACCAGGGATCTGCTGGCTTCCCACACCTCTGACACTGCCAGCTGGGAAAGGGGATCCAGCTTGCTCTAGCCAGATGTGCTGTGAGGGAAGCCAGATGTGCTGTGAGGGCAGCCAGATGTGCTGGGGCTGCTGAGGAGCTCCTGGTGCTGCCTCACAGCTGCTCCTGCTCTCTGCCCTGCCTGTGCACCCCCTGCATTGTGATGAGGGCAGCAAAGGCCCTGCTGTGCTGCACAGACACTCAGCAATTACAGAATAAATCACATTTATAAATCAGCAATTACAGAATAAATCACATTTCTGTTCCTCAGCCCTCCCTGAGCCCTGGATCCCGAGGCTGGAGGCACAGGAGGGGATGGGGAGCTGAGGAGTGCTGAGCAGCCCAGCTGTGCCCCCAGATGTGCTCTGCCCTTGGGCTGTGTGTGCAGGGGACAGCACAGCATCCATGGCCATGGTTCTGTGTAGGAGCATCGGGGGTAGAACGATTGGGATGGATGGAAACGAGAGATCTCTGGAGCCAGGTCTGGAACTTGGGGTTTATTGCAAAGGGCCTGGGTGCAGGGCCCTGCTGGGAGCTGCCAGGCACAGCTCAGAGCAGGAATGAGAGAAGAGAGGGGGAGAGAGGATGAGAGGGTGAGAGAGTACAAGGCGTAAGAGCTAAGAGGCAAGAGAGTGAGGTTCCCGTTACAATACAATAAATCTTCTTCTGTGTTGAATATTCTCATTCTCACTAACCAATCTAGTACAAGATATAAATCCTACAGCATTTACATACAGCCTATAAGAATCATTACATCACCACACTGTGTTACATTTTAAACCCTACAAACTCCTCTTTGGGCCCCTTCTGCCAAGCTGTAGGGTCTGCTCTGACCCTTGGGCCTGTCTGCAAGCAGAGGGTGTTGTTCCATCAAAACGGGATCACCTTCAGCTGGCCACACCATTGTTTTCCAGTTGTTCAGTAACTGAGGGATCTCAAAGCTTGCTTTCATTTCAATCTCACTTATAGTTTCTATATTCTCAAAATCTTTTGCCAGACAATCATATTTATAAAGCTTTCCTGTTTCATCTTCCCCAACAGTTCTGGGTGCTTCCCAGGTCTGCAGAGGGACTCTCACAGCCCAAGGGGACCCAGCTCTGGGCCTTTCCCGCCCCACTGGTCCCTGCACACTGCCCTGCTCCCATCCTGGCTGGTGCCTCATTGCTGTGCTGTGGGAAGGAGGGAAGAGGAGGCTCCAGGAAAGCAGGAGCTTGGTGTGGGAGCTGGAGCAGAATCCCTGCCAGGCCCTCCCCAGCTGTGAGCACCCCCAGCCCTGGGCAGTGCTGGCTCTGGGAGCTCCTGCAGGGGCCAGGGCCAGGCTGGCACTGCGGGCACAGACAGCCCCAGCAGAGCTCTGCTCTTTGTCCAGGCTTTGGGGTGGTTTTTGTCCCCAGCAGTGCCCAAAGGGGCCTGGATTTATGGCAGTGGTACAATAGGTGTCCGTGGCAGTGATGGATTGGGCTGTGCAGAGCATTCCTCCCTCCTTCCCTCCCTTGTTTGCTCTGTGTCCCTCCTGTTGCTTTTCCTTCAGTTTCAGGCAGTTTTGCTGGTGAAAGTTCAGCTGAATCAAAGCAGTGCCCCTGACAGCCTTTGGGGGAAAAAACCAGCTTTTCCAGTGAGCAAAGAGCCTCTCCAAGCTGCTGCCTCTGCCCAGGGGCTGTGGAGATGGAGCTGGAGATATTTTGTGGTACCTGGGGCACTGGGCAGGGTGTGGTGGGTGCTGTCCATCTGTCCATCCTGGTGCACACTGGCACGGGGCTGAGGGACACCAAAATCCCAGCTGAGGCTCTTTTGCCTTTACAGCTGCTGTGAGAGTGGCTCCATCAGGGCTGACGGACTGCTCTGCCCCCCTGCCCTTCCAGGGAGTTCTTGGGTTCAGAACTGGGGACCCCCATGTGGGGCTCCACAGCTGCCCTGTGCTAAGGGCAGTGTAAAACAGCTCAGCCTCACCAGTGCCACCCTGCTCATCCCTGTGGACAAGCCTGGGCAGATGTTCCTGGGCCGTGCTGGGCTGGGAGATCTCTCCTCCAAGGCCCCCAGTTCTGTGTCTGAGCACTTTTGTCTGTCTCAGCATCAGATCCTGCGGCAGGTTGGGATGGCTGTGAGTGAGGAGGGCTAGGCTGGGGCTGCTGGGGCTTTGTCAGGGTGCTGGACATGAGGAAAGCATCCAATTCCCCCTTGTGGAGCCTCCTCTGAGCCCCAGCACATCAGCAGGGCTGGGCTGGAGCTGGCTCTGAGCCAGTCCTGCAGGAGTGTCCAACTCTGGGGCCACCCACAGCAGGACCTGGAGCTGCTGGATGAGCCCAGAGGAGGCCATGGAGCTGCTCCAAGGGCTGGAGCCAGGCTGGGAGAGCTGGGGGTGCTCACCTGGAGAGGAGAAGCTCCAGGGAGAGCTCAGAGCCCCTGCCAGGGCCTGAAGGGGCTCCAGGAGAGCTGGAGAGGGACTGGGGACAGGGATGGAGGGACAGGACACAGGGAATGGCTCCCACTGCCAGAGGGCAGGGCTGGATGGGATATTGGGAATTGGGAATTGTTCCCTGTGAGGGTGTTCAGATCCTGGCACAGGGTGTCCAGAGCAGCTGTGGCTGCCCCTGGATCCCTGGCAGTGCCCAAGGCCAGGCTGGGCAGGGCTGGGAGCAGCCTGGGACAGTTGAAGCAGGCATGGAACTGGATGGTCTTTAAGGTCTCTTCCATCCCAGGCCATTCTGTGATTCTCAGCCTGTCCTGAACACTCAGTTCAGGGCAGCATCTCCAGTGTCCTGGACAGCTCCTTACACATTAACAAAGCCCTGACAGGGCTGGTCATCTGTTCTAAATAAAATGAAACTGTGCTGAGCAGAGCCTTGGGATGCACTTGGAGTGTGGGATGGGAAGGGCCACGGCCAAGGCTGCAGCTGGGGCTCCTGCTGGGGTGAGTCCCTCTGAAGGTGGCTCTGTCCCCTCTGTGCCACTGCATCGAGTGCATTGCCATCGTTCCTCTCCGCTGTGCTCATGGGGAAGGCTGGGCCAAGGTGGGCACAAACCCCTGGGGCAGATAAAACTGAGGGTACAGGTCCCTGCTGCCCCTGTCCTGCTCTCATCTCCTCTCTCCCCGGCAGGTCCAAGGCAGAGCCCCGCGGTGCTGGAGCCGCTCCCATCACCCAGGGAGCCACAGCGGGCCGGGCTGCCCGGAGCCCCGGGGAGCAGGAGGAGGATCAGCCGTGCCCGAGTGAGAGGGAAAGGTGAGTGAGGGGTGGGGGGTGTTGGGGAGGATGAAACAGGAAAGCTTTATCAATATGATTGCCTGGCTAAAGATTTTGAGAATATAGAAACTATAAGTGAGATTGAAATGAAAGCAAGCTTTGAGATCCCTCAGTTACTGAACAACTGGAAAACAATGGTGTGGCTGGCTGAAGGTGATCCCCTTTTGATGGAACAACACCCTCTGCCTGCAGACAGGCCCAAGGGTCAGAGCAGACCCTGCAGCTTGGCAGAAGGGGCCCAAAGAGGAGTTTGTAGGGTTTAAAATGTAACACAGTATGGTAATGTAATGATTCTTATAGGCTGTGTGTAAATGCTATAGGATTTGTATATTCTACTAGATTGGTTAGTGAGAATTAGAATATTCAACACAGAAGATTTATGGTATTGTAACAAGAACCTAGCTCTCTCTCATCCTCTTTACTGCACTCTTGCCTTCTTTTTCTTCACCACTCTCTTTACCTCTCTCTCCCTCTCTGGGGCCTGCTCTGAGCTGTGGCTGCAGCTCCCAGCAGGGCCCTGCACCCAGGCCCTGTGCGATAGGCCGCAGTTCCAAACCCAGACTTCAGAAATCTCTCATCTCCGTCCATCCCAACTGTCCTAACCCCTGTCACTCCTGCAGGGGGCCTCTGGGCTCAGCCCTGGGCTGAGGGGTCACCATGGGCAGGGTGGGTGTGTGTGTGCTCAGCAGCCTGGGCTGCACGGAGATCTTGTTCTTTTCCATCCCAGAGAGATCTGGCACAGCCCAGCCCTTAGGGAGGGCTTTTCCCCCAGGAACCATCTCCACCATTCCTCCACACCCTCTGGAGCTGGAGCTCAGCCCTGGTGCCCCCGGTGAGCTGTGCTGCAGCACCCAGAGCCAGTGGGTGCACCCAGCTCCTGGGTGATGGGGTGGGCTGCTCTGGGCTCTTGCAGGGTGACCCCATAAGCCTGGGGGGGGGCTGTGGGCCTCTTTCCCTGCCACATGAGAGCCAAGCACGTCACCCATGCCCTGCCATCCCCTGCTCCGGCTCACCCTCCCAGAGCAGTTCTGCTGCAGCAATGTCCCCAGGGCGCTGTGCCTGCTCCTGCCCATGCTGAGCAGCTGAGATGTGCCAGCACAGGCAGGCCCAGGGGCTGCTGACACCAGCGAGGGTCTTCTCTTTGCCCTGCAGCTCATTCCTGGGGCACCATTGGCAGGGTGGCTCCGGGGTCTGCGGGGGCGGGCAGGGCACTGTCCCACCCTGGCACTGTCCCACCCTGGCACTGTCCCCACCCGGGTACTGTCCCCACTCTGGCACTGTCCCCATCCAGGCACTGTCCCCGCACTGCCACAGGTGGGGAAGGCCACTGTCCCCATCCAGGCACTGTCCCCCCGGCACTGAACCCGCCCTGGCACTGTCCCCACAGTAGCACTGTCCCCATCCAGGACTGTCCCCAACCTGGCACTGTCCCCATCCAGGCACTGTACCCCCCGCCACTGTTCCCTCCCTGGCACCGTCCTCTTCCTGGCACTGTTGCCGTGCTGCCACAGGTGGGGCAGGGCACCGTCCCTGTCCTGGCACTGTCCCGATCCCGGCACTGTCCCCGCCTTGGCACTGCCACTGTCCCCGCCGTAGCACTATCCCCTTCCAGGCACTGTCCCACTCTGGCACTGTGCCCTCCCTGGCACTGTCCCGATCCAGGCACTGTCCCCTCTCTGGCACTGTCCCCACGCTGCCACAGGTGGGGAAGGGCACTGTCCCGATCCCGGCCCTGTCCCGCCCCGTCCCTGGCACTGTCCCCGCCCTGGCAGTGTCCCAGGTGCGCTCCCGTTCCCGGGGCCGATGGGAGCCGCTCCGTTCAAACCGCGGCGGTTGTTCCGTGTCCCGCGGCAAGCCCGGCTCGGCGGGCCCGGCTCCAATCACCGCGGATCCCGATTAGCGCTGCCGGGCCGTGCCGTGCCATGGATACCAGCGGTGAGCGCAGGGTCTCGCTCTGCTCCCGCCGGGCCGGTCCCGTCCCGGGCTCGTCCTTCTGCCTCAGCACGTTCGGTAAGCGCGGAGCCCCGACCCGGGGGTGCCATCCGGGCCGGGGAGCGGGAGCTGCTTGTGATCGTATTCACAGGGGTTCTTGGATGAGGGAAGAGACGAGAATGTTGATTCCATGTTTCAGAAGGCTTGATTTATTATTTAATGATATATATTATATTAAAACTATACTCAAAGAATAGAAGAAAGGATTTCATCAGAAGGCTGGCTAAGAATAGAATCCTTTCCATAGGATTTTTTCTCCTGAGAAGCTGAGAGGCCTCAGGGACAAAATGTAAACAATGATTATCTGCTGCTGTGGAATGCAACAGGTGCATCTGTGATTGATCTCATGTGCTGGTTTGTAATTAATGGCCAATCACAGTCAGCTGGCTCGGACAGAGAGTCTGACACAGAGCCTTTGTTATCATTCTTTCTGATTCTATCCTTAGCCAGCCTTCTGATGAAATCCTTTCTTCTATTCTTTGAGTATAGTTTTAATATAATATATATCATTAAATAATAAATCAAGCCTTCTGAAACATGGAGTCAGATCCTCATCTCTTCCCTCATCCTCAGACCCCTGTGAACACGGTCACACTGTGTCAGGACTGTCCTGGCAGCAGTGTCACACACAGGGAGCTGGGTGCCCCTTCTGGGTGCCCCTTTCAATGCAGCAGATTTGTTTTCTTTCAAAGCTTCTCTTGCTCTCGTGAGGTGACCATGCACTGAGCTCCTTCCTAGGGATGTTGCCCATTCCCAGGGATGCTGCTCCTTCCCCTTTAGGCCTTCTGAGTGCCAAAGTGCCCAGGACAGCCTGGAAGGTGAAATCCTTCTGTCTCTGTCTGTAGGATAAAGGCCAAATAATGTGGGTTCTGTGGTGCCTCCTGGCTCTGGCACCAAGTGCAGGCCAAACATCATCTCTGCAGCCACAGTTCCCCTCATGGGCTGAGCATCACTGCTGAGATGTGGAGCTCTGTTCTGAGCTGCTGAGCCTGGCAGGGCAGGGCCAGCACTGCCCTCTCACTGAGGGTGACCAGGAGAGAGTCTGCCAAAGGGCTGGTGGCAGGGCAGAGGCTGCAGATGGTGATTTTGGGGTGCCTTGTGCCTATGGGGACCTCCCACCCAGGCAGGATCCCCACTGCCATTTGATAGATGCTCTTGGCTGTCCCAGCCAGGCCCAACACTGTGTTTTTCCCACAGCAAAGCAGAAAAGCAATTAAGAAGAACCCCAAATTTTCCATTTGTCAGAGACCATCAGTAAGGAACAGGTTTCCCTGCTTTTCTGCTCCCATAGAAGGTTGCCCTGTCCCCTCCCTTAGCCTGGCAAACTTCTCTCCTGGGTGGGAACCTGTTTGATTACCATCTTGTGCTTGTTCATGCCCATTTTGCCCTGTTCTCCTTGTGCCAGCTTTGTTCCTTGGCAGGCATTGCCTCTCCTGGTGCTGTGGGTGCAGGTGGGAGCTCTCTGTGCTCTGCAAGCCTGGCTGAGCTCTGTGATGGGATGCTCACCCAGGGCCTGCATGTGGCTTCTCCCTCTGCCCTTCTTCTGCACTTATTTTAATTTATTTAACCTTTTTTTTCACAGAGAGGACCTGGGCAAGCTCTGTCAGGGCCTCTCTGCTGGGGCTTGTTTCCCTCAGTTTTTGTTGGGGATGTATCAGGGGATAAATCAGGGGGAAAGGTTTCTCTGTCCCTCTGCATTAGATTGAGGTGGGAATGCAGCCCATGGACCTGCCTTGGCAGGGTTTGTGCTCCTGCCCACCCAGGTGTGGCACCAGGTCCCTGCTCTGCTCCTCTGGCAGAGTGCCCATCTCTGTCTGAGCACAGGCCCTGGCACAGCACATCCCTGACACCAGCTTTGGCTGGATCATTGCTCTCAGAGCAGCTTCCCTCTCTGGTCCTGAGTGCCTGGGGTCAGGCAGGGGCTGGGGTGTGCTGGGGGCTCTGATTTGTCCCTTCATGTGCTTGGGAGACACTCAGGAACAAATGCATTAAGAGAGAAACATCCTCTGCTCCTCATAGTGGGGGGAGCACCTAAAATCCCAAACCCTACTATGGCCAATTTGTGTTTCTCCCCAAAAAGGCAGAGCTGCCCCTCTTCTCCCTGCTCTCCTGTCCTTGGTGCTGGGGCAGCAGTGACACACACGGGGCAGGGGTGGCCCCATCCCTCACTGTGCAAACCCTTGGCCCTGAGCTCCCCAGGAGCAGCCCCAGGGCAGGACAGTCCCCAGACTGGCACCCCCCAAATCACCCAGCACAAAAACTTCCCTTCTTCCCCTTTCCCTTCATCTCCCTGACTCCTCCTCATGCTGGGCCGCACTGGGGCAGTTTCCTTTGTGCTGTGACATCTGTGGTGTGCTGACAGCAGAGCAGGAGGGCTGTGGGGCTGGGGCAGGGCTGTGGGGCTGGGGCAGGGCTCTCTGGGCTCTCTGGGCTCTCTGGGTGGATGAAAAGGTTTTTGTCATGGTGGGAGAAGGTGCCTGGGGAGTTCCCTGCTCCCATTCCCAGTGTGGATGGGCAGTGTGAGGCTGTCATAGGAGGGATCCTGGCACAGGGAATGTCACTGCCTTTGGTAGGGACACAGAGTGGCAGTGACTGGGGGTGCACAGGGCTGTCCCCAGATGGTTCCCACAGCCCCAGAGACGTGCAGGTGGCAGAGGGGTTCCTCTCCTGCCTTTGCTCCCTCACCTTTCCCTTGTGCAAATGCACAGACACCATTTCCACGTGTCCATGCACACGTGAGCTGCTCAGAGCTTGGACCTTTTTTTTTATTTTGAGTGAAAAATGTGTTCTCTGAATTGTTTCAGGTTAAACAATCCCATCAGATATCCCCTCCCAAGCAAGCCCAAGCCCTTGGGTGTGTCTTTGGCAAAATGAAATGTTGGGTTTTAACTTGCAAGGTGTTTATGTGTCTGTACATTATGTTTACTCGCCTGTAAATAATGTTTACTCATTTGTTTGCTGTGTTTTGTAAACTGGGGGAGAGACGAAAAGGGAATCTTTGCTTTGGACTAAGGGAAACATTGTGGCAGTGATGGTTTCAGTCCTTGGATTCTCCAGGGGTGTTGGGAAATGTTTAATTTTGGGTCGATCCAGAACAGTTACATGATTAGAGACCCTTCACTGCCATTAAAATCTGCACATCCTATTGAGGCTGGCAGGCACAGCTCCTGGGGAACCTTTAGGGAGGACACCCAGAGGGGAGCAGCTTATCCTGCGCCCCATAACTATCACACCCCGTAACCATCACACCCCATAACCATCACACCCAGAGGGGAGGCAGCTCACCCTGCACCCCATAACCACCACACCCCGACACTGAAATCACCCTGGGCTGAGCCCTCTGTCAGTCTGGGCCTTTGGGGGGATTTCTGGGCTGATGCAGAGCTGCCAGTGCTTGCAAAAGCGAGGGGATGGGCGTGAGCAGGCTGGCAGAGCAGTGCTGCTGCCCGGGATGCTGTGCCCTCACCTAGCAGGGCACACTCTGCTCTCCTGCCCAAGGCTGGCACCAGGGCTGGCAGTGCTGGCAGTGCTGATCTCCAGCCTGAGCTTCTGTGAGCTGGGGGAGGGCAGGATGTGCCTGGCCCTGTGTGAGCCCTGCAGCTGAGGGGTGGCTGGGTCCCTCAACCTGTCCCCTGTGTCCCCTGTGTCCCCAGGCCAGCTGAAGCTGTCCATCGAGGCGCGGGGCCGGACGCTGGCGCTGCACGGTGAGTGAGCCCTGGGCATCCCCAATGAGCCACCCTGGGCTGGGGTGGGACAGCACTGCATGCTCCTCCCTCTTGGTCCTGTTGGGAGCAGCCCTGAGGTGCATTGGCACAATTGGGAGCTCTTTGGTTAAGAGACCAAAGTGAAATTTCCAGAGTCCTTCATGTGTTTGCACCCATGTGTATAAATTACTTTTATTCCACGTGAAGAGAAAAAAGGCAAATACAATTTGGAAAGTCTGGAATGCTTTATCTCTGCCAAAACCCTTTTGCCATATTTGCCAGGATTTCCAAACTGTTCTGTTACCTCCAAATGCTGCATTTTTAACACCAGCAGTATTTCTTCAATGAAGGTGTTTTGATGGTGATTGTCAGAGAGGCCAATGGGAGTGTCAGAATTATCTCTCTCTTTTTTTTTTTGGGAAACCTGTCTGAGGGGCTGGCACTGGCTTTACCCCAAATTCCTCCATCTGGAGCAGCCCCAGCGTGAGCTGGGTGTGAGTGGTGGGGTCTTGTCCTGGCACATCCTGACACATCCCTGGCATACCCCTGGTACATCCCTGGCACATCCTAGCACATCTCCAGCACACCCCTGGTACATCCCTTGCACATCCCTGGTGTATCCCTGACATCCTGGGCATGCCCCTGCCTGGCACATCCCTGGCAACATTCCTGGCACATCTCTGGCCCACCCTGGCACATGTCTGGCACATCCCAACACATCCCTGCCATATCCTGGCACATCCCTGGTAGATCCCTGGCACAGCCCTAACACATCCCTGGCATGCCCTTGGCACATCCTGGTCCATCCTGGCACATCCATGGCACACAGTTGGCACATCCTGAAACATCCCTAGCATATCCTGGCACATCCCTGGTACATCCCTGGCACAGCCCTAACACACTCCTGGCACATCCCTGGCACACCCCTTGCCCCAGGCAGCCTCAGGGTCCTGGGAGTGGGGCTGAGGCAACAGGGCCAAGCAGCGTGGGGCAGTGCCAGGGCAGTGTCAGTGTCAGGGCAGTGCCAGGGCAGTGTCAGTGTCAGGACAGTGTCAGTGTCACTGCAGTGTCCAGGCAGTGCCAGGGCAGTGTCAGTGTCACAGCAGTGCCAGGGCAGTGCCAGGAAGGGCCATTGGTGTTTGGCTGCAGGGGAGGGAGGGCAGGGCTGGGGAGGTTGGGCACAGGGAATTGCAGTTTGTGCCACCCGGATGCTGAACTGCTCTGCCACCAGCTGAGTCCAGGTGCATTTATAGCACGGTGTGTTAAAGGGAAACCATCAACCCCTGCCCCTGTGTGAGGGATCAGCCTGGGGAGCAGAGGGCTGTGGGGTAGGGAGATGCCTCCCCTGCTGCTCTGGGATGTGATAATTTCATTTCCTTTCCAGTCATGGAAGCCAAAGCTCTGATGGGAGCAGAGTGCCGTGTGTGCAACTCCTATGTGAAGGTGGGTGCTCCTGGGGCTTTGCTCAGGGACCTTTCTGTTTTTTGGGGACAATTTTGGGGTTGGCTACTCCAAGTTTGCTCTGCACTGTTTTTCCCCTCCCCTCCCTTCTCCATCCTGCTCTGGAAGAGCATCCCCAGAATGCAGGGACAGCTGATGGGTTTTGTTGGCAGTGTCTGGGTGAAGCAGAAAAGGGGAGGGCAGGACCCTGCAGAGGGCTGTGCCAACCATTCCTTGCAAGAACCCCCCAGAGGGTGCCCCAGGCCTGCTGGGGGTGTTTGCTGGCACAGGGTGGGCACTGCTGGGATGGGCACAGTGCAGGAGGCAGCTCCTGACAGGGCTGTGGGTCAGACCCAGCCAGCCACACTCGTGTGCATCACTCCTGATTTTTCTGCTCTGTTCCCTCCCTCCCCTGCCCCGAGGGGTTTGAAATGCAATTCAATTTGAAATTCAATTCAAATTCTCCCCTGGCAGGAGAAGGGTGGGGTGATCCCAGCCAGCCTTAGCATGGGCTCAGCAGGATCTTTGAGCTCAGCCATCCGTACCAGTGCCTGTGCCAGTGTCCCGCCAGGGCAGCTGGGGTGTGCTCTGGGAATGTTAACACACTGCTTGTTTTCCTCCCAAAGATGTCCATTGTGCCAGATGCTGGCTGCAAGTGCAGGCAGAAGACGAAGACAGTGCCAGACAGCAAAAACCCTGTGTTCCATGAGCACTTTGTGTTGTGAGTATGGCAGGGCAGGGGCAGCTCTGGGCCATCCCCGTGTCACACAGAGCCCTGGGGACCCTGTGCCACTGTCCCAGGGCTCCCTCCCCACACCACAGCCCTGTGTTTGCTTTTGCTTTGTGATCTCTAATAAACACTGAGCACGCCTGAGCAGCTCTGCTGCTGAGATGAGGAGTGACAGACATTATTCTGCTGCTTTTTGTGGCTGGAGTGCCTTGAACTTTTGGGCAGAGCTCTCAGCACACCCAGCATGGCACTGCTGCTCCGGCATGCTCAGACCTTCTTGCTGGGCAGGAGTTGGACAAACACACTGCATTTCCTACACCTGGCACCTGCAGTGGTGTGACTGAGGAAGGTAAAGGGGTTTCCTACATGGGGAAGGAGCTGCATGGCTTAGTGTTTGAGTATAGAGCTTGTCCCTGCTGGTGGCAGGGGCTGTGCCAGCCCTCTGACCCATGCAGGGCTGGGTTTGGCACAGGGTGCTGCTTTCAGAGCATGAACTGGGGCTTGTTCCTTGCATTTATTTACCCTTTGGTGCTGGATGTGTCTTCCTTCAAGATTATTTCCCCCTGAAGCCACATGAGTGGTGTCCCCACACCTGGCCAGGAGGGGTCTCATCCCCTTGCAGCGGTCAGGGTGAGCAGATTGCTCCTTGGGGAGGTGCTGCAGGGCTCTGTGCAGGGACTGGGGGAGAACAGCTGGCTCTGAGGAGGCTGTGTCTGTGAGGGCAGCCCTTGCTGTGTGCTCCTGGGGGGCTGATGGGCTGTTCCCCCCTGTTACAGCCCTGTGAAGGAGGAGGATGAGCAGAAGCGGCTCCTGGTCACAGTCTGGAACAGAGAGAGGAATTCCAGGTAAGGGGCTGCCAGCTGTCAGAGGATCCTTTTCAGGTGGGACTGCTGTGGCAGAGACCCTGTTCCCTGCTCTGATCACCCCGTGTGAGCTCCTCCAGGGCCTGAGGGCTGGCCCTGACCTCAGGGCTGCTCTGCTCAAGGCCTTGGGCCAGGGATGTCCCAGCTGGGTCACACTCGTGGGCAGCCAGTGCTGGGGAGCACCACGGGCAGCAAACCCTGCCCTTGGCACTCTGCTGGTGCTGCCTGGTGGCCTCCAGCATTTAAACCCCTGTGGCCACTCGTGCCTGCACTGTTGGTCAAAGGCAGGTGGGGCTGGGGTGGGCTGGGACCTGCCCTCCCTGTGGGGACAGTGCAGGGAGGGCACAGGGGGCTGGCACCTTGCAGTGCTGCCAGCCCAGCAATGCCACCTTGGCCAAGCTCCTGCCAGCACCAGGTGGGCTGGAGGTGACCAGGGGGCTCCAGCCCAGCTCCTCCTTGCCCTGCAGGTGTGCTCACACCAGGGGCACGTCCTGGGCACTGCCTGGCACCCAGCATGGGCAGGGATGGTTGGGGTGAAATGGGGTGCCAGGGGGGATCTGGTGCTGACAGTGCCTGAACTCTGGTTTGTCCTGCAGGCAGAGTGAACTCATTGGCTGCATGAGCTTTGGTGTGAAGTCCCTCCTGTCCCTGGACAAGGTACCTCCGTGTCCCAGTGCAGGCTGTGGGGCTGGGGCAGAGCTGTGGGGCTGGGCCAGGGCTCTCTGGGCTCTCTGGGTGGATGAAAACAGGTTTTTTCCCTGCTTCCATTCCCAGTATGGCTGGGCAGTGAGAGGCTGGGTCTGGTGTGGGTGCTAGAGGTGATGGGGAGGCTGTTCAAGCAGGGATCCTGGCACAGGGGGTGTCACTCCCTTTGGCAGGGGCACAGAGTGGCAGCGATTGGGGGTGCACAGAGCTGTCCCTCCCCCCCAGTTTGCAGGGGGGGACACAGGACATGGGGCCAGGCTGGCACGGGTCACATCTGACACGTGGGACACATTCAGGAGTCTGCCCGATTCCCAGCAGTGTGCTGATGGGCACAGGGCAGCCACAGAGGTTTTTTTGGCTGTTCCTGCAGGAGTTCTGTGCCAGAATCCCCGTCCCCGCTGCCGAGGGTTTGGTCACAGTGCTGCTGCCCCAGCCTGGCTGCTGCTGGTCAGTACAGCCGGCTCTGCTTCCCGGGCAGGGCTCACAGCGAGCACCAAAGCCTGGGAACGCTCCATCCCGGGGAAATGCTCCATCTTAAGGGAACCCTTCATCCCATGGGAGTGCTTCATCCCAGGGGAACCCTTCATCCCATGGGAATGCTCCATCCCAGGAGAACTCTTCATCCTATGGGAGCTCTTCATCCCATCATCCTAAGGGAACTCTTCATCCTATGGGAGCTCTTCGTCCCAAGGGAATGCTCCATCCCAAGGGAATGCTTCATCCCAGTGCCCAGAGGGAAGGGGTTCTGTCCCTGGACAGCAGAATGTCTCAGCAGGCTGGAGAGGTTTCATGGAAGTGTTAATACATCCCGTGAGCTCACAGACTCACAGATTATCTCCACAGGGAGCATTAAGTCCAACTCCTGCACAGACAATCCCACCCAGTGCCTGAGAGCGCTGTCCAAAAGCTCCTTGATTTTTTAAAGTTTCACAGCTGAGGTGTGGATGTTTTCAGCATAGCAGGAGATAAAAAGGAGCTGTTGGTGGTGGTGGCCTGAGAGATGGGTGAAGCATGGCCTCCTCTGACATTTGGACAAGTGAGGTGCAGCTTTTTTAAACAGTTTGGTGCTCACAGGACCTCAGCAAGGCTGAGATGAGGTCTTGTCCCCTGGCTGCTGCATGATCCTGCTGGATATCCCTCTAAAAACCTGGAATCTGCTGGATGTCCCTCTAAAAACCTGGAATCTGCTGGATGTCTCTCTAAAAACCTGGAATCTTGGTGCTTCAGTGTTGCTCATTCCCCCTTGCAGGGAGGATGGAATTTTAACAGTTACTGAGAGCAGGACTGTGGGCTCTGTGTGTGTGTGTGTGTGTGTGTGAGCAGGTCTGGGCACTTCTGGGGCTGTAGCTGGGGCAGCTCCTGCCCTGGATGGGTGCAGGGGGCTGAGCAGCTGCCCTGCATGCACATCTGCCCTGATGCACAGCTGCTTCCCTCCCCACAGGAGATCAGTGGCTGGTATTATCTCCTCGGGGAGGACCTGGGCAGGACCAAGCACCTGAAGGTGGCCATGAGGAGGCTGAAGCAGAGCTCAGGTGTGTCCCAGCATGGGAATGTCCCAGGGGTGTTGGCAAGGCTGGCAGGAGCAGTCACTGCTGTGTCTGAGCCCGTGTGTGGAGCAGCCCCAGCCCCATTCACCCTGTGGGCACTGCTCAGCCCTGTGGTGCTCAGTGGGCTCTGGCATCCCAAAATCTTGTGGGTTGGGGATTTTGGCTGGTTCAGCAGTCCCTGCTCTCCCCTTCAGCCTCAATTCTGGGGCTCTTTGGGGACCTCAGCCCTGCAGCCACATCTCTTCCTCTTGCTTGGTTTGTCCTCATGCTGCCTCCCATCTCTCAGACTTGGGACTCATTGCTGTGGCCGCTCTCTCTTTGTCCCTGGGGTCTGGGCTGGATGTTTGGGGGTTTTTTCTGCTGCCTGGGTCTCACAGTGCTGCAGGGAGAGGAGGAGCAGAGGCTGGCACAGGTCAGGGTGGGGCAGCAGTGCCTGTCCCAGGTGTGCCTGGGGGGATGTGCCCATGCCATGTAAAGGTCCATGTGCAGTGTGGGCTTGTCAGATGTGCTGTCACACTCATGGGGACTTTTCCTTTTTAAAAAATGTTTTAAAAATCATTTCAGAAGTCAAGCCAGGAAGTCCAGGTGCAGCCCAGGAGAGCCAGGATGCTGTGAGCCTGCAGCAGCTGAAGGTGGGTGTGACAGGGCTGTGACCCACAGCACGGGGAACATGTGGGGTCAGTGCCTGCCTGAGGGGTTTCCAGAGAGCCAGGGTGTGGTGGTGTTCACAGGGGTCTGAGGATGAGGGAAGAGATGAGACTGTTGACTTCATGTTTCAGAAGGCTTGATTTATTATTTTATGATATATAGTATATTAAAGCTATACTAAAAGAATAGAAGAAAAGGATTTCATCAGAAGGCTAGCTAAGAATAGAATAGGAAGGATAACAAAGGCTTGTGACTGACCAAGACAGTCCGGACAGCCGGACTGTGATTGGCCATTAATTACAAACCAGCACATGAGACCAATCCCAGATGCACCTGTTGCATTCCACAGCAGCAATGTAAACCATTGTTTACATTTTGTTCCTGAGGCCTCCCAGCTTCTCAGGAGAAAAAATCCTAAGGAAAGGATTTTTCAGAAAACATCATGGCTACACCAAGGGACAGTGTTTTAGTGGGAGTGATGCTGGGGTGATGGAGCTCTGTCACCTCCCTGTTACATCATGGCTGTAACAGGCACTTTGTTACCCCAGCCAGGCCCCAGCTGGTGATTTGGGTGCTGACCCCCATTGCCCCAGGGTTCTCCTGTTTTCCAGAGTATTCCCACTCCAGCCAAAGCCCCAGCAGTCTCTGGGCTGGCAGGGCTGGGCTGGCAGGCTCCTGCCCCACCCCACGGGCCCTGCCCGGTTCTGTGGCTCCTTGGACACGTCTGCTCCTCTCCTCCTTCCAGGACTGTGTGCTCTGGGAAGGGAAAGGCCCACGGTGGAGCCTGGGTGATTTATAGGAGAGGCAAGGATGGGAAATGGGAACACAAACACATGGTTTGCATCGGAAACGGGGCTCGGGCGGCCCCGTGATTTATCTGTGCCGAATTCCGCCCTTCCCCGCGCTTCCCTCAGCTGCATTTGCAGTTATTTGTTTTACAGCACAGGGCTGAGCAAGACAAACAAAGCCAGCGCCCCTCTCCTCCCTTCCTCTCCGGCAGTCGCCACTGGCTTTAGCAGAGCTGGCTGGGAAGGAAAGCTGCTCCTCCTCCAGCCCCAGCCCCAGCCTGGCAGCGTGGCTGCCCTGACAATGCTCTGATGGCTCTGCCACCACAGCTGCCCTGGCAGTGCTGAGGCTCCTCAGCTCCCTGCCTGGCCTCCCTGGCCCTGCCACCCTGGTTACTGTGCAGGAGAACCTGGAGCCTGGGTTCCCTCCAGCCTTCCCTCTTTATCATCCTTCTGTAGGAGTGTGGAAGGTGTTCTCTCCTGTTGGAACCCCATCTCCCAACTCTGGCAGAGGGGCAGCTGAGCCCTGCTGCTGCCTGTGCTCAGAGCTCCTCTTGGCCTTTAATTCCCAAATTCCACCATGGATGCAGCTCAGTTGACCTCGGTGCTTCCCCCTCAGTGACTTTATGAGCACAAAGCACGGGGACGTGCATATTCTCTGGGTCTGTGCTTTCAAAAACAAACTTTTTCTTGTTTTTATTTTTGCTTCTACAAACCCAAACCTCTGATTTTTTTATGAGTGTGGAGTCATGTCCCTCACGGAGCGAGGCTCTCACAGCCAGTCCTGTGAAACGCCGCTCAAACATCCTCCAAGTGTTTGTGAGAACGTCGCAATAACAAAGCGCTCCGTGCGCCCCAAGAATGCCACGGGAACAAAAGCCACATCAACAGAGCTGGGACTGGGGAATACTAAAGAGTTGACAGGAATTTTAATATAAAACTCTCTCCCTTCCTCGTCAGTGAGGGCTTTCAGGAAGCCTCTGGCTTATCGTGGAGCGGCATACAGCGCTCGCAGGGGCCGGGGAGGTGAAAGGTGGCTTCCTGCCATTCTTCTCGGGAGCTGGGTTCCCATGGGCGGTCATGCCAGCGTGACTGGGGCTCCTTCCAGAGCCAGCAGTCCGGGAGAGCCACGGGAGCTGCGGGGTTTTCATGGGCTCGGGGGGCACAGCCATGAACCGCTTCCATGGGCTCTGCAAGGTGTGCTCGGAGCCGCGGTACCGGCAGGTCTGTATCCCTGTATCCCTGGGGCACATCCCTGAGAGCCTGGCAGGTCCCTGAGAGCCTGGCAGATCCCTGAGAGCCTGGCAGCTCTCTTGCCATGGCTGAATGCAGGCAATGGATTTGTAGGGCTGGATGTGGGGAATGGATTTTTAGGGCTGGATATGGTGAATGGATTTGTAGGATTGGATATAAGGAATGGATTTGTAGGGCTGGATGTGGTGGATGGATCTGTAGGGCTGCATGTGAGGAATGGATTTCTATGGCTGGATGTGGCGAATGCATTTTTAGGGCTGGATAAAGGGAATGCATTTCTATGGCTGGATGATGCCAATGGATTTGTAGAGCTGGATGTGGGGAGTGAATCCTTAGGGCTGGATGTGGGGAATGGATTTGTAGGGCTGGATATGGTGAATGGATATGTAGGGCTGGATGTGGGGAATGGATTTGTAGGATTGGATATAAGGAATGGATTTGTAGGGCTGAATGTGGGGAATGGTTTAGTAGGGCTGGATGTGGGGAATGCATTTCTATGGCTGGATGTGGAGAATGGATTTGTAGGGTTGGATATAGGGAATGGATTTCTATGGCTGGATGTGGGGAATGGATTTATAGGGCTGGATGTGAGGAATGGATTTGTAGAGCTGGATGTGGGGAGTGAATCCCGAGGGCTGGATATGGGGAATGGATTTGTAGAGCTGGATGTGGAGAGTGAATCCCTAGGGCTGGATGTGTGGAATGGATTCGTAGGGCTGGATGTGGCCAATGGATTTGTAGGGCTGCATGTGGGTAGTGGATTTGTAGGGCTGGTTGTGGGGAATGGATTTGTAGGGTTGGATATAGGGAATGGATTTTTATGGCTGGATGCGGTGAATGGATTTGTAGGGCTGGATGCGGTGAATGGATTTGTAGGGCTGGATATGGGGAATGGATTTGTAGGGCTGGATGTGGGGAATGGTTTTGTAGGGCTGGATGTGGGGAATGGTTTTGTAGGGCTGGATGTGAGGAATGGATTTGTAGGGCTGGATATGGGGAATGGATTTCTATGGCTGGATGTGGGGAATGGATTTATAGGGCTGGATGTGGGGAATGGATTTATAGGGCTGGATGTGAGGAATGGATTTGTAGAGCTGGATGTGGGGTATGGATTTGTAGGGCTGGATATGGGGAATGGATTTCTATGGCTGGATGTGGGGAGTGTATTTGTAGAGCTGGATGTGGTGAATGGATTTATAGGGCTGGATGTGGGGAATGGATTTGTAGAGGATTCTTAAAGCTTGACAGAAAGCTCACATAGAATATAAATTTTGAGATCAGAAATGCTGGTGTAGAAATGTCATCGAATAGGACAGACATTGTTGTGAGAGGAATGGAGCTAGAAATAAGTTTCAAAGCATGGCCTTGTAAATAAGACTGGATACTTTGGAGAAATAAAACTATGAAAGATGCATTGTAGTGGGACCCATGAGGGGTAATTTTAGATAATTGACTTTAAGGCATTTACAGCATAGTGTGGCAAAAAGTTGATAGGCCAAGAAACACTTATAATGTATTGTAATTAGGAAATAATTAGCTTCTGATTGTGATGGTGTGCATTATAACATCTATGTTGTCTCACCATTCACATGAGACTGAAAATGGAGTAAAAGTTTTTAAAAGGCCTCTCAGTTGCCCCATCTCTGAGCCAGAAAAGGACATAACCCAACAAATGGACTCTGTGGGTGCTGTTTGCAAGGCATTGACTTGATATTGTTACAATTTGTAAATAACAATAAGGGTAAAAGCAAAGCATCTTCACATGGGTGCCTGTGGCTGGTCTCTGCTTGTTGCTGCAGTGGAGAAATGGGCAGAGAGGGGTGTTTTCTAAATATATATATATATTATTAATATATAGAAATATATGCAAATATAAAATATATATATTTACTGTACAACTTGCAGGTAGCATGCTGATGGTAACAGTGTTAAGCTGCAAGGTGTTGTCTTAATTTCCCCCTTATTAGAGAAGAAGCAGAAGCTCTTTTAAAATTATTTTAGTGTTTTTGGGAGCCACCAGCACTTGTTTCCTGTGAGTAGCTCACTGTGCTGGTTCCAGTTCTCCCAGTGCACAATGCCAGCTGCTGCTTTTCCATGTGCAGGTCCCATTCTCCTGCATTTCAAATAAATATTCTCTTTGTGGTCTGGACTGAGACTCCCAGCTCAGGGTCAGCTTCTCCCTGTGCTCCTGAGCTCACGGTTCAGGTTATTCCAAAGCTGCTGTGGGGGACAGAAAACACTGGGAATTACAAAAGCTGCAGAATTCCAAACCCAACTGCCCCCTCCTTGCCAGGGCTGTGGTGACCATCTCATGCAGGAAAGCTGCTCTGCCTTGGCTGGATAATAACTGACTCTGCTTTGTCTCTTAGAGCTCCTCAAGTCTTTATTTTGAAAATTTCCTTTGTGTTTTCTGGTAAAGTTTGGGTACATCAAGCCTCCCCACCCACCTCCCAGCTCATGGCTGATGTTCATGGTTCTTTAACTCTGTGCGTGGCAACAAAAATGGGCAAAAATGGGCAAAAAATGGGCAATGACTGCTTGTGATAGCCATGGTGGTGGGAGGTGAGGAGCATCAGCAGGGAGAAGCTGCTCTTCATTGGCACAGAGCAGGTGTGGGGCAAGGTCAGCCAGCTCAGGGAGGAGTGGGAGATCTGACACAGGGAAACCTTGGGAAATGCTGTGGAGTCTCCATGGTGGGAGAGATGCTGGGCTGGCTCCTGGTGCCAGTGTTTGGTGTTGGAGATGAAGTTGTAGGATCTGGGATATCCTAAGCTGGAAGGGACTCACAGGGACCATGGAATCCTGGTTCATTCAAAGGTGCAGAGTCACCTCTTTGAGGAAACAGCAAACTCCAGAGAGAAAAATAGTGCACTGGGACTGGATCTGTGTTTGAGTCTGCCAGGGGAAGCCAGTTTCTTTTTTGAAGCCTGATTTTATGCTGAGCAATCACACAGGGACAAGGTGCAGGGAAATGAAAGGAGTGAGGAACCATATCACCTCCTTGGCAACTTCTGCTGAATTCCTCATCTTCCTTCTGCCTGTTTGTTCTCAAAATAATACAGGTCAGATGTAGGATTTGTAATTTTCTTTGCTCTGTCAGTAAAACAAGCATCTTGACTGATGTCTTGGGGGCTAATCAGGTATTTACAGGATCTGTCACGCTGAGCTGCTGCTGGAAGCCAACATCAAAAAATAAGGATAATTTTATTAATAAGCTCAATGCTCCTCGAATCAGGAGGAGAAATGAGCCTAAATCAACCCAGCATCCATCCTCTCCAAACTCAGTGAGGGAAAACACTCTCAGCCCAGGGAAGGGGGTGATGCACACAGATGTCTGGAGGACAGGAGCGTGCTGAGCTCCCTCCGGAGCAGGGGAGTGCTGCTATTTCTGTATTCTCCAACAGGAAATGAAATGTTTAAGTGATTTGCTTAGAGAAGTCAGTGTCAGGGCCAGACTGCCAGGTTTTCCTTTCCAATGGCTTCTCAGACCTTTCCTTACACTTGGGAGGGCTGGGAGCAGAGTGTGTGCTAAACCAACACTCCTGTGGTGTTCCAGAGAGCCTTGGCTCCATCTGGCACTGCCTTTAGCCCCCATTCCACGCGTGGGGGTGTCAGGGACAGCCCTTCCCTGTCTCCAATGCCATGTGCCAGCACTGCCAGGGCTGTGGGGCAGTGAGGGGGGATGATTACACCCAGTGGCTGCTCTCCCACCTGACAGGTGTCTCCCTGCAGATCACCATCCCTCGGGGCACTGACGGCTTTGGCTTCACCATCTGCTGCGATGCCCCAGTCCGTGTGCAGGCTGTGGACTCTGGTAAGAGACTGGATCCTTTCCATCCCTCTAGATTTGAATCAATTCTTGCTCATTTTTTGCTTCCCAGGCTGTGGACTCTGGTAAGAGGCTGGATCCTTTCCATCCCTCTAGATTTGAATCAATTCTTGCTCATTTTTTGCTTCCCAGAGCTGGGTGTGATTCTGGAGCTCCCACGCCTCGCAGGACTCTGGGTACCTCCAAGAAAGTTCATTAGATGAATTCTCTGTTGCCTCTAATGAGGCCAGAGCCCCCTGGGTTAGCACTGTCACTGTTGTGGCAGTGTTTTACAGTAATTTGCAGAGATTTTGTTCCCTTCCCTCTCCAACCTGAGAACTGTCTGGTTGGGTGACCTTCAGAAATCATTTGGAGGGAAAACAGGTCAGAGGGGAGCAGGATTGTGGAAATCCTCAGTTCCCTGAGTAGAACCTCTTGCTGTGGACCTGTGGGATGGACTGGTGTCTCCAGTGTGCCCTGCTGCTCCCACTGCACCTCAGGAAACATGAGGATTGCATGCAGTAGCTCTGAGGGAGCACTGCTGGCTCTGTCCTGGTGCTCTGTGTGTGTGGGTGTGCTGCAAGGTGAAGCTCCAGGCTGGCTGACCCCATTTCATTTTTGGGTGTGGGTGTCAGATGGGGTTTGGGGGAGGGAGGAGCTCTCTGGGGGTCTCCAGGGCTTCTCCTTCCCCTCCCATCACCCTCCTGCCTGGCAGGTGATGAATTTGTCCCCCTCAGGTGGCCCAGCAGAGAAGGCAGGGCTGCAGCAGCTGGACACGGTGCTGCAGCTGAATGAGCAGCCTGTGGAGCACTGGAAATGTGTGGAGCTGGCCCACGAAATCCGGTGAGTGCTCCCTAAAAACCCCAGGGCAGAGAGAGATGGTCTGGGGGAGCCCAAACCCCAGGGCAGGGAGAGCACTGAGGGACTGGGAAGGGGAAAGCTCTGAGGGGTGCAGGACACTGGGACAGGATTCCCTGGAGGGGAAGGAAGGATGCAGGTAAGGATTCCCTGGAGAAGGAAGAATGCAGGAAAGGATTCCTTGGAGAGGGAAGGATGCAGGAAAGATTCCCTGGAGAAGGAAGGATGCAGGAAAGGATTCCCTGGAGAAGGAAGGATGCAGGAAAAGATTCCCTGGAGAAGGAAGGATGCAGGAAAGGATTCCTTGGAGAAGGAAGGAAGGATGCAGGAAAGAATTCCTTGGAGAAGGAAGGATGCAGGAAAAGATTCCCTGGAGAAGGAAGGATGCAGGAAAGGATTCCCTGGAGAGGGAAGGATGCAGGAAAGATTCCCTGGAGAAGGAAGGATGCAGGAAAGGATTCCCTGGAGAAGGAAGGATGCAGGAAAGGATTCCCTGGAGAAGGAAGGATGCAGGAAAGGATTCCCTGGAGGGGAAGGATGCAGGAAAGGATTCCCTGGAGAAGGAAGGATGCAGAAAAGGATTCCCTGGAGAAGGAAGGATGCAGGAAAGATTCCCTGGGGAAGGAAGGATGCAGGAAAGGATTCCTTGGAGAAGGAAGGAAGGATGCAGGAAAGGATTCCTTGGAAAGGAAGCATGCAGGATAGGATTCCCTGGAGAAGGAAGGAAGGATGCAGGTAAGGATTCCCTGGAGAAGGAAGGAAGGATGCAGGTAAGGATTCCCTGGAGAAGGAAGGATGCAGGACAGGATTCCCTGGAGAAGGAAGGAAGGATGCAGGAAAAAAATTCTCTGGAGAAGGAAGGATGCAGGAAAGGATTCCCTGGAGAGGAAGGAAGGATGGAGGGGCTGGAGAGCACGGGAGAGGGGCAGAGGCTTGGGAGGGAGGAAGCTGCAGGGCTGGGTGCAGCACACGGAGCTCCAGCCCTGATTTCCCCACCCATGTGTGCCAGGAACTGTCCCTCGGAGATCATCCTGCTGGTGTGGCGGCTGGTGCCGCAGGTGAAGCCGGCCCACGAGGCCATGCCCCGCCGGTCCTCCTGCAAATCCACCTACGACCTGCAGTCCCCGCCGCAGAAGCGGGAGAAGAGCGGCCCCGCGCAGGCCGAGCAGCGCCGCAGCTGCCACATCCTGTACGACGGCACCGAGGGGCTGGGGCTGCACTCCTGGGACCGGTACACGGAGCTGGGCAAGCGGGGCCCGAACACCCTGCCCGCCCTGTCCCGGGTGCCCTCGGCTGCCGACCAGAACTACATCATCCTGGCGCCGCTGAACCCCGGCAGCCAGGTACGGCTGGGCCTGCTCTCCCTCTCCCGGCCCTGCTTCAGCCTTATCCAGCATCAGCTCTAAATATTTGCCCGTTTTACAAGCCACACCTCTGTCCCCTTTCACTGTTTTCCTAAAGCATTTCCCTGCTGCCTCCCCTCAGGGCTCACCCCGGGGTGTGGGGAGCGCTCCAGAGAGCGTTGGCTGCATCTGACACTGCCTTTAGCACCCCTTCCACCCATTACCCGTGGGGGTCACAGTCACAGCCTTGTTCCCACTTCACAAACCACACTGTTGGTCACTGCTCTCATTTTCTGCTGCAAAAATGGTTTTTTTTTTTTTTTCCCCTCTCTGAAGTGCTTTGGCTTGGCTGGGTTTGGCCTTTACCTTTTGTTCTGGTTGTGTCACTGTCCCTGAGGCCTGCTGCAGGTGACCGTGCTCCCACTGTATAAGACCATGCTGTCGGTCACTGCTCTCATTTTCTGCTGCAAAAAAGTGTTTTTCCCCTCTCTGAAGTGCTTTGGCTTGGCTGGGTTTGGCCTTTACCTTCTGTTCTGGTTGTGTCACTGTCCCTGAGGCCTGCTGCAGGTGACCGTGCTCCCACTGTATAAGACCATGCTGTCGGTCGCTGCTCTCATTTTCTGCTGCAAAAATGATTTTTTCCCCTTTCTGAAGTGCTTTGGCTGGCTGGGTTTGGCACATTACCCTCTGTAGTTGTGTCACTGTCCCTGGGCCTGCTGCAGGTGACTGTGTCCCCACTGCACAAGACCACACTGTTGGTCATTGCTCTCATTTTCTGCTGCAAAAATGATTTTTTCCCCTTTCTGAAGTGCTTTGGCTGGCTGGGTTTGGCACGTTACCCTCTGTAGTTGTTTCACTGTCCCTGGGGCCTGACCGTGTCGCTGTCTCTGTCTCTGTCCCCACAGCTGCTGAGGCCCGTGTACCAGGAGGACAGCACTGCTGTGGGTGAGTGTGCCTGGGCTGGGGCAGCTGCTCAGGGCACCCAGATCCAGCCTGGGCCTCCTGGCACCACCAGCTCCCTGTGCCAGCCCTGCACAGCTGGGTTTGAGGGCAGGAACAGCCCAGTGGCTTTGGGATCATTGAACCCAAAGGCAGAGGGGAGCTGGGCACAGGGTGAGCCTCACATGAGGAGTCTGGGGAGCTCTGAGAGGGCTCTGATGGTGGGGAGCTCCCAGGGCAGGGTGAGAGCTCTGAGCATCCTGCTTCCCACTGTCCCTGGGCCCATCCATTTTCTCAGAGGAGAACTCTCTGTTCTCCTCACCCACGAGGCCTTGCTGGGAGAGCTGATCCCTGCTCTGAGGCTCCTGCACTGCCCCAAGAGTGAGGCTGGCTGTGCCTCACATCAGTGCCAGCAGCTGTGCCACATTTGGGGAATATTCAAGACCTGGGCTGCTGCAAAGTCTCTGGGCCAGCTCTCCTCAAAAAACCTTTGAAACATAAGCTCATAACACAAACCATAGCTGTGAGAGGTGTGTGTGGGGTGCCTGGAGCTCCCTGGGGATGGCTGGACTGTGGGAAGAGTGGGCTGAGGTGGTGGCATGGCTGGGCCCTGCAGGAATCCAGGTCCATGTGGAAATCCCTCCTGTCTGCTGATGGATTTGGGAGCTTTGGGAGGCTGTGCTTGCCCTGGCCTGGCTGGATGCCCTGAGGATGAGCTGAGCTCCCAGAGGATGTGAACCCCTCAGCATTCCCTGTCTGGCAAACTTGGTGCTGGCTCTGAGGTGGGGCTGTGTCCAGAGACAGCCCAGAGTGGGGCTGGCAGAGCCATGGGCAGTGCTGGGGGGCAGGAGGGAGCATTGAGGGCCAGGCCCCCCTGCCTTGGGAGCTCCCAGCCCTGGAGCTCTGCACCAGGAGAATTTTCCACTCTCAGCTGCAGGGGATGTTTTGTTCTGTGGATAATTGCAGCTCTTTCCTGCTGTTTGTGGGTCTTGTGAAAAGATGAGCTGGACCACAGAGACTTGTTCTTACAGTGGGGTGGGATTTGAAAGGCTTGGGCTTCTTCCTGTAGCAAATTTTGGATTTTTATGGATTTGTTTTTAATTATTTAATGTTTAGAGGGAGGGAGGTATCAGTTAGCCTGAGCAGGGATGAAGTGTGGCAGCACAGAGCTGACATTTGGGTGTGTTTCTGTGCCAGGACCTGTGCAGGTGATTGTTTCCTCTGATACAACGAGGTGATTTAGGGATAAGAGCAAAAGCAAATCCTGAACAGCCCAGACAGATCTTATCTGGCCTGTGCTGAGCTGTCTCTTGAGCTTTGATGTTATCTGCCAGTGCAACCAGGAAAAAGGGAAAAGGGAAAATGTCAGGATTAATGCACTTAGAGGTGGAAACAAGCTCTGAGGTCATGAGGGTGCCCCCAGCAGAGGCAGCTGCTCCAGCCAGCAGTAAACAGCCAAACTGGCTTCCCAGCCCAGGCTGGCTGCTCTGCTGCCTTTATCTGGGAGTAAATGTGCTATTTCCTAATGCTTAATGGAATATGTAATGCTGGGCAGCTCTGTGTGTTTGCTTTGGACCAGACCTTATCTGCCCTGGGCCATGGTCAGGAGTGTTTTGGCTCATTTCTGCCTGGGAAGGTGCTGGGCATCCCTCACAGTGCCAGGGTAAAGGCTCTGGGTGGGAGCAGGAGCTCCAGAAGCTCTGTGGTGGGAGCAGGAGCTCCAAAAGCTCTGTGGTGGGAGCGGGAGCTCCAAAGGATCTATGGTGGGAGCAGGAGCTCCAGAAGCTCTGTGGTGGGAGCAGGAGCTCCAAAAGCTCTGTGGTGGGAGCAGGAATTCCAAAGGATCTGTGGTGGGAGCAGGAGCTCCAGAAGCTCTGTGGTGGGAGCAGGAACTCCAAAAGCTCTGTGGTGGGAGCAGGAGCTCCAAAGGATCTGTGGTGGGAGCAGGAGCTCCAGAAGCTCTGTGGTGGGAGTGGGAGCTCCAAAGGATCTGTGGTGGGAGTGGGAGCTCCAAAGGCTCTGTGGTGGGAGCAGGAGCTCCAAAAAGCTCTGGGTGGGAGCAACAGTTCCAAAAAGCTCTGGGTGTGAGCAGGAGCTCCAAAATCTCTGTGGTGGGAGCAGGAGCTCTGGGGTGGGAGCAGGAGATCCAAAGGCTCTGTGGTGGGAGCAGGAGCTCCAAAAGCTCTGTGGTGGGAGCAGGAGCTCTGGGGTGGCTGCAGGAGGGAAGGGGAGATACTGGGGGTCCCCAGGGAGCTGCAGGAGGGATGCTCATTCCTGTTCCTGGGACATCCCTGTGGGGTTGAAGGAGAATGCTCCAGCTCCTCACCTGGATGTGTTCAATCCCAGGGGAGAGCTCTGCCTGCAGCCCCAGGCTGGCTCAGTTCATCAGCTACAGGAGGAGAGGAAGGGAATATGCTGATTTTTCAGTGGGGCTTCTCCTGAAGGTGTGAATTTTGGTTAGACAGCCATGCAGTCATGTTGGATCTGTTGCCTGTGAGTTTTAGGGCAGATTTAGGTTGCTGAGTTCCAGCAGGACGTGGTCTGGGGTGGGAGGGTGCAGGAGGAAGGCTCCTGTAATCCCTCCTTGGAGTGAGGATAACTCTCCTCAGGGAGAGGGTCAGACTGAAAGCCAGTCAGGCTGCTTGGGCCTTTTCCAGCCCAGAGTGTAATGCTGACAAACAGAGGATGATGTGATGCCAGCCTCATGAACAGTGAGCTCATCCTTTATAAATACACCCAATGTCTGAGGAACCACTGCTGGCAGCAGCAGGGATTGATCCAGCCGTGAGTGTTTGTGGCTCCTGCCTGCTTCTCTGACACCTCCAATCCCAGCATCTCCTGAGAGCTGTCATTAACCCACTGCCCATGGCATGGCATTCCTGCACTTTGCTAATTCCATGCCCAGAATCCAGAGCAGGCAGGACTTGTGTGGATAAAAATGTTGAAGTTCCTCTCTTGGAGTCCCTTCAGGCCCTGGCAGGGGCTCTGAGCTCTCCCTGGAGCTTCTCCTCTCCAGGTGAGCACCCCCAGCTCTCCCAGCCTGGCTGCAGCCCTGGGAGCATCTCTGGTGTCTCCTCTGGACTCATCCAGCAGCTCCAGGTTCCATCCTGTGCTGGGACCCCAGGGTGGGACAGAGCCCTGCAGGGGCAGACTCAGAGGGCAGGGCACTGGTGGGATGTGCTGGCCTGAAGCAGAGCTTGCTGTGCCCTCCCTGGGGTCCTGTTTGTACCTTCCCAGCCGTGTCTGTGCTGCTGGTGGCACCCCCTGGAGTCCTCAAGCCACCAAGCAAACAGCCCTGGAGCAAACCCACCCAGGGGCCTCTTGTTTGATGTGACCGTGTTCACAGGGGTTGTGGGATGAGGGAAGAGATGAGGATCTGACTCCATGATTCAGAAGGCTGATTTATTATTTTATGATATATATTACCTTAAAACTATACTAAAAGAATAGAAGAAAGGATTTCATCAGAAGGCTGGCTAAGAATAGAAAAGAATGATAACAAAGGTTTGTGGCTCGGGCTCTGTGTCCAAGCCAGCTGACTGTGATTGGTCATTAATTACAAACCAGCACATGAGACCAATCCCAGATGCACCTGTTGCATTCCACAGCAGCAGATAATCATTGTTTACATTTTGTCCCTGAGGCCTCTCAGCTTCTCAGGAGGAAAAATCTTAAGGAAAGGATTTTTTATAAAAGTTGTCTGCGACAGTTTGCCATCAGAAACAATGGATCAGTGCTGTTATCCCTTGAATCCCTGGGACTCCTGGGTAGCTGAATGCTGCCTGTCCCTGCAGCTCCTGGCCCCAGCAGCTCCCCAGGGTTCCCAAGCCCTGCTCCAGCCTGGGAGAGCAGGACTGAGCTGGAGTGACAGAGCTGGAGCTCCCTCCTCATCCTGCGTTTCCTTCTGCCTCCTGTGTCCATCCAGGGAATGGCTCCAAAGGGAAATCCCACACGGGCTCTGGGAGGAAATCCAGGCTGATGAAGACTGTGCAGAGCATGAAGAGCTATGGGAACTACCAGAACTGCACCATCGTGAGGCCTCACATCCCCCATTCCTATGGCACCTACGTGACCCTGGCCCCCAAAGTGCTGGTGTTTCCCATCTTTGTGCAGGTCAGTGGATGTGCTCAGTGCCCAATCTCACCCCAAAGTGCTGGTGTTCCCCATCTTTGTGCAGGTCAGTGGATGTGCTCAGTGCCCAATCTCACCCCAAAGTGCTGGTGTTCCCCATCTTTGTGCAGGTCAGTGGATGTGCTCAGTGCCCAATCTCACCCCAAAGTGCTGGTGTTCCCTATCTTTGTGCAGGTCAGTTCCCCATCTTTGTGCAGGTCAGTGCAGTCACAGGGTGGATGTGCTCAGTGCCCAATCCCAGCTCCAGGGAGTGCCCATCCATGCCAGGATCTCCCTCCCAGCAGGATCCCTGCCATGCTCAGCTCTCCTCTGGAGCTGGCTGCACTTGGCACAGTGCTGGGGCTGTCTCAAAGGGAATTGTGTCCTGCCCAAGCAATTCTCTGTTGGATTTCTTTTCTCCTTTTCAGCTTTCAAATGTGGCCCTTGGTAATTGTTTGGGTCAAGAGGAGGTGTCCCAGCTTTTGGGTTTCAGAGATGACTTTGGAATTGCAGATCAGTGTGGTTCTTCTTGATGGTTCTTGTGCTGTCAGTGTGTGCAAAGGGGTTTTAATTTAGCTGTGGTCACACTAAATTTTGGGCAGCCAGGGCCTCACCATCCTCACAGGGAAGGGTTTCTCCCCAGTATCCCATCCATCCCTGCCCTCTGGCAGTGGGAGCCATTCCCTGTGTCCTGTCCCTCCATCCCCTGTCCCCAGTCCCTCTCCAGCTCTCCTGGAGCCCCTTCAGGCCCTGGCAGGGGCTCTGAGCTCTCCCTGGAGCTTCTCCTCTCCAAGTGAGCACCCCCAGCTCTCCCAGCCTGGCTCAGAGCAGAGGACAAGGATTCAGAGCAGTAATGGCTCCACAGGGGATGTTCTGCCTTTGCAGGTCCATGAGCTGTTTTAAAAGAACAACCCTGAATTTGGTGGTGGTAGCTCTAACTCCCTCTGTGTCCTTCATTTTGTCCTTCATGTGGCCAGAACCCCAAAAATCTCATCTGCTCCATGTATTTTAGCACATTGCTGATGAATCCCTTCCTTCCTGAGCCTGTGGGGAGCCCTTTGTCCTCCTGTGCCTGTGGCAGTGTCACTGCCACCTCAGCCCAGCCTGAAGCCATGGTCCCCATTCCCTGTCCCTCCTGCCTGAGCCCTGGGCTGGGCTGGAGCTGGGGCTGGTGTTTGATCACCCCCTGCTTCCTATGGCCCCTGGCTGAGCCCTCAGCTTGTGTTGGCAGGAACACAACGGGAACTTTCTGCCTCCTTAGTCCCAAAGCTCATCCTGGGTTGTGCCTGGGAATCTGCGCCTTCAGGAGCTGCTTCTTCCTTCTGCAGGGCCCTGTGCAGATCCCTCCTGTTCCCACCGTGCTGCCCCTTCAGGAGCTGCTTTTTCCCTCTTCAGAGTGTAGAGATCCCTCCTGTTCCCACTGTGCTGCTGCTGCAGGAGCTGATTTTCCCCCTGGCACTGTCACCCTGCAGGGTCCTGTGCAGATCCCTCCTGTTCCCACTGTGCTGCTGCTGCAGGGTTTGTTGTGCACTCAGGACACCTGAACCTGTCCCGTTCTCCAGCACTGAGCTGGGTGTGGCCCAGAAAGGGACAGGAATTCCTAAGAGTTGCTTTAGGAGTGATGCACACCATCAGGTACAGCGCTGGTGCCTGAGGGACGTGGGAACCTGCCCTGCCAGCCCTGTGGTTGTGCTTCCTGCTGACAAACACCCATCACCCCCCTGAGAGCAGCCCCTGTCAGCTGCTGCTCTTTCACAGCTGGGCTGCTCGAGGTGTGAGTGTAAAGCTCTGTTTTCTCCCCTCACTGGATTGCAGACTCTGTGTCCTTCTGAGCACAGTGAGGGGTGGCGTCTCCCCGTGTGAGTTACAGCTCAAAAAAGAGGGTTTGGTGGGTGGAAAGTGTATCTCACTAACCACACTGCTACTGGAAGGTGTGACTGTTTCTTTTGTTTCCTTTTTTTTTTTTAATTTTTATTTTCCCATCCAAATGTAGCCCCTGGATCTTTGCAACCCAGCCCGGACTCTGCTGCTGTCAGAGGAGCTGCTCCTTCTCGAGAGCAGGAACAGAACCACACAGGTAAAACTCTCCACTTTGTCTGGGCTCTCCAAACCTGCTGCTCTGCTGTCTTATATAGAGCATTGAATTGTAGAATCACCTGCTTTGGGCTGGAAGGGACCTTAAGCTCATCCTGTCCCATTCCATGGGCAGGGACACCTCCCACTGTCCCAGGCTGCTCCCAGCCCTGTCCAGCCTGGCCTTGGGCACTGCCAGGGATCCAGGGGCAGCCCCAGCTGCTCTGGGCACCCTGTGCCAGAGCCTGCCCACCCTGCCAGGGAACAATTCCCAATTCCCAATATCCCATCCAGCCCTGCCCTCTGGCACTGGGAGCCATTCCCTGTGTCCTGTCCCTCCATCCTTGTCCCCAGTCCCTCTCCAGCTCTCCTGGAGCCCCTTTAGGCACTGGAGGGACTGGAAGGGATTCCTCATTACACTGAGAAGGAAAATGTTTCATTGTGCAGTGATTATATTGATATGATATTTGGAAAGAATTCTGGACAGTTTATTGTGGGAAAAACTAAATATCAAAACTCTTTTGTGCTAGAAATTAACTGTTGTTCCTGTTGCTTTTGGGCTCAGAGAGAGGAAACTGTGGGTGGCAAATGCACATCAGTGACAGCCCTGAGGCTCAGGAGGAGGGGGTTTGAGGATGTTTTGTGCCAGGTTAGAGGAGCACAGAGTGGTTCAGGCTGAAAGGCACCACTGGAGG